>NC_134405.1:233855750-234165393 GCF_038048845.1 Mixophyes fleayi
ATTACATATAAAAACAGTTGACAATTTTGGATTACCCATTCTAAATTAATCCTGCCCTCCACATGTAGGGACCTCCTCTCTCACCTAAATCGGGTAGCCGACTAGAGAACATAGTTCATCCATAGCTCTTTTATAGAGCTCTATTACTATAGATGGCTTACAATGTGCTCATGTTTTCAGTAGTGAGCATAAAAATAGGACTAGCCTTCAGATACAATTAAAAGGGGATTTCCTGGTTCCTGTGTGGCAGGATTGATTAAACTGAAAACCCATTTAATTCTCAGCAAATTAGAAATCCAATTGCAGGGAGTATAAATTTACATAACAATTTTGCCTAAAAGCATACATACTCTGAATGTAGGAACACAAAATTAACAATGGGGGACAGTTAGTGAGTGCCAAAAGTGGGGGTTACTGATAATTCATCATAATTAGCAATTTAACAGTAATAAAGTGTATGTTACGCCTAGAGCAGATGTATGTAATTGATAGGACGCTAACAGCCAACCAGAGTTGGAAGTAGTTCAGAAACATGAACATTGGTTCTAACGGGTTCAGTCCCACAATTATTGTAAGAAATGCTACATCGTTAATTTATTATTTTTGGTGGAACTATTTAAATTTCAACCCTATTTTAACATAAGATACCTGAACCGTTAATATATAATACATTCAAAAAGACAGGTAATAGAGAACAGCCTAAATGCATGTGGAATTAATTGAAAGTCACAGCAGAAATGTCACATAGCGCAGGGCAGTGTTTAACTCCAGTCCTCATGCACCCGCCGCTTCCCTTGTTTTCAGGGTTTCATTAATCATGCACAGGTGACATAGTACAGAAATCCTCACAACATGAGCTTTTGGTGGTGAGTGAAGACTAGAGGTAAGAAACACCGGCATAGGGTAGCACTGATTTCACTGGGTTATAATATGATTTCATAATATCATACTGGGAACCATCTACTTAAAGACCAAGTAGGAGATTACAGAAGGACATGGTCATAAACATAGACTGTTGTGCTATACCCAACACTTCCAGCCAAAGAACAACAGTCTCTAATGTCAGAGGTTTACTACAAAAACATTCATCTTAAGAGTCAATAGTCTTAGAGGACATTTGCCTAGTGTTTGTACATTTTGCCAGCAGCGTAGCTAGAATAGTTTCAACCTTAGTCTTAAATATAAAATGTGGGGCTTTATGGACTTTACTAATAGTGTGGGACAATTAAACATAATTGTTATATCTGCACTAGTGCCATTTAGAACACACTTACATCATCCTTATTCTTATTCATTATTAAAAGGTGTACTATATTCCATTCAATGTACAGATGTACTTTATATCAATAGTATATATTGATGTCCTAACTGATGTGCTCATGTTCAAACTGTCCTGTTTCACAACCATCAAGCCATAATATTACAGAAGTCTGTGTTTTTAGTATCTCACCTTTTTTAACTTATTCCTGAACTCCTTCATTCTTTCTGTTTCTTCCATTAATTCACATTTGTTGGTTGGCTATGAGAAATAAAATATATTTTTATAAGTACATCTACATTTGTTTTAAATTTACGCACACATAGCACATCATTTCTGAGCAGATATCAAATAAAAATATTAGCATACATAGGTATATGCAAGTAATTATTCTGAAAATGCGAAACCTCACACATTTTCACATGTGGCTACTATTAAAGATACTGGTTGCTCAAACAAATAACCTTTTAACCAAGGTGGTCTCAACAGGGACATACATTTATTTTAAAAAATATATATTTCTCATTCACTTATAATTACAGTTCCATGCTCTGTTAAAACAATCAGGTATGCCTTTATGCTTAGCGGAAAAGTCAATAAGATATGATAATAAGATATGTTTTTCTACAGGTAGTGCCAAAATGGAAAGTCTGTGTTCTCCTTTCCCAAATAGTGCTGCATATTTGGCAGTAAATATGTAAGCCACTTAGCAAAAAAATGATTTTCGCAACACATAAGTCATCATTGGCCCATCTGTAGTGATGTGCTGGTTTCTTGTTCATTGTAAAAATGTGGATCCTGTGTGATTCCTATTTGCTTATTTTTGAATATTGAAAATGACTTTAGGAAAAAAAGGTTGCATCAAATAAATTTCTGTCATTAAAAACTAGCAATCATCAGACAATGGAGTATGTTACTTTATTCAGAGTAGGCAATCTTATTAAAAGAAAAGAATAATGTAACATATGAACAGTCTGAGCAGCGGAGAGACTGTATTGAAGAAAACGGCAATGTTCTTCTTAAGTTCGTTTTTAGAGATAGTTTGGTTTATTTTGGTTCACATATCACCTCTCTTTGTAAACAAATTATGTTTTACTCTACTTTTACTTAGAAATGGAAACCTGTAGGTTGTGCCTGAGGAAAATCTCTTTGAGCGTCTGAAATATCAACAGTAATTTATGAACAGTAAGTGCAAAACTAGAAATGTGCAATAACCCATAATATCAATCTTTTGGAGCTTTGACGGCTCTAGGTCAGTTTAAATAAGATAGTGAAAGGCAGTAATGTTTGGTTGCCATGGGTTACTGCACATTCACACTGTTTTGCATATATGCAAATCACTTTATAGTTTGAATAAAGTCTTCTCCACTGCAGAATTTTGACAAACAATATTTTTCAATTATATTTGTCCCTAAAATAGTTAAGAACTTGGGTCTACAGCAGAAAACTACACATGCCCCTCCAGAAATCCTGATATAACTAAGAAAATCACAAATGGAGCATTAAAAGGACATGATGTAGCTAGGGTATTGTCTATAGTAAAGTGTAAAAACGCTTTATCTTCTACCAATTGCAAGCAGTTTTAAAGGATACAAGTAGGATTTTACATTTTCATGTATAATTCTGGTATAAGATAAACATTTTAGTGCAAGTCTAGTACCAATTAGGATTTACACATTTCCTCATAGTCATCTTACTAAATGACAGGTTCAAAGTGGTATTTATCACAAAACACTTTTTCGGTTCATAGACAAATAAACTCTCTGAACCCTTTCATTAATAAGTTAGGTCAGGTAATGTCTCCAGATTTGCCATATGATTACATTAAACTTATTTTAATAAAAACCCTTATTACTTACAAAATAGTTCCTAATACCTTTCCACATATGCCCATTCCTAAAGAGTCATGGCGACAGTAGATTTAAAAATCTATATATACAAGAGCAAACCTTACAATTTCAGAAATCTTAGGAGGTATACAATGCAAACAGCAAACTAGTGTATGAAGAAGCATAGGTACAGTAAGCCGTGGCTACAATTCCTACTGAATTTTGCTCAATTATTGCAGGTTGCTGGACATCATATAATATATGCATACAATCTGGTTAGCAACTCTACAATCTACACATTTCTTACATGATAACCTAAATTATTCTCGTACGTTATTTTCATTTCCTTTTACATTTATTTTACTTCCCAATACTGTCTACTGCACTACTAATAACACTCCATTTATGAAGGTTTACTTGGTTTTAATGGTGGCGTTTACTTCACCTTGAGACATTAACCCGTATGTTGTCCTAACATTGTATTGTATTGTATTGTATATTACAATTTCTGCATTACCATTACTGTCATTCCGATTGTTTCTCTACTTCATCTGTCGATTTTAAACTGAAGTCACTTTACAAATAGTAATTATAGTAATCCTTCAGTAGACATGTGAACCTTTCCTCTCTCTATACTTCTTGTCATTTTTATGCTGAAACTAGGTAGGTGGGAGAGTTTAATATATGTGAAACAAACATGTTCAACCTGATAGACATTTCTATTAAGTAAAAACGTCTAAACAAAGAAATAAACACCCTTGTTTAAAATGAAAACATATTTGCACGAAAATCCAATTTTTAACATGTATACCCTCAAGCCATGCCTTTAAGGTTACTAATACTGCATTCAAATTACTAAAGATTTCTAATGATTTGAGTTGAAATTTTTTTTCAAACCAAACAAATGTGAAACAAATGGTACAGCTTTAGAATTCAAATTTTGTAGAGTTTCTGTTTAGTATCACACTATATTGTTACTTCAAGTGAAAGTGAAAGACATAAATATGTTACAACACCTTTTTAAATTTCAAAACACCTTCTAGAATCTCGGCTTTTCACTTTCAACAGCTAGATATTGACCTGGATGCATTTTACTCACACAAAAGCGCAGCAGATCTTCAATCTTCCTGAAGTCTTCATTAATACCAGATTTCTCCGCTTCTTTCAGAACTCTGCCCACGGACAAGACGTTCTCTGAGTAAAATGACAGCAAACTGAGTCTTGTGCTGCAGTTTTCCTGTATTAAAGCAATAGTAAAATATTAGGTTTATCTTAGATTTGTGCATGATTTAAAAAAGATTACCGACTTAAGAATTTACATCTATTTTGCTTACCATAAAATCCTTCTTCAATGCATCAGTTAGTAGCTGTATACTTATTATGTTGTCCTGTTAAAGCAAAAAAAAAAAATATTACTGTATGACATTTGTAAAGGGGATGCATGCATGTCTCCATCCCTCATAGAAACTTTCTGTATGAGTTTACAAAGTGTTCACTTACTGGAAAACGTTTTATGAACTCTGCAGTCTTGTTCATGAGGTTTGAACTTGCTGTCATTATTCTTGCAGTATAACAACCCCTCTTAACTAGAGGTTTGCTCTCGCAGGTAAGAATCAGTAGAGTGGTCAAACTGAGGGTTTGTATGAAGATGCAACTGATTTTCATTTTCCTAGTTTATGTTCACTTGGCTTCTTTACCTAATATTATGTAACTAATTTTAGTAGCCTAAAATGCTCTTACAACGAGTGTGCAGTTTGCATAAACTCTTAATTCTAGTGGGGTCAAGTGCATTGTTTGTATTTTTATAGCTCATCCTACAAGTCTCGAAAAAATTCCCCTGTCCTCAGGCGTGACGTTTTCTATAAGGTCTACACAGGTTTACCGGCAGAAAAAAAGGTAAACTTCTAAGAACTATGACCTTAATTACCACAGTAAGTATTTCTTATGTGGCTACCAGACTACAAGACTTTACTTGTGGCTTTGGTTCGTTTAACGTGGTCAGAAAACCCTCAAAGGAGTTTTGAAGTATTTTCCTTAAAATATAACATTTGTACCACTGAATCTTCTATTTGCATCATAGTATATAATCAAATAAAATATACTGCTGGTACCTGGGACATTAAACATGATATTTTAAAATTAGTAGCAGTAGTAGTAGTAATACAAAAATGCTTAAAACATTATGAAATATTATTATTATTGGTAGTATTAGTAGTACTAGAATTAGTAGTAGATGTACTAGAAATAAAGGTAGCATACTAGCAGTAGAAGATTAAGTACAGTAGTAGTTTTTTACTATTATAGTAACATGCAGCACATTGTGAATAAAAGACAATATTTAATAATATATTGCAAAGAGTGCAGATATTTTGTAAACCTCTGCAACCAATCTAGAGCCTTCATCATCATCATCAGTTATTTATATAGCGCCACTAATTCCGCAGCGCTGTACCGCCTTGACTGTTAAATGTGATTGTACAATCACCATTGTAACTTTACTAAGGACATTTATAACATTCTTACTTGTATATATTGTATCATAATACCGATACAGAAAATACTGGGCTTTCTGTCAAAGTGATGGACTTCATGGCATACCCTCAAGGCAAGCATCTGTCAGAACTTCCTGACAACATAAGGGTCTTACAATCTAAATTGGGTTTCCAGAGTCCTCAAGCTCTGTTCTATACGTCCGGAGGCTTTTATGTCTAGCACTATACCACTCACTTGTGATCCAAGCACCGGTGCCCCAATGCTTGGAAAGAACCAGGTGTCATTACTTCTTGTGTTTCTGAATTTGTCAGTAAGGACATATTCAGATGAGGGATGATGTGATAATCCATACCAACAGTCAATAATATTCATTTTATGACATAATTTCTTTTTAGGAACAGATCCTTTTTGAAATTTGAAATTAACATCTACAAAACAAGTACCAGACTGTCTGTTAGAAATGGTTGGTGACATGTCAGCTGTCACTGTGTATAATATTACCCATACACCTGCAGAAGCATTAACAATAGTAATCCAAAAACCCATGACCTTTATGTAAAAAAATGCTCCCATAACCTGCAGTGATGGTAACAGTAAAGACAATAAGAGAATTTAAGATTATGCTGTCAGGCAAGTTCATGTGTAGGTAAGTTTAATGTGAGAACTATGCCAGCAAGTAGCTAAACCAAGCATGTAAATGATAACAACAGTACAAAGTAGTGATGCAAGCCTATAGACCAACTGGTGTGGTTCATATTTAGAGATTACCCTCCAAACTGTGGATGGGGCTGGAGCAAAGATCGTATTTTTGAACCCTCATCAATTGGTAGACTTTAGTTTAGTCCGCTTTGATTATTAATTCTATTTAGTCACATTTTTTTTTTCCATTTAGGTTGTTCTCAGAACCGGAGATTAGACCAAGGGAGTCATGAATATACTTACTGAGAGAAGGGAAAAGACAGAAGTTTGTATCCTCCACAGTGGTTATTATACCCACTGTGTGCTTATTAAAAGGGAAACTGACACTTTCTTGGTCCTCTCCCAGACATTCTGGGGCAAATCTCTCCACCTTCCTACTTACACACACTTGCTAGACAAACTAGTTTTCCCTCTTTCCTAGACCATGGAATTAATAATTCAAGCTGTGTCATAGGTGATGATGACTTTCCATCCCATAATATCCATACAGTACTCCTCTCCCAAAAACAGGTTCAATGGGTGCGAGTTCTGTGAGAGTTGTCTCACATATCATTACTTTGCATTTAATGTACAGGAGAGAAATTCAATTAAAAGAACCGTGGTACTGATCACGTCTGAAAATAGGGATTTATATAGCAATTTTTTACCCACACCTCCTAGTGTGCGAAGAAATGATGTGCGAGGCAACTCATAGCGAATTAATCGCCCCCTATATGTGTTAACTCTGCTGATAAATTTTGGATGTTTTCTTGGATGTTTTTATCATTAGTATACATGATCCCAAAGGTACCATTAAGGGGGGGTGCTGATATTACTTACAGTACAGTTAAGATTGAGAGCTTACTGAATAATTTGTGGGATGATAAAGACTATTAGAATAATAATACAATCTGTGGGTTTATTAAACTGTATACATTGTATCCTGTTAATAGCTGTTAGGGCTCACGCCCCAGGTATCAACTCCTAGAACCGCTTCAGAGGTCTTCGCCTATAGCAGCTGCCTTTCCCGTAGAGCTAGATGCGCTCACAGGTACTCGGATGCCCCCAGGTCTTGTTCTCTAGTAGTAGGAATTGATAGCCTGAGAACGTAGTGCAGGTGTTTAACAAAGAGGCAGAGTGAGGGTCCCGGCAAAGGTTTCAGGGTCACAAGCAGATCAACAGCGTCAGTATCCAGACAAGAGGTCAAGGGTCAAAGGCAATTCAGCGGTGTTAGTATCCAAGCAAAGGGTCAGGGTCACAGGCAATTAAGCAGCGTCAGTATCCAGGCAAGAGGTCAAGGGTCACAGGCAAAACAACAGTGTCAGTATCCAGGCAAGGGGTCAGCAACGATGATAACAATAGCAGGAGCAACAACACAGCAGGAGAAGTATGCAGGGTAGCAGGGACTATAACCGTCAGGGAGGCTTGGCCCTCCCTGCCTAATATACAGGCAATAGCCAATGGCATTCATTGGGACACAGCAGGAATCATCAGTCACAGGAGGCTGATGATTAATTGTCTAATTGCACACGTGCCCGGCTGCCCTGGATGCCGGGACGCGGCGCTACTACAAGAGAGTAGTTAACAGATATATCTTGTCCACCATACGTGAGCTGGGCAGGTATTAGCAGGGGGCTGATGATTAATTGTCTAATTGCACACGCGCCCGGCTGCCCTGGATGCCGGGACGCGGCGCTACTACAAGAGAGTGTCCCGACCGTTGCCTTGGCAACGGACAGGACCAACCGGAAGTCATGACGACGGCCGGGACACTGGTCCGAGGCAGGGAGCGAGTTGAAGCGGTGCCCGGAGCTGCCTCCGCTCGTGACAGTATCCCCCCTTTGAGGAGGGGTCATGGAAGCCCAACATCCAGGTTTTCCAGGAAATCTTTTGAAGAAATCAGCAAGTAATTTATCCGAATGTAAATTTCTTTGCGGCACCCAGGAACGTTCTTCGAGGCTGTAACCTTTCCAATGGACAAGGAAATGAATTTGACCTTGCGCCTTCTCCGAGTCAAGGATCTTGTCGACCTCAAATTCTTGATGTCCATCAACAGAAATAGGCTGAGGTCTAGCGGAACATCGGGGTCCAAATTTTCTAGAAGAGAGGACAGGTTTCAACAAGGAGCAGTGGAACATATTGGGAATTTTCAAAGATTCTGGAATCTTCAGTTCGAACGCCACTGGGTTGATTTGTCTTGAGATGGTAAAAGGTCCAATAAATTTAGGCCCTGGCTTCTTGCATGGTTGACGGAGTTTAATATTCCAAGTAGATAACCACACAGAATCTCCAACCTTGAAGGAGCAGGCAAAATGATGTAGGTCAGCAAAGACTTTGGACATAAAAGAGGCTCGGAGTAAGGACTGATGTACTGATCTCCAGATTCTCCTAAGCCGGGTGGCCGTATTCCTGGATTCAAAGGGCTTATCGGTGGACAGGGAGGACAAAGAATTGGCTCTGGGATGGTACCCAAGGATGCAGTAAAAGGGAGAGTGATGGCAAGAAGTGTGGCATGCGTTGTTGTAGGCGAATTCAGCCCATGGAAGAAGGTCCGCCCAGTCGTTGTGGTTTTTAAATACATATAACCGTAAGTATTGCTCTAAGGATTGATTCACCCTTTCAGGCTGTCCGTTTAACTGCGGATGATAGGCAGATGATAGGCTGAGACTGATGCCTAAAAGGGAACAGAAGGATTTCCAGAAGGCCGCTATGAACTATGAACCCCGATAGACACTATATCCTCTGGAAGACCATGGAACTTGGTCAAAGGAATAAAATGAGCCATTTTACTGAACCGATCCACGGTTACCCAGATGGTGTTGCATCCGGAAGATGGAGGTAAGTCAACAATGAAGTCTATGGACAAATGGGTCCAGGGTCTGACCGGGACTGTAAGGGCAATAATGGGACAGAAGGGGATTTCCGAGGAATCTTGTTTTTGGAACAAAGGTCACAAGATAGTATGTATTCTATGGCGTCTGCAGGTAGAGATGGCCACCAGACAACACGAGAAATGATTTCCACGTTCTTAGCGATGCCAGGATGTCCAGAAGTCTTGTTGTCATGACAATCGGAGAGAACAGCTTTCCTGAGGTGAATAGGTACAAAAAGTTTGCCCGTAGGTGTTTCAGGAGGTGCCTGTGGTTGGAATTGTAGAAGGGTTTTTCCCAGTTCCTGCGTGAAGGCAATCAACACAGAAGAGACAGAGACAGTAGAACAAGGTTCTGAGACAGGAGCTTGGTAAGAGACAAAGCTTTGAGATAAGGCATCAGCTCTAAGGTTCCTTGAACCAGGCTGCTAGGTAATGATGAAGCGGAAACGGGAGAAGAAGAGGGACCACCATGCTTGTCTGGAATTTAACCTCTTAGCTGATTCAATGTAAGACAAGTTCTTATGATTGGTGTATATCGTGATAACATGTCTTGCTCCTTCAAGCCACTGGCGCCATTCTTCCAATGCCCACTTGACGGCCAACAACTCCCGATTGCCCATGTCATAGTGTTCCTTAGCGGAATAAAATCTTCAGGATAAGTAGTCACAGGGATGAAGGCGATGGTCTTCCAAGTCTTTTTGGGATAGCACAGCTCCTACACCTACATCCAAAGCATCGACTTTAATGACAAATGGAAGGTATGGATTGGGATGTCTTAGAACAAGTGCAGATACAAAGGCATGTTTCAACGCCTCGAAGGCAGAAATGGTGACAGAAGGCCAGATTTTCGTGTCAGCTCCCTTGCAAGTCAGAGCAGTAATTGGAGCAACAAGAATAGAAAAAGAACTGATAAATTTCTTGTAATAATTAGTGAACCCCAGGAATCTTTGAATAGCTTTAAGATTCAAGGGTCGCAACCAGTCGAGAATGGCCTGTACCTTCATGGGGTCCATAGCAAAGCCTTCCGGGGAAATAACATACCCCAAAAATGTAACTTTAGAGACTTCAAGCTTACACTTTTCTAATTTAGCATAGAGGTGATGATGGCGGAGTTTCAGAAGAACTTGCCGTACATGCTCTCGATGTTGTTTCAATGAGCAAGAGTAAATCAGTATGTCATCTAGGTAGACCACTACAAAGGAGCCAAAAAATTCACGAAAGACGTCATTAAACAAATCTTGAAAGACAGCTGGAGCGTTGCTGAGGCCGAAAGGCATAATGAGGTATTCATAGTGGCCCGTTTCTTTCTTGGCCACAAAGAAGAAGCCTGCCCCGGCAGGTGACTTGGAAGGCCTAATAAAGCCTTTTTGCAGGTTCTCCTCTACATACAATTCCATGGCTTGGGTCTCTGGAATAGACAAAGCGTATAATCTTCCCTTGGGCAATCTAGAAGCTGGGATAAGATCAATAGCACAGTCGTACTCCCTGTGAGGAGGGAGAATATCTGCTTCTTTCTTCAAAATAATTTCATTGAATTCACGATAAGGAAAAGGTAACTGCTCAGGGTAAGTATGAGTAACCCTGAGTGGCAGGGACAAACAAAAGGAAGAGCACAGAGGTCTCCACTGAGTTATCTCACCCTTAGTCCAGTCAATACAGGGATTGTGAAGGGCAAGCCATGGATAGCCCAAGATCAGAGGTACCGAGGGACAGTGAATTAGGTACAGTGAGATGGTCTCGGAGTGAAGGGCACCCAACTTTAACTGTAGTGGAGGTGAACTGTGATGAATTTCACCTTTGTCCAGGCGATTCCCATCCAGCCCATATACAGCAATGATGGATTCAAGAGGAACAGCTGAGAAACCCAGGGACCGGGCAAGGGTCAAGTCTAAAAAGTTTCCAGCAGCTCCACTGTCCAAGAATGCGGGAACAGATATAGCTTGTCCACTGTACGTGAGCTGGGCAGGTATTAGCAGGGGGCTGATGATTAATTGTCTAATTGCGCACGTGCCCGGCTCCCTGGATGCTGGGACGCGGCGCTACTACAAGAGAGCGGCCAGCCGCTGCCTTGGCAACGGCTAGGACCGACTGGAAGTGACGTCCCGGTCGTCATGACGATGGCCGGGACGCTGGGCCGAGGCAGGGAGCGAGTCGCGGCAGTGATAATAGCATATGGAGTAACCTGTGGAAATTAGAAAAGTTCACTGACCTCTGTGTTTTGGCTTTGGTTGTGGATCTGGATTAAGCTTGTATTTTTGTCTTGGTTTTTGCAAAACCACCCTTGGGGTTTTGGATATGTATTTTTTAGAAAAAATAGCTAAAATATGCTAAAATCACATAATTTTGCTCTCTTTTTGTTCCTACATTATTATTAACTTCAATCACACTAATTTCCAGTCATTTACAGTCAATTTTGAACACCTCACAGGTCACAATATTGTTTTCATCCACTTTCAGACAAAGACTGCAGCGAGCTGGCTGGATGCTAAGTGACAGAGCAACGACATAAACACACGGCAGTTCACAGCACATCTAGGAAACATTGCCACACAGCAGTGACAGAAATGAAAAGTGGTGCAAGATGGAATTGTCCTTGGGCCCTTGAACCCACCTTTATGTAAGATATTAAAAAGGACATGCACAGTTTTACAAAGCAAGTGCTCCAGCGACAAGGAATGCAAATTTTATGGCTGAAGTGCTTGGTTTGTTAGGGTACCCACAAAACAAGCTGACAATGGGCTTAAGGCAAATATGTAAACAGTGCTGTTAATGAACTCTACTGTGGCAAGTCATGCACCAGAGGAAACAGTTCTTGCCAGTGATAAGAAGAAGGCCATTGTCATGCCTGGGCATAAGACAAAAAAATCCACCTCTTAAAATCAGAAACTTATGCTAAAAAAATAGCAACAAGCAGTCCAGTATCAGCTACCTCGCTTCTCTCAGCTAGATCCCAGCACCTTCAATCTACAGCCCCAACACCTTCATCATCAATATCCTCACAAGTTATCGGAGTTAGTCCTACATACAAGTTGCTAAGGCGAGATGACTCCTCCCCTATTCAGGACTCCTAAGATCCTTGAGCGTTAGGCCCACTGCTGTTGCTCCTACTGCTGGGGGTGGATCTGCAACCCAGAAGCAGACCAAGAAGAAGAATACTAGTAGTTTACAACAATTGACTGTTAAACTATCCTTTGCAAGAGGAAGCAAATATGACAGCTGTCACCTAGTCGCAGAGCGGATCACAGCCGCCATGGCAACTATTCTAGTATTAGATCTGCGTCCAATGTACACTTAACCATAGATATGGGGACAAACGGAACGGGAAAACGAAACATATGACTGTGACAGCCAACTGGGTTGGTAAATTGCCTTCAGCAGCAGGAACAGCAGCAGCATCTAACAAACAACACCAGATATTTCAGAGGTAGTATCTGTGTATCATCTGCTTCACTAAGTGGCATACCGCTGACAAACTGTTTTAAAAACTAAGGGATGTCATTGCAACATAGCTTATCCTGCTTGGACTCTCCTGAGGATATGTGATTTCTGATAACGCTACCAATTGTTAGAGCATTACAGCGGAGGGAATTCCATCACATTCCCTGTTTTGCTCACACAATCAACTTGGTGGTATAGAACTTTTTAAAAAATGACAGGGACATGCAGGAGATGCTGTCTGTGCCCCGAAATATTTTGGTTCATTTTCGGCATTCTGCAACAGCATGTAAGAGAAATCAGCAGCTGCAAGAAGAATAGAATTTCAGGGGGAATGTACTTTTGTCTAGCACAGTGGAGAATACTTTCCGTGTTGTGCAAGGTGCTGAAATTACTCAAAGTAGTCAGCTGTGAAGAGAGTGCAGACACTGTTAGCTTGAGTCAAGTGATTCCCCTAATAGGACTTTTTGAAAAGCAGCTAGAGAAATTGAAGGAGAAAATTAAACAAAGCAATTCCGCTAACTATGTTGGACTTGTAGATTAAGTACTTTATTTGCTTCGCCAGGATCCAAGAGTTATCAACATCTTGAAATCGGATTACTACATTTTGGCAACTGTGCTTGATCATAGGTTTAAGAGCTATGTGTTCTCTTTCTTTCCAACTGACCACGATCTCAAGAGATGCAATGAGCTTCTGGTCAGCAAGCTGACAGCTCAAGTGGTACATGACACAACAATGTCTCTTCCTTCAGTTTCTCTGGCACCTGTTTCTAGGAAAAAACTTAACTTTCCCAAGGCACACAGTGGTGATGCAGATGAGTCAGCACAACATTTTGACATTTGGGCTGGTCTAAAAGAATTGCCCAAAATCATGACAGCTGTGCTGTAAAATGAGCTACAAATTCCATGAGGAAAGCCATTACTGGCAATAACATCAAACTACGCAGAATTCTGTGACGGTCGATTCCTGCAGGGATGAATTAGTATTGTTTGAGAATGATGTACACACTGATGAGGGTGAATATAATGACAGTGTAGATTGCAGTTGCTGAGATCTAGCTGAGAGAAGGGAGCTAGCTGATGCTGGTATGCTTGGTAATATTTTTGGTAGAATGGCATGTTGGTAATTTTATGTTTTTCTACAGTAAACTTTCACCTTTATTAGAGAGGTGTTTTTTTCTTTAAAAAGGTACAAGCTTTTTAATTACATTTTTGTTTCCCTGACTTAAAACCACTATGCACTTGAACATAGGTGTCACTGCAGTGCTCCTTCCGTGGCGCGCTGTAAGCTGCTTACTGAGGAGATCTCGTGACACTCTCGCGAGATCTCCTCAGTAAGGAGATTACTGAGCGCCGGAGAAGGAGGACTGCAGTGACAGAGCTCAGCATTGATCGGGCCGGGGGCGCCCCCGCCCCTGTCCCGATCAATAATTCTGCTGAGCTCTGTCAAGGGCCCCCTGGATGCCCAAGGCCCCTGGGCTGTAGCCCTGTTAGACCTCTGGTTAATCTGGCCCTGCTGCCACCCCTCCTGTTTCTATATGAGCTAGTGGAATGTCATTGGAGACTTTTAATAACACTGTCAGCCCTATTATTACAAATTCTGTTTCAGCACCTAACACTGCCACCTCTCCTATTTCTGAGTGAACTATGGCACACTAAAATGTCACTGTAGACTTTTAAAAACACTGCCAGCCTTATTATTTGAATTTCTGTTTCAGCACTGAACACTGCCACCTTTCTTATTTCTGGGTGTGCTATGGCACAGTACAATGTCATTGCAGATGTAGAACAAGACTGCCAGCCCTATTATTTCTATTTCAGCAATGGCAATTAGCAATGGAACTCTCCTGTTTCTGTGTGAGCTATAACTCTGTAGAATGTCTCTGGAGACTTTAAAGAACACTGCTACCCCTCCTCTTTCTTTTATAGCTATGATGCTGCCCAACTGCACTAGAGACTGCCAAGAACTGTGCTACCCCTTCTGTGTCTCTCTGTGAAAAAGAGCTGGATCGCCTGCAGGCCGGTACTTATAGAATCCAAAACTCGCAAGATCCGACGACGTAACAATTACATTTTGCCTTGTTTTCAATTCCGAGGGTGCGCAAAAGTACCAAGCTGGCTCAGCTCGGTACTTGGATCTGCTAAGTTCGGGTGGGCTCGGTTCTCGGAGAACCGAGCCTGAACATCTCTAGTCGAAATACCTTTCAATTGCAACTGTCCATGTATGCCGTGACCAATCAAGTAAAGCTGAATGTGACTTCTATCAAAGTAGAACTTTGATAGTTGCTTGGGATAGTTTCAGATTCCAGACTTAGATCAATATTAGAAAGATGTAACGCTTACAATTAATGGTGTTGTCCATTTTTTGCAAATCCTACCAAAATTTACTTCACCCCCATCCACAGGAGATGCTAGGAACTGAAACATGCTGTGAGCACACACTGAGATGGTGGACTGAGCTTGTTCACCTTTCTTCAAAAGTGCTTAACATTATAGATATACCAAACGCTAGATTTGGTAGAGTGTTCTGACCAAATCCAGTCATTTTTCTAAGGGTTTCACCTCAGTTGAATCCATTATCATCACCAAACCGAATCCGAAGTGAACAATTACATGACACACAAGAAAGTTACATTAATGATATCCATTAATCCTATGGTGTGTGTCCACACATGTCATAGCATCAATTTTAACCAGTCTGTTCAATAGAAGGCACTGATGCAGTCATGTCACATATGCACCATAGGATTATATGGTAGAGTAGAATGTAATTTTTTTTATTTACTTGCTGCCCTGCCATGCAGAGGGTCAGTCAGCCACAGGGCTAACCTTGGGAGAGTAGATAATAATTAACATTGGTAAAATTTAAAGGGAGTAGAAGAACAATGGTGACAGCGGAGGACAACAAGAAGTACTGGGAAAGAGGAGGACAAATGCTTGCAAAAATACTTTCAGAGGGGGAGAAGACAAATTGCACTGGCAACATACATACAGGGAAAGGAAGACAAGTTATTTTTCTCAGAAAAAGATAATTTTTACAGTGCACATAATTAGTGTAATGGTTGTTAATTAATTAGCAACAAAGATAAACTGTAAACATTTTTCATGACAGACCTCTAAGGAAACATGTGGGATGTTCTGAGTAGTTATTTTCTTCCTGGAGTTTAAATCAAATCAGCCACAAGTCTACTGATTGGTACATCTTTAATTTGAAACACAACTAAATTATCAGAATATGAAGTCTGGAGGTAAACCATTCAGCCACCCTCCACTGCCCAACTATTGACACTTTAGTAAATTGACCTTTATAATTTAGCCAGATACCCTCTCCCTCCCATCTGCAATATGCCAAGCCCCATTTGTCCACAGGAAATCGAGACTATCCTATAAAAAACAGGGCGACAAACTGAGTTCACTGGCTGGTACTGACTGGTACTAAATGTGACCTATCTATGGTGATCTGGAATAAATTGCCACTCATGTCATTCAGATACTGGTTTATTGTTACCATTTCTTCAACACAACTGTAATTTTCAACACATTGTTTTAACATCAAACTACAAATAAATTAAATAAAATAACACTTAGTGCCCTTCCTTAAGGTACCCATTATGTAGGATACTTTATATTTAAAAAGTATTAAAATAATACAGTTACGGTGCACGAACATGTGACACAAATACAAAAGTCTTTGTATAATAGCCATTTACAAATATGCAACAATGTGGGCCAGCATTGCAAGTACCATTTTGTGATGTTGTATATGAACAAATGCTCCAGGTCAAAAATGGCAGCGCAAATAACCCTTAGAGACTGGGCAAGGCTTAAAGGTAACAAATGCGTTATCAGGGTGCATTTAATCCCAGGATAATTACACAAGGGCTATCTGTCAGTCGGAGCTGGGAGCAATGTGGGTGCTACAGAATGAGCACCAACAAATCCCTGAAAATGTATTTAGAGTTGATTTTATTTGAAATTACACAATCATGTCTAGCTAATCTCAGCTCTAGATAAAAATTTGCCTTAACACATATAATCTTGTAATGATGGGAACATATTATACAACTCAATGTACATTTGAGTCAATCTAAATCTAGGAGATATAGAATAAAACAAATTGTAATAGTCAGTACATTAATGAATTGACTGTCTTTCCTTCATATTATTTGTACAATTAGAGTTTTTGCTCTTGAAAAGCACATTTTTTTAAGCCATGAAATAGCAAGTCCAGCTCTCCAATTGCTTTATTCTTTCCATCTGGTCCCAGCTGCACAAGAAGAAAATTTGAGATTCCATAAGTAAAAGAAAACATTGTATTTTGTATTGTGATTAGTTAAAGTGATGAATTTAATTTATCAGCTTCAAGATTTTTCTTCTTGAGCTTTTACTAAATACAATCATCACATCATGTCAGTGACAGACATCTGGTGCAGTCATGGGGCCAGAAACTGTTTAGTTCAGTTCCTGGATCTGTGAAGTTGACAAACAGTGTTCAAGACTGAATCATGTTAAATCCGAAAACACTGGACTAATTTCATATTGTCAATGGAAATCTCAGTCATGTCACCATGTACAGTCATTAGTGATTTCCTTCAGGCAGACAGGCACAGTAGGTTACATGGGATAGATGAATTTGGGACCCCATGCAAGGGGTTTCTTTTGGATCCATGTTATAATGAACCTAATAGTGAATGCTTCAGCAGTTACTAATAGATTGAGTTTGCATTGGAACTTTTAGTAATAAAAATAGGGCAGTCGTATGTAAGCCTCTTATGACTAATATATGGTATCTCCCAGTTAAAAATGAAGTAAAAATGGGAAAAATAAAGATTAAAAATCAAGATAAATATATGTCTGTTTCTTTCCCTACTATCTACTTTTCTCCAGGTTTCACCTAATCTTTCATGAGTTTACCACTGGTGAATAATTTCACCAGCTTTCTCCTGGTAAAAGTTTCCCCATGCAAAGCACAGCCACCATCTCAAGGGAAGCTTTCACCGGGAGAAATCCAGTCACATTTTAATGGTAAATTGCAGCATTATTAGATTTTCTATCTCTTCTATAAGCGCAATAGAAACTCTAATTTATGGCCCTATATAGCTAAATACACTCATGAGGCCTTGGTAAAAAAAAAAGTACGCATATTTGGTATCACTATCCTGAGGAGAAATGGACTAATACATTTCAAGATAATTTTTGGGGATTATGGAAAAGTATAATTTTCATGATGTTTCTCTGTTATTCCCCAGCTTATGGACATAAAATAAAGAGTATACATTATTAAAAGAAATCACTAGGAGCCTGAGTCATTAAGGCGCGCATACTGAGCACATCGTGCAGGTGTTTGCAATGGCTCGTAAATCGGCTCTGTATACTCCCGAAGTCAGCAAGGTGCGGATCTCAAGATACGTGTGGTGTTGACTATGGGTGTAGGTTCCCTCTGCTGTATTACACCAGACACTGCAGGATGCGTACAATACGATTGTGGAATATGAAATCTCAAAAAAACGCAGAGAAAAAAAAAAATATTAATCAATTAATGTTACCTGTCAATAATATAGTCATGTATGATTAGAAATGGAAATTGTATAAAAAGAAATTAAACATTTTTTTTCCGTTGAAAAACATTAGGGTTAGGCTGTCCTTATTGTCTCCTGCACATAAAATAATTTTTTACAGTTGCTCCTGAGTGCAGACACATGTTATAGCATGCATATGATACTGACCCAGGACTTAGACTAGACCCTTAGCTGGTGCAAGAGATACGGCAGTAAAACAAGAGACTTCCACACATGCAGAGTTTCATTCCAACGTGGCTGCATTCGCTTGAGTTTGGCACGCCCAAAATTTGTATCGAGTACGGGCACGCGCCCCTTCCCTGCCCTTTTCACTCCCCGAAATCCTAGGCCGTCGTAACTGTCATTTGTGTTGGCATATGCAGCGGACTTTCTTTCGTTGGCGGCCGAGTGTCTTCAATCTGGGCATGCGCAGAATGGAATTGCGTACGATCAGGGCCGGATTACCCATAGGGGTAACTGGGCTACAGCCCAGGGGCCTATGGCATCCAGAGGGCCCTTGAAATTGCTCAGCTGCAGTATTGATCGGGCCCCCAGCCCGATCAGTGCTGCTGAGCACTTTCACTGCAGTACTTCCTCGGCGCGCTGTATTCTCCTTACTGAGGAGATCTCGTGAGTCTCACTCTTACGAGATCTCCTCAGTAAAGAGTGTACAGCAGCGCGCCGAGGAAGGAGGAGAAGGTGTAAGTTCCGGGAAGGGGGGGGGGGCGGCTCGGATCACAGGGGGGGGGGGTTGGGGCGGCTCGGATCACGGTGGGGAGGCCCTCACGGGGGAATGGAGGCCCCCTTAGCCCAGGGGCCTCCATTCCCTTAATTCGGCCCTGCGTACGATACGCATAAAAAACAGAGATCCAATCCTTAATGACTCAGGCCCTAGATGTCTAGATGAAAACCATTTATAATTTGCTTGGGTAGAATTAATACTAGAATGTAATTCCCGACAAAGCCAAAACAATGTAAAGCCATGAAAATGGGACATAGAGCGTCTTAATGGGGTTAAGCCATGTATTTATATAATTTAGTTTTGGATTTGGGGAGTTTTGTTATTATTATTGTTATCATTATTATTATTATTATTATTATTATTATTATTATTATTATTTATATAAAACCAGAAGACAGCGGTATACAATTGTGGAAAAATAATAATAAAACAAAAGTAGGTATTAATAGACAAAGAGGTAAGAGGGTCATGCTCACAAGCTTCAGTTGTTTATTTTTTATTGAACTTTATTTTTAAACTTCTTTGCTGTGCTCATTTTATTGAATACAAATGTTTTTGGAAAGCAACTTTGTCTCTTATCCCAGGGTAACAGAAATAAATGATAGTCAGATGATAAATACATAGCATATACAAGCCAAGAATCCCTTAAAAGGTGCAACATGTACATAATCTAACAATAAACCGTGGTTACTTCTGAGAATACGTTTTTGTATACAGAGCCGCCACTGTATTTTGTATTATCGGTGTAATCCCATCAGCCCATTATTATAATATAGCAGCTATTCTTCAAGCTCAAACAAAGAATTAGCTTTGAAGGAGACATGTGGGAGTTGAGTATTCCCTATGCAAGGTAACGAGTACCATTAATTGGACCACTGCCTTGCTCATACTGTTGTCATGTGGGGCAATCAAATAGAGAGTAAAATTAGGTAGATATCTCCTTTAATATCTGTCAGACAATTTATCTTTACCAACATCTATAAATCTATAAACCCTAACCCTCTGTGGGATTTTCTTTAATTTGGTTTTGAATCATGTTTGTTCTGGTGAAACAGCTAACACACTTATGTTTGTATGCATTAAAGGATATTTGTACGTACCATTTTAATTTTGTTATTAATGACTTCGATGTTCCTGTTAACTTGCTCTTCATTTTTTGACTTCTGCAAGGCAAAATAACTATATTAAGTAAATAAATAAAATATGTAGTGTCTCTTCTTCATGCAAAAGGACTACATCCAGAATACATTGATCTAGCACTTACACACTTGGCCAAACCTCTATCCACAATTCCTAAGAAGGTAATAGCATCTTCCATATGCTCATAATTCTGATCGAATCCATCAAAAATCATGTTCTCCATAATGTACCTTACAATTTTCCTCATCAAAAAGCAGTGATCATTTTCCTATAGAAAATAAAAATCAGTAAGAACAAATGCTTCTAAAAACTTCACATTACACATTACTATATACATCACTGAGAAAAGGTTCAGTCATTTCAATAAACAATAGTATAATGTACAGCATTTACACAATTATACAAGTTTGTATATAGAAGTGGGTTTGACTCCACGATTATCTTGCATTAGTGTGACCGGAGCCTGATATCCCTGCTATGGTTTATTAGAAATCATGCTTCTTCCAATTTTTAACTCTCAACCTTTGACTTCCTGCTCACCTCCATTGCCCTACACACAGCATGACACAGTCATATGCCTCTCTGCTTCACTAACATAATTACATTAGTGGACAGGTCTCTGCTTCCCACAAGATCAGCGCACTCACTGCAAGAGTCTGAGCTGCTGGGAACATTCTGATGTCCTCATTGGCTAATAAACAGGATGAGTAGAGATGAAGATTGAGTACAATAAGGTTCTCATTCCATAGTCAAACACACGTTAAAAATTACACATTTTCTTTGGTACTTGGTATGAATTGTGGGTCTGTGATAGTTTTAAATCTATGGTACATTAGCTATTTTCTTACTGAAAAATGGTGCAGTTCAGAATCAATCTGTGTTCATTTAATGTAAGTGTTCTATAGCAAATTCTGCAGAGTAGGCTGCAGATGACTATGTTGAGAGATCCCAACATGATTTCTAATCACAATCTAGTCCAGTGTCTGAGTACCAGCCACAGGAGCGCACAGCTTTGAAGGGGTGTTTTTTACTGAATTGGAAGAGGGCTGTACTTGGCAGAGCACTTCTTAACATAATATATGTGCTCCAATGACGAGCTGTGTAAGAAAATGGAACAGTTTTACAGAGGGAGAAAGAGAGTCACTATTTAAAGTGGCTCGCAGAGGAAAAGAAAAAGGCCATCTGTGTTAGGTCAAGTTTAATACCAAGGGCTGGATTTACTAAACTGCGGGTTTGAAAAAGTGGAGATGTTGCCTATAGCAACCAATCAGATTCTAGCTGTCATTTATTTAGTACAATCTACAAAATGACAGCTAGAATCTGATTGGTTGCTATAGGCAACATCTCCACTTTCTCAAACCCACAGTTTAGTAAATATACCCCCAAGTTTATTTATACACAGCCTACTTGTAGCAAGCTATTTCTATATACCATCTATCAGTTTAATGACATGCTGTTTGCTTTCACTTTTGGAAATATGTGTAATGTACTTTTCTCTTTATTACCGAAATGTTCAGGAAAATATAACTTCCAAAAATCTTGTTGTCTGTATCTCTATCCAGTAAGCGCGCCTGTGGTAATGCAAAGTAAAGTAAATTAGAGCATGTGGTTAGAGAATAATCTGTTGACCTAGATATTTTAGATAGTATAGTCTGGCACATCATAATTCTTATAAAACATTTCATGACATTTAAAATATTTTGATTTAATACATTACCTATATTAATGATCTTAAAGAGGCTTTCCACTTTAAGATTACATAAATTATTTGGATTCTACATGCCATCTTGCAACTTTTGCTAAATACATTTACAAACCACCAAATATGTGGGGGTTTCAAAACATTACTATATGTACAGACACACTTGACTGTCCACCTTGCATATAACAAGCACTTACCGCACACCTTCATTCCAGATTTTTTAATTGCCTCTTTCAAAGTACTCTGTATGACATTTTGTGTGTTTAAATGCTTAGATTACATTGGTCAATGGGCACTTAAAATGTATTTTCTCATGCAAAGTGTTCCTGGAAAGTGCATAAGATATCCCACTGAAATTATAGGCCAACCCCTGCAGTGGTATAGCTAAAAGCCACTTGGGTATGGTGCAAAAACTGAACTGGGCCCCTCACCCTTAATTACAACCACCACAAAGAGCCTTTGCAGTGCTGCCTGAATTACTGGGTATTCTAGAATTAGAAACCCCTATAACTAAATAGCTAAACAAGCCATGCTCTGCTTCTGTGATCATAAGGAGACCATGCAGCATATAGGTGTATTATTTGTGCCCCATGATCCCAGAAGAAGTTGTTAGTACTGCCACCCCTTTTGCTACACACCCAAGGGTGTAACACATTGCCAGGCCTTACAGTACAATTTGAAGGGGGGAGGGTGTACAGCAATGCAGTTCTATCCTTCAGGACCTATGATCTGCTCTGTTTGGGCTTGCAGTTCAGGTCTAATGGGGCTTCATTGCACATGCTCATAAACATAGCCTTAGACTGGTATGTGCGGTCCTCCAGCCTTTAAAAGGGCACAGTGCACTCCTTCATTTGGGTATGTCACGTGACCTTCCTGCACTGTGCAGAGGAGGTCATGTGACATGGAAGTCAGATGCCCCGTTGTGATAAAATCATGGGCTTCGTCGGGAGGGGGGGTGGGCGCAGGTGAAAGCTCTGCAGGCCCCTTCTCCACACTGTATCATTCGCCCAACATCAATTAAATCTAAATCACAACACAAATATCTTGCTAAGCTGGGACTTTAAATGCAATGACATTTTGTTGATAGGTGCCACTGATGAAGAGAAAAATAAAGCGGGTAACTGGGATGGGGTATTAATAAAATGCATGTTATGTGTTGTATTACTAAAATTATACATGGAAATAAGCTTTACTAAACTAAGTGGTGTCATAAAATTAACATTTTGCTGATTGCTTAATTGCTAAAACATTAAATTTCCAAATAAATCTAAATTATGCGCTTAATGCTTATTTAGCCCTTCAAGTCATGACTTAATGTACACCTAATGCTAAATATCAATAAATTACATTTTAAAATGAATATACTTTAAAGGAATTGCTAGACTGGAAACAGCATTCTGTAATCACTTGCAAATGACCACACAACAACATCATATAAGACGTGTTTGCCCCTCCGTAACCGCCTGTGCTTTTAATAGTGTAGCCTTAAAGAGCCACAAGTACAATCTGTACAATATCAGATATATATGGAAAATGAATAGAAAAAAAATGAAGCCAATTAAAGCCTTAAATGAATGCTAGTAACGACAGTCACTTGCACTCCTGCTAAATAAAATAGAGATCAATGTACTTAGGTCTATTCCAAATTCTGCAAATTACTTCCATTTTCTTCTGTAATTCTGAAAAATGTGTTCAAATTTACCTGTTCTGCCAGACTGAAGATATTCCTTCTCATTACTGGCTGAAGAAAATATGATTGCTTAAGTGTACAGTGAGATTGCTTGGCCATAACACTGTTCTTTTCATTGTTCAAAGGAATACCAAGAAGAAGACCAGGGAAGTAGTTGTATAGTAGGAACCAACATGCTGTAAAGTACTGCATGCATGCCTGTAAGGAACACATTGTGAGACTGCAAAATGAAAAAAGAAGATTAATACTTTATTTAGTAAATTGTCAGTTAACAATTGCATAAAGATAATTCTGGTAAAAGAACATACTCACCACCTCCTTATGGGATGATTTATGCAAGTGTAGTAGTCACATGCGTACTATTTGTACTCATTTGGATTTCGATTTTAGGGTGACATCACAAACTAGTGACTTACCACACTGGTTTCTAAAAATCTCCCTTTATTTTATGTCTTATACGCATACAATGTCCTCTCTCTTCATAAAGTGGTTTGAGTTACTTGAAAGAAACCTGTGTGGTTTCTTACATACAAAACTGCGTGAACGCGGATGAGAAAATAGATTTCTGGTTAATAGAGTCCTATACATATTTAAGGTTGTTATTTTTATTTATTTATTTTTTTTAAAAAATAATATTGATTTCTCTGATTTCTATTTATTTGCTTTATTATATGTTCTTTTCATGGCAGGTTAAAATTAATTGCTTTCCTTGTCTCTGCTGTTTATTAGGTAAGCACCTCACTGTAAAGTATAACATAACAGTATACACTAATTGCAGATTATCACATTGTACAAATGTCAGGTGATACATTGTTCCAAATCGCACAGGTTTGGCCAAGCCAAGATAAATATATTACAGGGGAATATTCTTTGAATTTCTACAATTGTCTCAAAGTCTATCAATTGAAGAGTTGCACATTTTTCATGAAAATTACTTATCTAAAAAAGGATATAGTTTTCCAAGGATTAGTTTCCCAATTTTATTTTATTTATATAGCATATATTATTTATATATTCTATTTAATTAACTAAAATATAGTAAAACACAATATTTTTGGGTTGTGACTGATTGTCAAAGGTGGGGAGTTGCGTGGAAGATGTTTTGAATGTGCAAATCTTTTTGCCTTTGCCCATTCTTATATACCTATTGCACTGGGTGGCATGGATGAAAGAACAAGGCAAATAGCGGAAAGAAGAAGTAAAACTGTAGACGAAAAGAGTCCATAAAGTTGTCAGGAAGACAAGCTGAACAAATAAATACAATTTTAAAAAAGGAATTTTAAATGGGGGTTGGCTATTTAATTAAAAGTAAAATCCGCCAAAAAAGCAGTGGTTCAAGGTTCAAATTTGCACCTTTTTGGAGTGGGAGGAGCTCAAAGGAACACTTAAAGATTACAATAACTGAACCAAGGGGGTGTTGTGGTTTATACCTGGAGAAGGTGGAGGTGGTATCCCATATATAGTTGTCACCACCCTTATTTGACTTGCAAGAACCTACATATATGCTAGAGCTAGTTCCAATAATACTGGGATCCTAGGGTGATAGCATAGTTGCCACCTCTGGGGGCCCAACTTAATTAGCTAGCTATCTGCCATTGGCATCATGCTGGCTTAGATATAGCAGCTGTGTGTTTTTATTGTGAGCTGTCTAACAAAGGGCCAACATTTTTTTACCCACCCATGCCCCTTTCCTCTGTTTGATGTAAATAGCCTGACACTGACTGGCCCAGGAGATGTTAACAAAATTCTAGGATACATTTCTCTATAAAAAATGTTATATATATATATATATATATATATATATATATATATATATATATATATATATATATATATATTACAACAGTGACAAAAGACAACGGCGCTCAGTGCAACATCAAACGGTCACGTGAATAAAATTGTGCTTATATAAAAAAAATCACATACTGTAGGCTGCTTCGCTTTATACATCAATTGCAGATATGATACCTAGATAAATACAAAAAGAGAAGCGCCAAACATAGTGTGATACCATCAATACAAAAAAACAAGTGACCATAAAATTTCAGGCTGGTCTCGTACCAAATACAGATAATAAAATCGCTTATCTGAACAATAGTGTCCCTTGGAAATCCCAGAATTATTTCTTGCATAGATTGAACCTTCTGTGTCTTGTTTTCCAAGAACTAAAACTCAATAGGAAATAGCAACATTTCAAGTATACAAAACAATACTTAGATACATTAGATAAAACATTTTAGAATAAAGTATTGTGGACTGATAAAACAAACATTGAACTTTTTGTCCCCAAGCACAAAAGATGTGTTTGGACAAAAACCAGATAAGGCTTTTGGCGAAAATAACTCATTATCAACCATTAAGCATGAGGGTGGATCTATTATGATTTGGGCTAGTGTGGCAGTCAGTGGCACAGGAAACATTGTCCATTTGGAAGGCTGGATTCAGCTAAATAACAAAAATCCAAGAAGTTAATGAACAGGAATTGGATAATATAATAATATATTATAAATATAATATAAAATAAAGAATACATATATAGAAAATTTAAATGTGCTCTAATTATGGAAACACAATTACATTGTGCTCAGGGATCACTTAATTTACATGTGGCATGTGAATGGGACTCACAAAGGTGTCACAACAAGTTATTAAATGATTCTTTAACACAAAGACTAAGATCAGCAATTGCAGGGTTTTACAAAATGTGGAAAAGGTACAAATTGCTCACAGCTGCATTACCTAGTTTGCCGTCCTCACTCCTGGTTCTGCTAGTATCTGCTTGGGCACATGCTCACATCTCTTCCTTTTATTTCTGTTTTTAACATGTTGGGTTTGTGACTGCTGACAATAGGTATTCATGCTATTTCTGTGATAGTCCTCTGCTGTACACTATCTATACAAACTTCTCTTGGAAAATTAATAAGCTTGATTGGATTTCAGTATCATCTCTATACGGATGATGCCCAAATGTATCTATCCTGTCCTGATCTCTTACCATCTGTGTTGGCACACATTACTGACTGTCTTTCTACCCTTTCATCTTGGATGTTCTCTGCCAACTCAAAGTAAATCCTTCAAAAACAGAGTTAATAATATTCCCACCCGCCAACAGAAGTTACCTACTTGACATTTCTATTTCTGTTGACAACATGACAATAAATTTTACCCCACAAGCTCGTTGACTAGGCGTCAGAACTAGGTTTTGTTTCCCACATCCACTCTCTCTCTAAATCATGTTACATACATCTAAAAAACATTTCCAGAATACGCACATATCTCACACAAGAGACTGCAAAACTTTACTTCATGCACTCATCATCTCTTGTATTTGTTATTGCAATTCCCTTCTTAGTGGTCTTCTTTGTGGAGTTCCATCCCTCCACAATAAAGTTTTCCTCTAGTCTTCAAATCTTCAAGCGCTCTCTGAAAACCGACCTCTTCAGGCAAGCTTATATTATTCCACAACCACCCTATTAACCTCCCTAGGTTACCTTATTACCTCCCTTTACACAGTTCACACAAGACAAGAACACTTTGACCAACATTGCTGTGTGACTGGATCATGTAGCCAATTAGCACTTTCTTCCTTTGCAATCTGACTGGACCAATATGCAATATGTAGCACGTATCCTCATGTATCAAACTCTCATTGTAAGATTGTAAGCTTGCGGACAGGGCTCTTCTCTCTTTCTACCTGTATTACCAAGTATTATTTTATTACTGTGTTTGCTGGCACTATATATAGTCATGGCCTAAAGTTTTTGAGAATGACACAGATATTATTTTTCACAAAGTCTGCTACCTCAGTTTTATGATGGCAATTTGCATATACTCCAGAATGTCATAAAGAGTGATGAATTGCAATTAATTTCAAAGAGAATAACCTTTATCCCAAAAACTACATTTCCACTGCATTTCAGCTCTGCCACAAAAGCACCAGCTGACATCAAGTCTGTGATTCTCTCGTTAACACAAGTGAGTGTTGACGAGGACAAGGCTGGAGATCACTCTGTCATGCTGATTGAGTTAGAAGAAAAGACTGGAAGCTTTAAAAGGAGGGTGGTGCTTGAAATCATTGTTCTTACTCTGTTAACCATGGTTACCTGCAAGGAAACATTTGCAGTCATCATTGCTTTGCACAAAAAGGGCATCACAGGCAAGGATATTGCTGCTTGTAAGATTGTACCTAAATCAACCATTTATCGGATCATAAAGAACTTCAAGAAGAGAGGTTCAATAGTTGTGAAGAAGGATTCAGGGTTCCCAAGAATGTCCAGCAAGTGCCAGGACCGTCTCCTAAAGTTGATTCAGCTGCAGGTTTGGGGCACCACCAGTGCAGAGCTTACAGTGGAATAGCAGCAGGCAGGTGTGAGTGCATCTGCATGCACAGTGAGGTAAATACTTTTGGAGGCTGCCTGGTGTCAAGAAGGCCAGCAAAGAAGCCACTTCTTTCCAGGAAAAACATCAGGGACTGACTGATATTCTGAAAATGGTACAGGGATTGGACTGCTGAGGACTGGAGTAAAGTCATTTTCTCTGAAGAATCTTCTTTCAGATTGTTTGGGGCATCTGGAAAAACGCTTGTCCGGAGAAGGAAAGGTGAGCGCTACCATCAGTCATGTGTCATGCCCACAGTAAAGCATCCTGAGACCATTCATGTGTGGGGTTGCTTCTCAGCCAAGGGTGTAGGCTCACTCACAATTTTGCATAAGAACACAGCCATGAATAAAGAATGGTACCAAAACATCCTCCAAGAGCAACTTCTCCCAACTATTTGGGGACGAACCATGCCTTTTCCAGCATGATGGAACACCTTGCCATAATGCAAAAGTGATAACTAAGTGGCTCGGGGATCAAAACATCAAAATTTTGGGTCCATGGCCAAGATACTCTCCAGACCTTAATTCCATTGAGAACTTGTGGTCAATCCTCAAGAGGCAGGTGGACAAACAAAAACCCACAAATTCTGACAAACTCCAAGCATTGATTAGGCCAAAATGGGCGGCCATCAGTCAGTATGTGGCCCAGAAATTGCTTGACAGCATGCCAGGGCGAATTGCAGAGATCTTCAAAAAGAAGGGTCAACACTGCAAATATTGACTCTTTGCATAAACTTAATGTAATTGTCAATAAAAGCCTTTGACACTTATGAAATGTTTGTAATTTTACTTCAGTATACCATAGCAACATCTGACAAAAAGGTCTAAAAACACTGAAGCGGCGAACTTTGTGAAAACCAATACTTGTGTCATTCTCAAAACTTTTGTCCATGACTGTAAATAAATGATGACGATGATAGTATATTGAAGTGCATCTGACTACCCACTTCTATCTTGGGTTGTTTCTAACCTTCACTGTGCCTTTTCCCTGTTTACTAACTGACTCTCCATTCCCAACAAAGAATATTTCTGATCAACCTAGTTTGCTCCATACTCTGAACTATAGCCTATAATACACCTCCAAACCAATGCTGCCTGTCCATGTCTTGTCTTATTGTGTCTTGGTCACAGCTCCTGCCCAGGTGATTTGCAGGAAATCTGTAATTTGAATTGCTCAAATCATCATTAATAATTGTATGTTCAAACAATCTATAAAAATGGAAAAAAACAAAAAAAAATTAAAATATATGTTAAAAACATTTCTTCTTCACTCTCAAAGTGACATTGTAATTAACTAGTTCTGCTTAAAACATAAATAAATGATTTCCAAATTGGTTCAGAGAAACATCAACAACAACAAATAGTAGATTTTATGCACCTATTCTAAGGGGCAGATTCACTCCCATGAGAGGTGACGCTGTGACACATCGTGTCAGAGTTTTAACTAAAATCTCCACTTATTTTCCCTTGTGTCCAATAGAGATACAAGGTTAAATTAGCGGAGCTGTCTGTACCATATTAACTGGCAAGGTGCACAGCCGGACACATAGGTGATATCTGGCGGCTAATTGAATCTGCCCCTATTATTGTTTTTCTGGAGTTTCCCCACTTTACATATTTTGACAGTTCATATTTTTCAGATTTATTTAGTTTCAACCAGGATGCTAGTTGTCTGGATTTTGTATGATTTTCCAATTTGATAATGTTTTTTGTGATTGATTTTAAAGGAGCTTCAGTGGGGAGTTTTGTAAATTGGTGCCAAGTTTGTGTTACCCCCGGAATTAAATGATCTCTGGTCGCAGGAATTTAAATTTCCCCAAAAGTGCCTATTTCAGCAGATGGGACTGTCTCATAGGAAGTCAATTTGCTATTGGTAGTGTCCCCTTGTAACCACTTTTAAATGATTTTACCCTACAACCATATTTAATGTCCTAAATTTTTAGTAATCCTTAAAAGTGGAGGTTTTTCTTTGTTGATGATTATTATCTTGATTCTTTAACTTAGACTTCCTTGATCCATTGTTTTGATCCAAATGGTTTTTAAGGTGATATACTTTCCATTGCACTTTGATATCTGCTCAAATTTGATTTATAGGTTTTCTTAACATTTATAGGCAGAAAGAGATGAGTTATCAAACAATACAAACTACATCATGGATCAAAGGATGGTCCAACTTAACTTAAAAAATATATATTTTTGTATAGACTTTTGTTTTATATCTTAATTCTATTTTTTCAGAAAATTAACTGTGACTACCATGCCTTCTTGACAGATTTGTTTGTTATGGTTTATAACACTTTCTTTGATTAAACATACTGTTTTAACTTGTTACTGAGATTAAGGGTAATGTGTGGCCCTCTTGAAGGTTAAAGGACAGCCTATGCAGCCCCTGAAGTGTATCAGGTTGCCTCTCCCTGCTCTAGCTGATGCTTCACAAAATAGGTCACCAAATTCAATTTTATCTCAGACTATAACTAGTGGGAAATTAATGGATTGATCTATTTGAATAATAATAACCACAAAAACGATTTCAGATTGCTAGCCGGCCTTATATGGTTACAATCAAATATTCAACAAATGACCTTCTGCTTTATCCAAAGTGCACAGCCACATTTATTCCTCTTGCACATTACCTTTAGTTTTACATATAGAAAATGTTGAAAATAAACTACACTTACCCATTATTCTTATCTTCACCCACACACACTTACCAACCCAGGCTCTTGGTTGTCAAACCACTTTGCTTACTGTGAATATTGAAGATATTAAATCGAGAGATTGAATAGGAATAATTTTTGCATTATTTTAAAGAGGCTGACAACAATTGGGGTTTTATAACTTTTTATTTGTTTTGTTTTTTTGTCAATATTATAAGGGCAGGAAGAACAGAAACCATGTGCTTTAGTTTGTAATCACATTACCAACTAATGTGATTTTTTTGTCTTTGGGATAAAACTAGTTTCTTGTGTATAATGTACATGTCCTTTGCTCCTAGTGTATTGCTATAGTCACTTAGAGACATAATACTTCAGGTGCTGGTGGGAGGGCAGAGTGCAAAAGGAAGTATGTGCTCCCGGGGATCTCTCCAGCCCTGTCCTACAGCTGTACCTTGTACAAACTTGGCAATCTCCATGCCAGGAGAGGGCTGCCAAATTTTAGCCTGAGGGGCAAGATTCAACTCAGCAGCCTATTTAATTTAATTTTATTTTATTAGGAACATTTTAAAGGAAAGAAATGCAGGTGGTCCAGTGACCCAGCCCAAGATAACCCACTATGGGCACTTATTTGGATGGTTATATACCTGTGAACTACTAATGGTAATTTGCTATTTTAATATGCATATTTACATGAGTATTCTTATATGCAGTATATGTTTAAGATGCTAAAAGTGATCTTTTTGAAGATAATGTATAGACAGAGACCTTGTTGTAATATTTTGTTTTAATTTAGTGAGGTATTTAGATGTGTACCAGCTCCGGAGTCAAGAAGGTGCTTAGCTTAACAAAGCTGATTATCCAAGATTGAGTATAATTAAGTGACTAATTGGAGATCCGGAGGTGAATTTAAATGCCTTGGACACTCCTCCAGATTCATTCAGCTTCTGATGAAACGGCGTTAGCCGAGAAACGCGTCAAGCTTTTTTATTCTGATTTTTTTTTTCAACCATCGGTGAGACAACCCCGGGGTTTTTAAATAGTGCACACTAAGTCCGGTACGTGCTTCTCTACAGACAGCATTACAGAAGCCCCCGTTAGAAGGCTCGTTAAGCTGCAAGCAAGAACAGATGATCTTTCCTACATTGGTATGGTGAGCTCCACACAGGCTGTGGTTATCAAGAGGGAATATCTGTCACTATATGCAGCACGCTGGACATAGATGATATATATTACAGTTCACTCCATCGGACCGGAATCACTTTTAGCTATAAGCGGGACTGTGTTGCTGGCATAAGGTGTGGAAGTAAGTCTATATTAACACCGCTATACGGGCATGATTATTGTGACACCTGAACATAGCTACTTGAAGAAGCATTTGTTACAGTGCTGTCGCTAATCTACAGGTTGGATACACATGCATGTACAATTATGTTTTACATCTGAACCTTTATTCAGCTGAGAAAAATATATGCATCATCTGCCGTTTATAATATCTGTTATTCTACCATCTGTTTTGAATTTGCACGTCTGGACACTAGCATTGTATAGTGTGAGATGAAAGTGAACACTATTTGAAGATGATCCTATAAGAACAATACACATGATAGGAATATAGATTCCACTGTTACATCTTAATTTCTGTGGTATATCCTCCGTGGTATTGATGTTTACTATCATTTATGTTACATATATTATGTATTTTAATAAAAACCAATGTTAAGTGTTACTACAAGTGCCCCCTCTCCATTTTATCTTTGTTTTTGCTTGCTGTCTAGGCTTGTATCCTAGAATTGTGGGGGCAGCTGTTTTACACATTTAGGTCTCATATTAGCGCCCTTTGTTCTGTATTGTCACTATGGGACCGGCCTGGAGGGGCAGATGCCCACCTGCCCCCCAGCCCAGCCAGCCCCTGCTCCACACATTACACTATGTCCACTGCTGTCTACAAAAGTACCCTTACACATTCTACTAACCGACCTCTCACTACATGAAAACCTCCATACACCCCTAAACACATGAGACTGGGTCACCCACATGCATTAATATCGCTACACATTATTGCTTCACAGTTATATCAGATGTGTACATTTTACACTACAACTCCCCAGCTCCTCCCCAACGTCACACCACAAACAAATGAAACAAACTTTTATCTGTAATTCCTCAAACACCAAACACACTACACAGAACTTTCTGTCTTCAGTGAAAAACATTCTACTTCCATGGATTGTCACTGTCCATATTCCAAACCCCTGACTCACTGGCTGCACTATACCATATATCATCCATGGCACTTCAGTTATGCTGCGTCATTCCTACCCTTATCTAAATCCACCTTCCAATACAAATTACTGGGAGTTGTGGGAGTTAAGCGCACCAGCCATTACCATTCCATTGTGAGATAAAAAGCCAAACTAGCTTATGCCCGTGCTTGGATTTTGATAACCATGGCACCAGCAGCAAGGTAGCCCCCCAGGCCGGTCCCATAGTGGGCTACCTTGGGCTGGGTCACTGGGCCACCTGCATTTTTTTTCCTGTTCCTAATAGGCTATTGAGTCGAGTCTTCCACCCCCTATTTCGTATTGGGATGTCCGATAGATTTCTAATAGCATTTCCCAGATTTTAATACTTACGCCAATGTATTCCCAACATTGTCACATAAATTCTTCTTTCTGCAATGTATTTGAGTAATGTAATTTGCAACTGCTTTTTATAATGAGATCAGAAGACATCAGAAATATGTTGCAGATCGCAGCTGTTTTAGACACTTATTATTCATAGAAAAACTAGATTTCATGTAATTCTGAGTGTTATAGTAAATCTAACCAAAGCTCTATTTTTATACTGTAAATGAACTGATAAGTAACATGATCTGGGAGGTCACACATGCTTAAAGAAACCACAGTGGTTATTGTTCTCACCATTAAACATTTTCATGGTCAGACTAATGAATTTAAAAGTTATGAAAGTTTGTAGAAGTAGTTTTGAAGTAATTTTTATGTGATTCCATTCAGACCTTGCATTCACATACACTTTCTGCATCAGTGATGGGAAGCCTGATACGCGTCAAGGGCTGCACGTGTGACCCTCAAACCACACATTACCATCAAACTCAGCAGTAGCTTAAAATAATACATTTAACCACACATCCTTTCTCTTTCTCTGATCCCAAATTTCTTCCTCCCTCCTCTGCACATTTGGCTATCCCCCATAATATATTTTTTTTATAAAAGGCAAAAAATGCAGCCCCATAGTTACTTCTACACACTTACAGGCCCTCAGACATGCATTTTCCACAAAATGCCCCACATGTACTTCAAAATTCCCCTCAGACTTCCCCACGTTACTGAAACCCTGCACAGGCCCCCATCTCTCACTACTAATTACTAATGACAACTTATTAACAACTAATGGCCACTAATAAAAAATTAATTACCACTAATTAATATCATTCTGCCCAAAAAATGAACTTCCCTTGCCAGACAGAATAAGGTATCATGTTATTTCTCACGGAGAAAGGAGGAAGATCACAGCGCTGACTGCACTGCTCTTCCTCCTGCTCCTCCTATATGCATTCTGATAATTTTGTCTTTATACATGTGGGCTAGCTTTTAATTATACTGGCACTTCTATTTATACTCTCATTTGTATGATTTGTTAATTGTCTGCTAATCACTAAGTGATCTGACAGCAGTGTTGTCAAAGGCTTGTAATACTAATCTTATTAAGTGGCATTAACTTACAGTTACTGCATTCAAATTCTCCTTGTCAGAGTTTGTAGAAAGTAATCTACCTTATTAGTATGATGAAGACTTTTATTCTTATCCCCACCCTTGTTTCTCCCTTTCCCTCGCCATTATGGTAAGTATCCTCTTCTTAAATTGCCTCACACCTCTGTGAGTTCAATTTAAAATGAGTAGAGATTTTAGCCCCAATATCAGCGCAATATGTCTCCATGGATTGATCCATGGGAACTTTGCTATGAATTTCCCCATATGTGTTTATCTCCTCCAAGCACACCACAAATGCTATACATTACATAGACGGGGATTCCACTGTGTTTATGGTAAATCAGCTGCAAGACATGATGAATGGACCTATGTACGCTGAGGTGTTCAATTACACACTGATAGTGGTTGTTTGACTGCATGCAGCTAATTTGTTTGGTGCATTTTTTAACTATATGTTGTCTTCTGTCACTTACCGTGTTACCCCTGAAGGAAGTCAGTTGAACTGAAAGGAATGTTGAGTGCCAGGTGTAGCAGCACTTATGGTTCAATAAATTGCACTTTGTTTATGAAAACCAGTGCTGGTTCGTCATTTTTGGTATAAGTGGTGAGACTATTTAAAAATGTGTTGAACCCTATGCACTGGGGTTTTATAACATTATATTTACACAAACTTTTCAATGCTTCCTCCTTTGGGGATTTGTCACAGGAGTTACTCATACATAATTGTCAAGCATTCAATTTAGTTTTTTTATGTGTTTTGAGACAGTAGGATTTGACCAAGGTCTCTAGCAAAATTCTTGGGACCTCATTTAAAGAAGGATATTTGCCCATTTGTGTTACATAAAAAAAGTGCTTTGATGCACTGCATATGCGCCAGAACTTGAAGCCAAATTGTAAAGCACTGCAGATTATAAAATAAATACTATTAAATAAATAATTAACCTTAAATAATAAACCAAGCGTGCTTCACCTGGTGCTTTAGCAAGGGTCCCCACATTGGTTGCCCCCGTGCTTTGGAGGGAACCAGCCCAGCCTGTATATGAATATTGATTTATGGGGGGGGGGGCTATGCACTTACAGCAGTCATCATCAACAATTTATTCACCGGGCCATTCAAGCTGCTTGACCCAGGGAAGAAGTTGATGGTAATGACTGCTGCATATTTTCTGTGGATGCATTTACAAACTAGTCATACTTTCATAATGATAACTGGTGCTCTATGCGCTCTGTTTAAAGTTGAATATAACCTAAGATATAGAGAACACAAAACAAACATGTAAAAAATGCAACTGTTCAGCACAAAAATGTCAAAGTAAGATATGCAAAAATGTGTGAAAGCTGTGCAACAGGGACACCAAACATCTAAAATTGATGAAATCTGAAAATAAAGACAACTTGTAAAACAGCCGCACATTTTCCTTAATCTCAGTAATAAGTTAAAACAATACATTTTATCAAAGAAAGAAGAGAATCCGTAATAACATAAAAAGGGAAATTATTTCATAATTCAGGTATCAAATGTTTCAGTGATGTTTAACCACCTTTTTTTTTTTAAACAAACTTAGAGTGAGTATCATAAGTTGTTGTAAATGGAATGCACTTGCACTTCTATGTCCCATCAGAAGAAGACTATTTATAAATTTAGTCAATATACACATTCTAAATATAAACACAATTCATGTCATAAATAAGTATTTTATTCTACACCTTAATCTGCACTCTGCTCTACTTGTGATAAACATTTTATTGGTGATCAATTGTCATCATGTCATCATACATTGGACAGGGATGGTGGAATACGGTAAGCCCCAGAGCCCTCCGTACCTGGGCACTCTGGCAGCCCGCCTGCAACCCAAAAATGTATTTCCCACGTCTACTTTGTATTCCGAGTCCCTGCACTAAACAGATCAGGGATCAGAATAAACATATGGGAGAGCCGCCCACATGCAAGCTCCGGCAGGAGGGTGATGGAGATTCCAGCAGCGGCCCTCGATGTCACCATCTTGTGGTATTCATTTATGTGTTTCCCATAATGGGCTTATACATGCAAAAAAAAGCTGCATGTTGTCACAAAACGGCACATGAACTGTGGTGAAGCATCTTTGCACATTTGGTAATGACTTATCTCCTATGGACCAGCTATTGCCATCTGTCTAGAATTTTTTTAACCCTTGCTATGTCTGCCATTGTTCTTCTTAATGCATGCACTTTTGAAAGAGGACATAATGTCACTACATTATCCAAGCATGATTGATTGTGAATACAATATGCAATTGTGAATACACAAGTAATGTATTTAAGTCAGAAATGTGTTGCCAGCCAAGGTTGTTTAGACATATGTTATTTATATGTTATTTATAGAAATACTAGGTTTCATGTAATTCTCTGAGTGTTATAGGAAATCTAACGGTCTGCTAACCAAAGCTCTATCTTTTCACTGTAAATTATCTGTTAAGTAACATAATAACCTGGGAGATCCTCATGTATGAAGAAACCACAGTGGTTATTGTTCTCACCAGCAAACATTGTCATGGTCAGGCTACTGAATTTAATCAGTATGAAGGTTGTTAGGTAGCTTTGAAGTATTTTTTTATCTGATTCTGTACAGATGCTGGAGTCACATATACCATATACCATCATACTCGATTGCACCACTTGTTTCAATTACTAACAAAGCATGTAACCCCAAATTAAAATCCATTCTACAGCTTTGTTACACCTACTGCTTTCTTATACAATATTGTTCAAAGCTCTCCACATAATTATTCTTACATAGTTGTCTTGATCAATCAAGCTTACAATCTAGTTTTTGTTACTCTTGGACCCAGCTGTGGAATCAACCGAGGGTCTGCAGCAGGACTTGTGAGGCCTCATTTAGAAGTCAATGTAATCCACTTGCAGGAGGTAAAAATGCACTTTGATGCACTGTGCACTAAAACGTTAGAGCTACTGTTCTTGTCTGCGATTACCTGTCCTGATGTGAGGCTGACTATTGTATCCTGCAGTGCCAGTCCTGCTTTTTGGTTCCACTATTAATATTCGGAGGAGTTGTGTTCTGCTGTGTATGCTGGTGAGTCATGTTCCTGTTACCTATCTCACCACTGTCATATACACTAGTCTCCAAAATACCAATGTTGAAACTGGTATAAGCCCCTACTTTGATGTGTTAAGTCCTAGGGACAACTGAGTACCAGTTAGCATATCGCGCTCTATGGGAAAGGGGGCTGCTTTATGTGAAAGCCACAAGTAGCCGGATCTAGGGGACTCATACCAGGGTTATGAGATCTCCATCACACTAGGCCTATGGTAATCTGAATCCTGGAGTGAGAACATTGACACTCTAGTAGTTCAGTATAATGGGATTGGAGCAGTAAGAACCCTCCCCCATTAGACTAGTATACAAGTAAATACAACACACAGTTAAAAATGTATTTTAATAAAGACCTTTTTTCCACTTTTAAACATTGAAATCTCTATCACAACATAGCCCAATGGGAATATTCTTCAACAAAGCAGTCAAGAGAATAAAATAAAAATAATGATAATAACTACATTCTAGGAGCAAGGAAGCGCTGGCAAATTTTAGCCCGGGGGCAAGACTCAACTCAGCAGCCTATTTTAAAGGAAAAGAATGCAGGTGGCCCAGTGACCCAGTCCAAGGTAGCCCACTATGGGACCTGCCCAGGGGGCAGATGCCCCTTTTTTCCCCCAGACCAGTCACTCCCTTGCTAGTAGCACCCGGTGCTGAATGAAATTGTCCAAGAGGGTCAATAGCCGGTCAGCCAATAACAAGTAATTAGTGTGGGAAACTGCTTTTTAAATAAAGCAACAAAATAGGGTTTTTCGAGAGTTTTCATTCAAATAAAAAATGTTTTCAAATAAAATACTCCTGTTAAAGTATAATTTCAGTTTAATTAAGCACTGGTGCATACCTTTCTTCATGACGGAAGAAGCTCCATCTAACCTTCATATGCCAGAGATAATGAACCATGCATAGTCAAATAAATTAATTTGTAATGTCAAGCACTCACAGGTACAATCAGAACATTCAACCTCATCATTATTTGCAGCCTAATCAAATGTGCATGATACATTATAGCTCTTCAAGATTTACATCATAAATTAAACATAAGAGTTTAGGATTGTTTGTTTTTCTTTTTTTGTTGCATTGTAAAATTCGGGCGGGGTTTTTATTATTACATATTTGTGCACATGGAAATACAGCAATCTGCTTCAAATGCATATGGAAGGTATTATAGCCACCTCATTGAAAGTATAGAATGACTGGTGAGGACCACCTGTTGAAAAATAGTCCTTTTGAGAATCTGTAGCTACCATCTAACCATACCCATTTTCACCCCTTGAATCTAATTTATATGAATTGCATGTGTGTGTAATAAGAGGCATGTGAGTGCACTTGGCCCCCATTTAATAAACAATACGTGATCCGTCCAGCTTCTCCCATCAGTAGATGCAAACTTTTGCACCTTTTGTAGATGCAACCATCTTGGGATATAGATCTATGTGATTCATATAATGCTATGTTTATGTAAAAAAAAGTTGTAAAATGTTACAAAAACTACATATGGACAGCGTGGAAGCATTTTTGCACATTTGTTAATGACCTTTCTTTTATTTTCCACACTGAGGGTTCATTTACAGCAGTATTACAAAAGTATTAGGACATCTGTTCAGATAGTTTTAAAGTTCGAGCTAGATTTATGGCCACATGATTTATAGGGCTGGTCAAGTGGCAAACTGTAGGGAGACACTTTTTATTGAATTAATGTGTTTTTTAATTTTCCAGTAGGTAGTGCATTTCCTTACTATTTTCCCTTTGCGACACTAACATGTCTTCCTTCCAACCTCTTCCTGAGATTGGCACGTGTGGAGTCCACAAGCAAAAGGTTTCCCAATAGAGACTTTGCATATTGTTTTCTTGCATTGTGCTACATTCTAGTAGGAAAATAGTATGAAAAGCCTCTTTTAGATGTAGGCTTCATTTGCAGACCACAGAAGATTTAAAGTCCATCTAGGAAAACCAACAAAAACTGTCTAGACTCTACAGGGTACTTGCTTCCACAAGTGGTTCCTGTCATTTAAATCAATCCTTGAACAGAGTGAGTGAGCTCAGGTCTGTCTGGAAATGATCATTTAGGCACACTTGACTAAGTAGGCCAACAGAAAGGGGTAAAGTAAGGTCCATTTTTGACAGCAGCACTGTTAACATCTGACCAGAAGGGTCTAACACATATCAAGAACAATTGCCACCTCTCCCAGGATCCCCAGATGTCAGATAGCAATGCCTATTGTACATAATAGTAACAGGGCCAAGAACGATCTAAAGCATCTTGGAAATGTTCTTAAACTTAATTGGGTAATATTACTATGTAGTAGCATGTAGGTAAAACATTCCATGGGGATCTTTGGAAAGAGACAAATTGTGTTGATAAAATGTTTATAAAACCAAAAGGTTGTAAGGCACAGATAGCCCTTAATTTTATACATATAGTAATTTAGTGTGCCTACAATTTTCTACAGAGTTGAGTTCTGCATCAGTCCTGTAAAAAGGCAACCCTGCTATGCCCATCTGTGTGTCAAAATATATAGTGTATAATCTATACATGTCAGGAGAAAACTTTTAAAATAAATGAAAAACATCATGTGGACATTTTTTGTGAATTATTTTAATAGTAAATGAAACAATTTAGCTGCATTTCCTGTTGTTTTTCAAGAGAACTCATGTTTAGTCTAGTTTATACATTAAACCTGAGTATTCTTGCACAGCACAAAAAATACATATGACAATTTTTGACAATATTTTAACATTAGTGTATCACAAAAAAAAATCATTATTTGTCACTTGTGTTTTTACCAGGGATGCTTGAAATGTTCAAGCAGGTTCAAATTCAACCAAACCATTTATATGTGATTTTGGGTTGACTCATTTATAATTCACCAATTTCCTTGTTAGGAACAGTCTCTGACAATTTGGCCTCCAGCCACCAGAGGTCAATGTTGTACCTAAAACCTGGCTTATGAACTTGCCCTTATCCAAGATGGCCAGGGCTGCCTCAGAAGAATCCACCTTAGATTATTATTATTATTATTATTATTATTATTATCATTTATTTGTTAGGCGCCACAAGGTATCCGCAGCACCGCACACAGTACTAACAGTAGACTATACAGAGTGAAACCATACAGAACAATGAACAAAAAGTACCAATACTTCAGAAACTCCGGCTAGTCATATGCAGTAAAGACGGAGCGGAAGAACAGGTATGGAGACAGGAGGGGAGGGGGCCCTGCTCATACGAGCTTACATCCTAAGGGAGGGTAAACAGACCAGGCACAAGAAGAGCCGGTTGAGACAAGAGGAGTGAAGGGAGGACGAGCAAAGGGAGGCGATGGGGGTTAAGTAGATGGTTGGTAGGCTTTGAGGAAGAGGTGAGTTTTGAGTGCACGTTTGAAGGAGCACAGAGTAGGAGAGAGATGGATGGAACGAGGGAGGTCGTTCCAGAGAAGGGGGCTGCACAGGAAAAGTCTTGGATTCTGGAGTGGAAAGAGGTGATAAGGGTGGAGGAGAGATGGCGAGCGCAGGGAGCTGACAGGAGTGTGAATGGAGAGGAGGCTAGAGATATAAGGGGCAGTAGAGTTGGAGAGAGCCTTGTAAGTGGTGGTGAGGAGTTTGAAAAGGATTCTGTAGGGGAAGGGGAGCCAGTGTAAGGCAAGGCAGAGAGGGGAGGTAGAGGAGGAGCAGCATGAGAGGAAGATGAGTCTTGCGGCCGCATCGAGTATAGAGCGGAGGGGGGAGAGACGGGAGTGGGGGAGGCCAGTGAGGAGGAGGTTACAATAATCAAGGCGGGAGATGATGAGTGCGTGAATGATAGTTTTGGTGGCATCCTGAGAGAGAAAAGGACGGATGCGGGCAATGTTGCGTATTTGGAAGCGACAGGCTTGGGCTAGGGAATGATTGTGGGGGGAAAAAGAGAGAGAGGAGTTGAGGGTGACACCCAGGCAGCGAAGTTGAGTGACAGAGGAGATGGTGGTGTTGTTGACGACAATAGAGAGGTCATCGTGGGATGGGAGTCTGGGCGGAGGAAAGACAATGAGTTCAGTTTTAGAGATATTGATTTTGAGAAAGCGCTCGGACATCCAGGAGGAGATGGCGGAGAGGCAGTCGGATACCCGAGTGAGGAGGGTGGAGGAAAGATCAGGAGAGGAGACATAGAGTTGAATGTCATCAGCATAAAAGTAATACTGAAGACCGAAGGAGGAGATGAGAGCACCAAGGGAGGAAGTGTAGAGCGAAAAGAGTAGAGGGCCAAGAACAGAGCCCTGCGGGACTCCTACGGGGAGAGGGTAGGAAGAGGAGGAAGAACCAGACGTGGATACAGAGAAGGAGCGATTAGCGAGGTATGAGGCGAACCAGGCATGGACAGAACCAGAGAGGTCGAGAGAGAGAGAGAGAAGAGTTTGCTGCAGGAGGGGGTGGTCCACGGTGTCACAGGCTGCAGAGAGGTCAAGGAGGATGAGTACGAAGAAGTGACCCTTGGATTTGGCTGATAGGAGATCATTAGTAACCTTGGCCAGGGCAGTTCCGGTAGAATGGAGGGGGCGGTAGCCAGATTGGAGAGGGTCAAGGAGGGAATTGTCCGCCAGGTGCCTGGTTAGGCGGCTGCAGACAATCCGCTCAAGTAATTTGGAGGCATAGGTGAGAAGAGAGATAGGGCGATAATTAGCAAGAGAGGTGAGGTCAAGATTGGGTTTTTTGAGGATAGGAGAGATAAAAGCGTGTTTAAAAGAGGAGGGTACTACACCAGAGGAGAGTGATAGGTTGAAAAGGTGTGCTAGGTAAGAGCAGGCCATTGGAGAGAGAGAGCAAAGGAGGTGGGAGGGGATGGGATCGAGAGGGCAGGTAGAGGGTGGAGAGGAAAGAATAAGGGAGCGAAATTCTTCACCGGTTGTAGGGCTGAAGGAGCACCAGAGTTGGTTGATGGGGGGAGGTAAAGCGATGAGGGTGGCGGGAGAAGAGGAGGAGGAGATGTTCAATCTGATGGCCTCAATTTTGGAAGAGAAGAAAGTGGCGAAGTCAGAAGCGGAGGGAGAGGGGGGGAGAGGAGGGAGCTGAAGGTGGCAAAGAGGCGGTGGGGATTGGAGGACTGAGAAGAAATTAGGGACTTAAAGAAGGATTGTTTAGCGAGGGAGAGGGCAGAGGAGAAAGAAGAGAGTATGAATTTAAAGTGGAGGAAGTCAGCCAGGGAGCGAGATTTCCTCCAGAAGCGTTCAGCAGTGCGAGAGCATCTTTGGAGGAAGCGGGTGAGTTTTGAGTGCCAGGGTTGGGGAATAATGCGATGTCTGCAGATAGAAGAGGCCGGGGCAACAGCATCCAGGGCAGTGGTGAGGGAGTGATTATAGAGAGAGGAGGCCTGGTCGGGACAGGCCAGGGAGGGAAGGGGTGAAGGGAGAGTTTTGAGAGAGGAGGAGAAGGAGGTGGGGTCAATAGCATCCAGGTTACATCTAGTGAGGGTGGCTTTGGGCGAGGCAGGAGCAGGGGAGGAGGACAGAGTGAAGGAGAGGAGGTGGTGGTCAGATAGTGGGAAGGGAGAGTTGGAGAAGTTAGAGAGATCACAGAGATGAGAGAAGACGAGGTCTATAGATCCTGTATTCTGTTTGAGTCTATAAATAGGCCTACTTTTGTATGGACCCGGTTTACTACTGATTACCCACTTATGTAGCAACATGCTTAATGTCTGAATAGTCTCTTGTATGACAACCCAGAAAACGTCTGACTACACACTTATTATTACTATTATTATTATTATTATTATTATTATTATTATTATTATATACACTATTTTATAAGGCACGGCAAAAGGTCTGCAGCACTGTACATATAATGTACAGTAGTATACAGAACAGCAACAGACCCCGGCTTGCTGACAATGGCTATATTTATCCCACATCCTTACCTCTAGAGGCAGAACAGTGGACCGCGACCTGCGTTCCTCCGCAGCAAAGCCCATTCTTGGTGAACACCAGGGGGTTCGTTAGACTCCTCACCACCGGCCGGCCAGCGCTAATCTAGAGTAAGGCAAGTACTCCATATTTATTACTTATTTACTGCACGTTATACAAGTGTTAGAGTTTGCTCTGACCACAATATGAATACTTCGGGAGACCCTTCTCGTAGGGATTTGCTACAACATCTGTTAGGAAGGGTAGAGAAGCAAGAGGCCAATCAGGAGCAGCTGCTTAAATTTTTACAAGGACTTTCAGCCCGAATGGATACCTTGCAGAAACCTTAGTAGCATCAGGGACGGCATCAGCTCCTATACAGGCTCCTACTATCGCCGCCTTATCTACAGGTGCGGCTTCATCTCTACGTATTTGTTAGGAACTCCCAAGTCAGCACAGTGAAACTCGGGAACTACTCTGAAGGCCAGGTGTTCGCTGGAGCCCCTAGTGGTGGGGACAGACTGGGCTGCGGGCCGACCGAGGGTCGAGTAATGTATACTGACTTAAGGAGTTCCTAGAAGTGGAGTGATTGGTGGACAGTAGTATAAGAAGAATCCTAGGTCAAAAGGTCACAGGCACAGATGCAATATCCAAGGGCAAGCAAAGGGTCAAACTCACAAGCAGAGAAGCAAAATCCGAATTCCAGGCAAAAGGTCAAGATCAGAAGAGAAGGGTCACAGGTCCAATAACAAGCAGGGGTCAAAACACGGGTAGTCAAATCCAAGGTAGCAGGAACCAAAAATGGATAGCACAAGCAGGCAGCAGGACTGAGGACTGAACGCTATAACCGGCAATGAGGCTAAGTCCTCATTGCCTTAAATAGTCCAGGTAGCCAATCAGGGAAGAGCCCAAGAAGTGTCCAGAGGCGTGACCTAACAGCTGATTACCAGGTGACCAATAGCGATGTAGTTCAGCTGCAAAACATACCACCAAAAGACACTGCCTCCAGAACCTCCAGATAGCCATGATTGGCTACTGCCTAAGTGACCTTTCGCGTGTACGCCTGCCTATTGGCCAGCTGGCCGGGCGCCACGCTAGAGATACTGTAGCGTCCCGGTTGTTGCCCAGACAACCGGGACGTGGAAACCGGAAGTGACGTCCCAGTTGCCGTAGCAACCGCCGGGACGTCATCAGAAGCCACAGGAGAGTCGCGGCGGTGCCCGCGGCCGCCGCGATCTCTAACAGTATTCCTAACCCACCTAAGTTTGATGGGGACCCTAAGTTATGTAGGGGATTTTTAAATCAATGCGCTATACAATTTGAGCTCCTTCCCGGAAATTTCCCATCTGAAAAGGCTAAAGTAGCATATATCATATCCCTCTTGTCTGGTCAGGCTCTAGCCTGGGCATCCCCACTCTAGGAGAGAGATGATCCTTTACTACATAACTACTCCAATTTCCTTTCTACCCTTAAGAAGGTTTTTGATGAGCCCGGTAGGGTTGCCAACGCAGCTACCAGTATCCTTCGTCTCCGACAAGGAAACCTTTCTGTAGGTCAATATGCTGTACAGTTTAGGACAATGGCCTCAGAGCTCCGGTGGAATAACGAAGCCTTAATAGCTGCCTTTTGTCAAGGTCTTACAGACCGAATTAAGGACGAATTAATCTCCCAGGAACTTTCTACTTCTTTGGATGATTTAATTTTCTTGTGCATTAAGATTGACTTTCGTTTTAAGGAGCAATCTCTGGAGAGGGAGCATTCCCGTCCGGCCCTTGTCGTCTTGCTCCCATTTTTCAGACCCCTGTTCAACCTCTAGAAGAACCCATGTAGCTCAGAAGAACCCGCCTTTCGGCTGAAGAGAGAGAAAGAAGGTTCAGGAACAGATTGTGCTTGTACTGTGGTGAGAGGGGTCATCTTTTGGGTACCTGTCCTAAGCGGACGGGAAACGACAGAACCTAACATTTAGCAGGGAGGTTTTGTTAGGTCCCTCTTGTCATATCCTCTCTTCTTCCAACAGTAAAGATTGTCTTATTATTCCCTGTACAGTAGTGGTAGGTTCCAAGGTCCATCCTGTTTCGGCACTACTGGATTCCGGGGCAGCAAGCAATTTCATTTCTTCGGATACCATCTCTCAATTAGGTATTTCTACCCAGTCCCTAGAGAGACCCATCTCCCTTACCACCATTGACGGAGGCACTATTTCTGGAGGACACATTCTGTTTAGAACCATACCTTTAACCTTCAGAGTGGGAGCATTACCATCTCTTTTTTAATCATTCCTAAAGCCATTAACTCCTTGATCCTGGGTCTGCTATGGCTTCGTCTTCACTCTCCTGGGATAGACTGGCATTCTGGTGAGATTATTTCTTGGAGTTCTACTTGCCACAGTAGTTGTTTGACTAAAGTAACACCTATTTTGTCCAAAATAAATGCTCAACTGGGCAATCCTCAATTATTGCCAATTCAGTACCGAAGTTTTCAGATGTCTTCTGTGAACAGGAGGCCACTAGACTTCCACCTCATAGAAGCTGAGACTGCGCTATTAATCTCCAACCTGGTAAACCCATTCCCTGCGGACGTATTTTTCCCTTATCTGTTCCAGAGACCAACGCAGTATCCGAATACATTCAAGAAAATCTCAAGAGCGGGTTCATACGAAAATCATCATCTCCAGCAGGGGCAGGTCTCTTCTTTGTAAAGAAGAAGGATGGGGGCCTTCGCCCTTGTATTGATTACTGTGCCATCAATTCTATCACGGTGAAGAACAGATATCCCCTACCGTTGATCTCTGAGCTCTTTGACCAAATAAAGGGGGCCTCCATTTTTTTCAAGTTGGACCTAAGAGGGGCATACAGCCTAATTAGAATAAAGGAAGGGGATGAGTGGAAAACAGCTTTTAATACGCGAGATGGACACTTTGAGTACTTGGTAATGCCCTTTGGGCTATGTAACGCTCCTGCTGTTTTCCAGAACTTCATGAACGAGATCTTCCAAGATTTACTCTATCAGTTTGGAGTTATCTACCTAGATGACATCCTTATCTTCTCCCAGACCTTTTATCTCATCGCAGACATGTAAGAGAAGTATTGAGTAGGCTTCGTGTGTGTTCGAACAAAAAAGACTTCCCTTCCTAGGATATATTATATCCGAAACTGGCCTTCAAATGGATCCATCCAAGCTTAAAGCCATCCTGGATTGGCCACAACCATCAGGCCTTAAGGCTACTCAGCGATTTCTAGGATTCTCAAATTATTACCGACAGTTTGTTAAAGGATACTCTTCATTAGTAGCCCCCAATACAGCCCTCACTTGCAAATCCACCAATCCTAAGATCTGGACTCCTGAAGCAGTGCAAGCCTTCAAAGATCTCCAGATGTTATTCTCTACAGCTCCAATTCTTCTTCAACCAGACTGTCAATGGCCCTTTTTTGTAGAGGTGGACGCATCCTCCGTGGGGGTCGGGGCAGTTCTATCTCAAAAAGAATCAAGTGGTAAATATCATCCTTGTGGGTTCTTTTCTCATCGGTTTCTCCCTGCAGAGAAAAATTATGGAATCGGTGATAAGGAGCTCCTGGCGATCAAATTGGCCCTTTCTGAATGGAGACATCTACTTAAGGGTACTCAGTTTCCGGTAACAGTATACACTGATCACAAGAATTTACTGTACCTACAGTGTGCACACTGTCTGAACCCTCGTCAAGCCAGATGGGCCATCTTCTTTTCACGCTTCAATATCAATATTACCTTCCATCCAGGCTCTAAAAATGTTAAAGCGGATGCTCTCTCTCGTTCATTTGATGCTACTGATACCGAGGCCCCAGAGAGAGACAAACCAATCTTGGATACCAACTGTATATTGGCTTTGTCCCCCCTGATTAAGAGAAGCTGTCTTCCGGGTAAAACCTTTGTAACCCTACCTCTTTGTGTCAAATTATTGCATTGGGCTCATTCTTCCCTTTTTTCTGGACATGCTGGGGTGCGGAAGACTTAGGAATTAATCTCCCGAAAGTATTGGTGGCCTACCATACGTAAGGACGTCAAGACTTTTGTCTCTGCCTGTTCAAGATATTTTCAGCATAAAACTCCCAGACAGAGGCCGACTGGTCCGCTTATGCCATTACCTATTCCTGATATTCCATGGTCTCACATTTCAATGGACTTTATCACGGACCTTCCGTGTTCTAAAGGATGTACTGTTATCTGGGTCGTCGCTGACCGGTTTTCTAAGGTTGCACATTTTGTTCCTTTGAAGAAACTCCCTTTGTCTCCTGTCTTAGCGGATCTTATTATTAAGGAGATTTTTCGACTTCATGGTTGCCCTACTGATCGGGGATCACAATTTGTATCTAACTTCTGGAGAGCTTTTTTGCCAAAAACTAGGAACCAAACTGGATCTTTCATTTGCATATCATCCCCAGAATAATGGGTTGACTGAGAGGACTAATCAAGAATTGGAGAAGTTTCTAAGGTTTTACATCTCTGCTAATCAAGATAATTGGGTTGACCTTCTTCCCTGGGCAGAGTTAGCTCACAACTACCATTATCATGAAGCAGCCTCCAATTCCCCCTTCTTTATCTTGTATGGTTGTCATCCCAGGCTACCAGCCTTCTCTTCTCTTCCTCACTCAGAGGTACCAGCGGTGGATTCTCTCTTTTGCAGGTTTTCTACCATCTGGGATCTAGTGAAAACCAGCCTGAGGAGATCCGCTAACCGTGCTAAGAAGGCGTATGACAAGAAGAAGAGGGTAGCTCCTCAATTCATCCCAAGGGACAAGGTGTGGCTATCCACCCGTAACATCCATTTGAAAGTTCCTAGTAAGAAGTTGGCTCCTAGATTTATCGGTCCTTTTGAAATATCCCAAGTTATCAATCCGGTGGCTTTTAGATTGAAGCTTCCTTCTTCATTACGTATTCCTAATGTCTTCCATGTTTCTCTCCTTAAACCTGTTATTACTAATCAATTCTCCACTACAGAGAGACCACCACCTCCTGTGGTAATTCAAGAACAGCCTGAGTTTGAAGTCAAGCAAATTCTGGATTCCTGCAGCTCTAGAGGAGTTCTGCAGTTCCTGGTGGACTGGAAAGGGTATGGTCCTGAAGAACGTTCATGGGTCCCTGCTACCGATCTACATGCTCCACGACTCCTGCAAGCTTGTCATAAGAAATTTCTCACCAAGCCAGTATAGGTGTCCACCTTTTTTGGAGGAGGGTATTGTTACACACTTACCTGTCCCCGTTCCAGCGCTGCGATCTCCGCTGCTTCCGGGTCTCGGCCGGGCGGTCACATGACACGGCAGGCGGGGGATTCAAAGATGCTTTATAAAAACTCTGCTCTGACGCCTGGGCAGCGTCAGAGCAACTTCCTCCTGTTCCCGACTAAACGTTTCCTGTGCTTTCCAGTGAACCTTGCTGATCTTCCAGACTCTGTTCCAGTGTACCAGACCAGGCTTGTTTGACCACGTTACCTCTTTGCTCCAAGTGTACCAGACCCAGGCTTGATTGACTACGTTGCTTCTCTGCTCCTGTGTACCAGACCCCGGCTTGCTGACCACGTCTAATCTCTGCTCCAGTGTACCAGACCCCGGCTTGCTGACCACGTCTAATCTCTGCTCCAGTGTACCAGACCCCGGCTTGCTGACAACAGCTATATCTCCCACATCCTTACCTCTAGAGGCAGACCAGTGGACCACAACCTGCGTTCCTCCTCAGCAAAGCCCATCCTGCCTTGTGTGTAATGAACCAGGGGGTTCATTAGACTCTGCACCACCGGCCGGGCAGCGCTAATCTAGAGTAAGGCAAGTACTCCATATTTATTACTTATTTACTGCACGTTACACAAGTGTTACACCTTTGAAACAGTCTCATAGCTTACTTATATGATATATTAAAGTATCGAGATTTTGGGAAAGAATTAATTAATCTGATTAATTTTTTTTTTATATTTCTCCTACTACTTCATCGGTAATTAACGACTTGAAGGGAGAAAAAGTTGCCATGTCAAGAGACAGCAGACAGGGTTTTTCTATGTCTCCATTACTTTTCATCTAACCTTAGATCCCATGCTCAGAGTCCTCCAGAACTGGTCATAGCTACAGATCATACAGATCAGTGACGAGACGATCATTGATGTCAGCATAGCAGATGACATTTCACTATATATCAAACCTAAAGGATGCCCTTCACCAGCTAATGGGGAAATTGAACAGTTTGTATTTAGGGTGGACATTGATAACTCAAACACACTGCTATTAAAGAAAGTAAGCAGCTACCCTCACTGGGCTAAAGACATCTATATAAATTGGGCAAGAAAAGCCATAATATACTTAGGTATACAATTACCCAACAACCATCATAACCTATATAAATTCAATATTACCACATTGTTAGGGAATATCACTAAGGACTTGGGTGAGTTGAGCCATCTCCGACTACTATATTTAAGGAGAGTGAACCTCATAAAAATGGTTGTATTCCTGGGGTTACTATATAGCTTCCAGACACTCCCAATAATATTAACTCATAGAGAAGTCCTTGCAATAGAGTTTATTAATTTATTTGGAAAAGAAAACCCTTAATAAGTCTGGTTAAGCTCCAGCAATCAAAACCCAATGGGGGAATCAATCTGCCTAACATATCTCCATATGGTCAAGCCGCACAGCTAAGATATCTTAGGGACTGGCCTCATGGGGAGTACAATCCTGACAACACAACACTAGGAAAAATGTTATATCCCAAATTGACCTGGGGATAGTAAAAAAATAATAAGTAGAATCTGATTGTTGCTATGGGCTCCACCTTTCCTTTTTAGAAGGTTTTGTAAATCTGCCGCCTGATCTCCTACCTACATTTACTCAACCAAAAAGTACCCACACATATTAGGAAATCCCCTGCTATTGACCTAAAGAAAATTGTGTCATCAACTGAGGCACAAATATAAACTTCATCCCTATATCTCCCTGATTTTCCCTTAATGAAAAACCCCAAATTCAAAGAAGGTATGGCTGCTATCCTTTTACAGAATGGAAAAGAGCTGGGCTCATGGGGATTGAACAATTGTTATACAAAGCAATCAAGAAGCCCTTAACATTTCAACAACTGCAGGAGAAATAAGATTGTGTCAGACCCTTTGACCTGGCCTACGTGCAGGCCCAACACTATGCCAGTAGGGTCTCAAGGGCACTATCAGAACCCAACTGATGCAATCCACTGGATTCCCTACTATCTAATAGTCCACAATACACAAAGCAATTACACTTCATTATAACCCTACATAATCAAATTGATGATGAAAGTACAAAATTGGGAATCACATAATGGATAGTATTTTTTCCCTATCTTTCTATGGACATATTGTTCCACTCATTGTCAGTCTCAATGAAAATTTTTCCAGCAAGCGCACAAATAGAACTAATTTCTGAACATCTATGTGACAAAATGAGTGTGATAACCCTGTGAGCATTTGGTTTCTCATTTCTCACATAATGTGGATTATAGCAAGTACTTTTTATAGCCCATGCTTTTGTTCCCCAGCTCACCAGACTACAACTGCATTGTCCAATAACATGTGGCTAAGGGGACATTGTAATTCAGTGTACATATGTATATTGTGTATTGTATATTGATGACTTGCAGTAAGGTTGCTATTCATTGTCTTTAAAGTGAAGCCAGGGGGATTATGGGTAGGGATAATGTTGTAAAATGCTGGAGTGGGAAAACTAATTAGTGTCCATTGTTCTCACCAGGCTAGTCCAGACAGGCCATCTAACAGGGGAGGTTTTGTGGAAGGACAGCTCATCTTCACTCCGCTCTCCAACCCCCCCTAGTCCAGCACTGACCAATGGTTAATGAGAATAGACCCAGGGGTTTGCAGAGGGAGGAAAAAGACTGTGTGGAAATTAGACCTGAGATATAAGGAGTCACTCCAAGGGGGAAGGGTGTTCATTCTGGGATTTCATTCATGAAGACTGCAAGATTTAGTTTTGAGTTGTCATTCTCTACTAAAGTCTATATATGCAGCTGAGAGAGATCCATGGGTCGTGAAGTCTGGACAGCCAGGTGACTATATCTACTTAAGCTATTGGGGTAAGGGACAGATAATGTGCTAAACCGGCCTGCCATTTATTTACTGTGTGTACATAATATTCTAGTGTTGTTTGTATGACAATAAAGATACTGTCGTATTTTTATAACTGCATTTTGCCTGAGTGACCATGCGAATCCTAGAAGGTACTGGGTAGACTTCCCTGGCATAGGAAGGCACCCGTGGGTGGCCAGCCAGAGTGAAGTGGATAGCATTGGGCCAGATAAACCCGGTATCTTCACAATCTACCACAGGACTTTCTGTCTCCACATGTGATCTGGTTGGCTGAAAGTCATTCATGCCCAAAATATGGACATCTCATGGTGGACGTGACCTACTGCTTGTGGGACTGCCCACCAATTAGACATTTTTGGACACGGGTTTAGAGGTCCACAAAATACCATTTAGTAACTTCCTTGCCCTTAACCTCTGAGTGGTCTATTCTGGGTATCCTCCCATGGTTACAAAAATACTTGAGGGAGGCAGAAAACTGACAACTGAACACTTTTGTAACAATAAAATGTAAACTGTACACCTGTGCTGTATTAAGTTTTGTATTAAGTATGCTTCAAAAAAGTTAAAATTGTTTAAAAGAACAAAATACATTTTCAAACTAAATATAATAAGAAAGATCAATTTATTTACAGAATAGTAAGAGAGATGGTAATGCCCAATGTGAAGTAGGCCTGGGATCAAGAAAACAGGGCTAGGGAAGCGGGTCTAGAGGTAGAAACGATAATGCAATAGTTGAAGGAGAACTCAAGGAAGGAGAAGACACAAATAAGGTGACACCAAGTCGGGGAGTGGAGGTGATAGAGGCAAAGGAGTTAGGAGGAGGACTGATAGACTTAAATAAAGAAATTAATTTTAAGGGCACACTTGAAGCCTGGGAGATTAGATGCTAATCTGGTAGGGTATGGAAGATTGTTCCACATGTGAGGAGCAGAGTTAATCAGTGTGATTGTAAGGCAACCATCATTGGCAGAGTGGAGGGGGTGGGAAGAAGAGTTGGTAGAGATAATGTTTGATATACAGGGAGAGGATTGGTTGAGGACTTTGTAGGTGAGGGTGAGGGACTTTGTAGGTGAGGGTGAGGAGTTTAAATTTAATTCTGTAGGACAAAGGGAACTAGTGTAGCAACTGGCAGATAGTGACAACAGAGAAAGAAAAGTGGCAAAGCTTGAGTTGGCTAGGTCACATAGGAGGATGTTACTGTAATCAAGTGAGTGAATAAGAGAGGTAGCTGCCATGATGAGAAAGGGCCATATCTTGGATATGTTCCAGAGGTGGAAGTGGCAGGATTTGGAAAAGGACTGAATGTGAAGAGTGAAGGAGAGGTCCAAACTACAGTACAAACTTCATCCTCTTTGAGGTTAAGGTGGGAATTTAATTAGCCGCAAAGTGGGCATTCCGGAGACTTTGCGGCGGAGATATCAACAAAAATCTAAATTTTCCACATGCCCCATAGAAGTGCATGAAAAACTAAATGGATTTTTTTACCACTGTAACGGTAAAAGTGCACAGCAGCGATGTTCTGTTGCTAGTTGAACGTTGCCCTAAAGCAAAAATAGAGAACTTAAAGAACTTTTTAGAGATGTTCAGGGGCAGGGCTTGCATAACATCACAGGAGATCAGGGAGTATGCTTACTTTACAAACAGAATGTCTTCCTAGAGGAGTGAGGTGGAATACATGCCATACTACTATATTAACTCTGTAGCACATTACAGAGTGTGTGCCTGTGTGTTCTGACCCACCACCTATCGTTATTTTTCAGTAATGCTTGGAATATAGTGATTGTAGTTGCATTGAACAACCCGAATAGAACCATCTGCTTTCTGCATAGTTTCTGGAGTGACTGTGAACAAATCAGACTTTGCATCTAGTCGTAGATGGGATACCGAGTGCAACCTTTCACTCGTCTCAGTGTTTATATAAGTCAGCGCTTGCCAAATATACCAGATGAAATAAGATGTAAAAGCTGACATGTATGGAGCAAATAAAAGTTTGTACATTAAAAGGGGACATTGGGGCTGTCTTTTTTTATTTGTGTAATTTGAATATGTAAATATTTAATTCATAGTTGAACACCTTCTCAAAATCCATGAACAAAAGTATCTTCAGAGTCAAAGGTCTTTGAGGTCTGTAGATCAGTGGTATTGTCAATGTGTTATGCTAAGGACCGTGGTTAACCTGTGTGGATCTCATATGTTTTGTAATGATTAAAAATTTGCAGCCTTCCAAAATAGGAACTGTACCACTGCCGTATTCCATATTCCATGGAAGTGTACATGGACATTATCCAGAATAATTAAATGTCTGTATAAAAAAGGATCAAAGATTTGAAAAACACAGTCATCAGTACATTCTAGGTTTGTCGCACAATTGCAGCCAAAAGACAAAAAAAAGCTGTCCTTGAGCAACCTAGATAAGTAATAATAATATTTACACCAGACCACTTATTGTACTTTCTTTTGATGCCAGTTATGGATGACATATGTACTGCGGTCTCCCTAAACTAGTCATTTGATAACAGGAAGCTTTGTATGTAGTGTAGTAAACACTGACATTCCATATTCACTGCATGACATTTGTTAAAATATGGTGGTGTTGATGATATTTAGTCAGCATACTGAAATGTAGTAAAAAAAAAAAAAAAATAACTAAAATATATGTTATAAAGTATAAAGCTTTATTACGAGATATGTAAGAGTATTGGCAACCTTTACACCTACATCTAATAAACAAATTGATAGAGCAGGTATACACTCAGCAAGCGAAGTTAATGTGCTACTATGCAGAATCACTTTGTTGGGGGAATAACATATTACTAATCCCACTCTCTGAAAATGTCTCAGAAGTTATAAAAGGTGGCTTCCTGTCATCACTCTTAATTTGAGTCATTTCAGCCTTTTGACAATGACATATACAATTGTCACAGGAGAAATGTTGCTAACGTTTTAACATCATAGTCTCGCACTTATACCACCCGGTGACTATCAGGGCATTTTAGAACAGAAAAAGCTGGAAACATGCAGGAAAATGATATCATACCAGAAGAACTGTTAGCACGCTGCAGTACATATGGAAATACACCATAAGCGTTTTTACAAAAGTGCAGAATTATGGGCCTGTAAAACAAATTTTGTGGCATCAGGCTCCTAGTTTTACACAAATGCACAAAGGCACCAGTTTTTACATGGAAGCACTTGGATTTTTTGGATAGATGACAGCATCTGCATGATCTGCTAGTATCAGGATATTCTTTGTTAAATGCAGCCGAGGAACACAAATAAGTCTAGTTATGCACTGTCATGCTATTTAACATTTAATTTTGTGAGATAAGGTTATTTAAACTCATAGATTTTGGAAATCACATTTAGGGGGTATTCAATAGAGAGCCATTTTGCAAAGTTGCACTATTAAACAAGGCTTTCTGAACTACTACTGCCCGCGTGGTATATCTCCTGAAATATAAGACTTGTGTAGAAGTAAAAACTGTGTGTTGATGAGAGAAGTGGTCTTAGCAAAATTGTCTTGTGTATTGCACATGCATCTTATGTTATAGTTCTTTCTTTTTTTCTTTTTTTATTGCATCAAGCTATAAATACCATTGTTATGAGGCAGAATTGGGTAATGCCAAGTAACTTGCATCAAGAATCTATGCTATTATTATTATTATCCTTTATTTGTTAGGCGCCACAAGCTTTCTGCAGCGCCGTACACAGCACAAACAGTAGACTATACAGGGTGAAACAGTACAAAACAATAAACAAAAATACCAGTACTTCAGAAACTCCAGGCTGGCTAATGCAATAGACATGGAGCAGAAGAACAGCTAGGGAGACAGGAGGGAAGAGGGCCCTGCTCATGTGAGCTTAGATCCTAAGGGAGGGAAAACAGAACAGGCCAAAGGGGAGCCAGATGTGGCAAGCGGAGAGAGCGAGTGGAGGAGATGAAGGGGTTATGCGGATGGTTGGTAGGCTCTAAGCAAGAGGTGGGTTTTCAGTGCACGTTTGATGGAGCACAGAGTAGGCAAGAGACGGATGGAACGAGGGAGGTCATTCCAGTGAACGGGGGCTGCATGGGAAAAGTCTTGGATTCTGGAGTGGGAAGAGGTGATAAGAGTGGAGGAGAGGCGGCGATCATTGGCTGAGCCCAGGGAGCGGTCAGGAGTGTGAATGGAGAGGAGGTTAGAGATATAGGGGGCAGTAGAGTGGGAGAGAGCCTTGTAAGTGGTGGTGAGGAGTTTGAAAAGGATTCTGTAGGGGAAGGGAAGCCTGTGTAAGGCGAGGCAGAGGAGGAGCGGCGTGAGAGGAAGATGAGTCTTGAGCGGAGGGGGGAGAGATGGGAGTGGGGGAGGCCGGTGATGAGGAGGTTGCAGTAATCCAGGCAGGAGATGATGAGTGCGTGGATGATAGTCTTGGTGGCATCCTGAGAGAGAAAGGGGCGGATTCAGGCGATGTTGCGTAGTTAGAAGCAACAGACTTGGGCAAGGGAATGAATGTGGGAGTTAAAAGAGAGAGAGGAGTCGAGGGTGACCCCCAGGAAGCAGAGTTGGGTGACAGAGGAGATGGTGGTGTTGTTGACGACAATAGAGAGGTCGTGGTGGGATGGGAGTCTGAACGGAGAAAAGACAATGAGTTCCGTTTTAGAGATATTGATTTTGAGAAAATGCACGGACATCCAGGAGGAGATGGCGGAGAGGCAGTCAGATACACGAGAGAGGACGGTGGAAGAAAGGTCAGGAGAAGAGATGTAGAGTTTAATGTCGTTAGCATAAAGGTGATACTGAAGACCGAAGGAGATGAGAGCACCAAGGGAGGAAGTATAGAGCGAAAAGAGTAGAGGGCCAAGTACTCTGAATACTCTCCATGGAGGTGAACATTTCTAAATTTCCACTTCCACAACTGGTCGTACATATGTTCAGTCAGACACATCTCAAGACGCATCCAACTGTAAAATAGTAGCATTTGCACTAGACATACAGTATATGAGACATACAAGTGTGTGTAATAATGCCATGCAATATGGTAAATATAGCATAGAGATGTGACTTGACAGTGATAGTAGTAAATGCTCAAGTTGCATTATCCTATTTGAACACTATATATGTAATGAAGTGTCATATACACTAGAAATAATATTGTCTGAACAGTTATTAATACATGCAAAAGTAGAATTTTCCATATAAAATGTAAATACAAACACAAATAAAATATTAAAGTAAATTTTTTTTTTTTATTAAACTCAAATGAAAACATTCTTTCCTGCAAGTAGTTCAAAAGAAAATGTCAAATAAGTAATATGAATAGATGGCATAATTTCATATAATATAGCCGCTCTGCTAATGATGTAATCAGCTGGAGGGGTCCAGACGATATCATCCAATCAGAAGCTGTTAGACAGTGCTGCTGATAGTCATCATCAACATAGCTTGTTGTTGTACCTCTCTTCCAACACCCGCAAGAGATACTCCACCAAAAAAGGAGTATCTTCGGGGGAGTGTACATTTGATTGTGCTGCAATTACACGTACATGCCTGTAATCGACTTACACTTGCCCACCATTGACTGGTTGACATTTGTTATGTGAAAAAAATAGAATAATATAGAATTAAGCACACATGCTCAAATGTACTTATACTGGGTATATTAAGTGACTTTTGAGGTAATTTACTAAACAAACACCAAGGGCTAGATTTACTAAGCTGCGGGTTTGAAAAAGTGGGGATGTTGCCTATAGCAACCAATCAGATTCTAGCTGTCATTTTGTAGAAAGTACTAAATGACAGCTAGAATCTGATTGGTTGCTATAGGCAACATCCCCACTTTTTCAAACCCGCAGCTTAGTAAATCTAGCCCCAGGTCTATTTGATCACTTTTGCAGTACAAATAGTCCACCATGTGGGGATTCATGTATAGCTCCATCAACATTTCTCATTCGGCACACCTCTCTCCGCAATATGTGAGCATTACAGCTGTGCAGGACGTACACTGTTCCTTTCAACCTAAGTGTCCTTCAGTGTTAGGTAAGTATGCATCTGTTTAACAAATGTTTTCATCTTCTGCAGACGAGTGCTCTTACATGATGACCAACTGGACCTATGTGCTTGCACACGTTGTGTGAGCACAGGAAAATTCCTACAATTCTCCCCCATTTTATTAGTTAAAAGAAATAAAGACAGGCGCATAGTTCACATGTCGCAACCATGGCTTAATGTTTAAAACTGTGAAACGTATATAGCATGAACTTTGATCAGCGTATAAAAGACATCCTGGGCATGATTCATTAAGGAATGTAAATGTTGATATGTGCTGTATTTTGCACAAAATTGCTCTTCGAGTGCCCAGACCTGGACTATATGTCAGGGGACACAACATACAATTCATCCTCGAGCGCAATGGACACTTACAACAGTCTACAATTGCATGCAGGGAACTGGGAGGGGAATGAGCGTTTGCACATAGTAAATGAACAGTAAGGCCATGCGAAGGCGCATATTTTTCTGTAGTATCAGTTGCACCAGTTACAGGTCAGGTGTAAATGCTGATTGATAGTGAGGACAGTCGCTTATTCATGCTAAAATATGTGTTTGCAATCAGGAGCAACTATAACAATGCATTTTATATACAGTGGACATTGATAACTTTGTGATAAATTTATTTAATTGGAAAATGGTAAATTAATGACTATATTATTAACAAGTGACCGTAATTGAATATTTTTCTGTGCGTTCTGTTTGGATTTTATATTCCACATATGGATTGGACATATCCTGCAGTGTATTGTATCTGTCAAATTAGAGCTCACTGTTATTACTCTGCATTTATCTTGTATCTGGCTGCAGTACCTCAATACCACCAGATGTGCTGCTGTTTTACCCTTGAACATTCCACCTTGCCTGCAGGAGTTGACCTCCTTCCCTGATTAGTGCCTGCACCTTTTCCACTGCTTTATATACCTGCCTCAGTCATTGCTCCTTGCAGTTCATAGTTTGTTCCTGGCTGTTGCTGTTTGTCTGCTATCCTTGCAAATAATCTGGCCCAGTTTGTTACTTCGGTTTGACCTCTGCCTGTGACCTGATCATCCCTGATTGCTGCCTGGATTGATCCCTTGCCTGTGACCCAGACTACGCATATTGCTGCCTTGACAGACCCTTTGCCTGGTATTTAACTCTGCCTTTCGCCTGCAATTCCACTTCCCAGCCTCAGGTTCGTGGTGTCTGCTGTTTGATCCATTGGACTTACCTGTGTTCTGCCTATTGTCCGTGATACCATTTCCCCAGCGTCAGGTTCGTCGAGTCTGGTCTCTGCTCCTTTGGATTTACCTGTACTCACTGTAATCGACCATACAGATTTACAGCTTGATCGAGCCTCTGCTCATACTGTATTGCTCTCCAGTGCTATCTCCATATAGGCCACTACTGGTATTACACCCAACCTTGAATCTGTGTTGCTACAGACTGAACTATTAATCATTTCCTGCATCAGTGGCTCAAACCTAATTGTCCTGCTACCTTGTACTATGGTTAACCCTTCATATCCTGGCACTTGCTATCTTCATATGTTTGAAACACACCATTGCTTGTTCTGAGTTGTTGTTCATAGGTTCTCTGCACCAATTGGCTTTCCATGTGTATCAATCTTAATAAACATACTTAGTTTTATTCAAACACTTCCATTTTCCTTGGAGTTCATACTAGGAATCCTAACACTCACCTAAACCCATATTCAACAACAGATGTTTCTTCAGACCCGGCTGTAGTTGAATATGGACGTGCGTATGCACCAATTATGTGAGTTTCCTTTTCTTATGCCACATTCAGTAAAATGGGTATTTTATGGCATTACTAATCCTGGTAATGCAGATGCACAAGTTTGAATTCTAGTAAAATAAACGCATTGGGCTAAATTTTTGCAAAGTCAAACACTATGACAATAATAGAAAGAGTACATGCTGAACAATAGTTATGCCTAGTGAATATCTAGAAGCATTTCATGTACAGGACATTTATTTTTGAGTCCATAGATATGATCATATTAAGTAAAATAAGTGTAAACAGAGTGCAAAGGAGGCAAACCATAGCACACTGTTGTCAATCAAGTACAAAACTACACTCTGTGCACAAATGTATTTTGGCTGCTGTTAGTAAATTGGTCCATCACAAACTCAACAAAAGAAAAATAGAAAACATGCCCAGTGCATTTTCTGTGCTATAAAAAAGGAACATTTTCATCATATTTACCGTAATATGTCTTTCCTTGAAAGAAACATGGCAGCAAACACCAATGGGTCAATTTCCTACCTACCTTCCCAGGACTTTCCCAAAGCTATAAGAGATACATTCCCCCTCCTCTCTCTGTCTTTGATGGTCCTAGCATAGTAAACAATTAGAGATGGGCAAATCAAGTCTGCCATTATGTTCAAGTATAGAAAAATTACAAAAAGGATCATATCCTTTTTCCATTTTCCCAAATCACCTCCACATGGCACTGGACACCAATGGGATCTATTAACACAGTCCAAAAAACAAAATGGGAAGGGATATTTTTTGCTAACACAAATGACGAAGCAGCCTGCAAAAAAGCAGATATATAACTTGTTTTGAAACAAAATATCCAGTCTTAGTGCTTAGTAAAGGAATGGAAAATTGAACACACTGCTGCTCAGCAGAACTGCACTTGGTGCAGAACTGTCTTAACAAGCCTATGATGGGTTATAGCCATTATAGAAATATATGTTCAACTCCAAAGGGCCCTGTTTGCAAAAAATAACTTTCTTACTGCAGTCATAACTCAACGTGGAGGCAGTATTGTGAAAAAGTAAGGCCCTCATTCATTCCCATTGCTGTAGAGCAGAAAGATTCACATTTCTCAGCTTCAGTTTCTCTTAAGATATACCTTTAGACATATGATCATGTTAAACTGATTCTTTCTGTTCTGAAGTAGAGAAAGTACTAAATATTACCATGCTAGCATGATAGAGTCCTACTGCAGCTAGCATGAAAACAGATGCCATATTTACATAGGAATAAAATAACTTTCCTCTATTGATTGAAAACTAGGTAAGATTCAGACATTTCAGGATCTCACAAACCCTTCTGGATATTGTAACCAATAGAAATAATTTTTAACGACAAGTCTGGTAGACTAAGAAAATGCTTCTGAAATGGTTCATGTATACTAGTATATCCCAATAAGTGTAAGTAATCCTTAACAGTAATTTGACAACATAATGGACCACTCCAATGGAGTGTTCTGCGTAAGTGACCCCAGGTAGGGAGGACAAAGACTTGGGCTCAAATGGTATAAAAACAGAGGTTGCAGTGTGGGGGGTCGCCATCCAGACTGGGGCTAGATTAAAGAGAGCAAACGCACACTGTCAGAAGGTGTTAGAAGCTAAACTTCAAGTGCTTGAGACGCAAAATAAGGCCCGGCCATCTAGAGAGATTAAAAAGGAACTTACTCAGGTAAGAGCCCAACTACAGAAAATACTTATGGCTAGGACCCAAGCAGCCCTAAATAGATTGCAGCAAAAATTCTACGTGGCCGGGAATAGAGCAGGGAGGATGTTAGCGCGTAAACTTAGAGGCCGTCAAGCTAGGAACAGAATAAAATATATATTGGAAGAAGGTGATCGAAAAGTCTCTAATCCCAAAGACATAGCTAATACATTCGCTAAATTCTATGCTACCCTATATAATCTGAAGGAAGATCCCACCACGATCCAGCCAAATAGCAAAGCCATAGATTCCTTCCTGGAGGGCCTTAATCTTCCCAGTCTTGATCCTGAAACAGCCATGGCTTTAGATACCCCATGGACACAGTCTGCAGTTGAAGAGGTTATTAAAAAATCACCGAAAGATAAAGCCCCAGGCCCAGACGGCTATACCAATAATTTCTATAGTGCTTTCAAGTCTGACTTAGCCCCTATTCTTGTGCAAGTGTATAATACTGGTACTGAGCAGGGGCACTTCCCCAAAGAATTGCTCGAGTCTCAGCTGATAACAATCCCGAAGCCGGGGAAGGACCCCGCTTGTTGCTCTAATTATAGGCCCATTGCCCTGTTGAATACTGATATAAAAATTTATGCCAAGCTCATAGCTAATAGATTGCAAAACCTTATCCCACAGCTCATACACCCTGATCAGGTGGGGTTTGTTAGTGGACGCCAGGCCTCTGACAATACAAGACGAGTCCTTAACATCATTGAAAGTATGAATGGGTCCCACCTTGAGCTAGTAATTCTCTCCCTCGACGCAGAAAAGGCCTTCGATAGGTTGCACTGGGGGTTTATGCAGCAGGTCCTTTTTCGCTTTGGGCTGATAGATTTTTGAACGGGATCATGGCCCTTTATAGTGACCCCACGGCTAGAGTACTCAGTAATGGTTTTCTCTCTGATCATTTTAAGGTTTCGAATGGCACCAGACAAGGGTGCCCCCTTTCGCCCCTAATTTTCATTTTAGCAATAGAGCCTCTAGCCCAAGCTATTAGACAGGCCAAGTCCTTTCCTGGGGTCACAGTCAACCAGACTGTTCACAAGCTGTGTCTTTTTGCAGATGACATCTTACTATTTGTAACTGACCCGGAGACCTCGCTGCCGCCCCTCCATGTTATACTTGATAAATTTAGTGGGGCATCTTACTATAAATTGAATACCACTAAATCCGATGCGTTACCTATCAATCTTCCGCCACCTAAAGTGTCGAGTCTTAGGGCTCTCTTTCCTTACTCTTGGAAGTCATTATTTGGGTATTCAGATTACTCCCTCGATAAACAACATTGTAGACTTTAACTTTGTGGCTCTGATTCCCCTAATACTTACCTTGACTAAGTCATGGATGTGCTGCGAGGTCTCCTGGCTAGGTAGGCTGGCGGCCTTTAAGATGATGATTTTGCCGAAGCTAATGTATTTGTTCCATACGTTACCATTGCACTTACCAAAACCTATACTGGACAAGTTACACTCTATCATGTGCTCATACATTTGGAAGAACAAACCTCCACGAATAGCTAGTGTTCGTATGTCTTTAACTAGACAAAGAGGTGATCTAGCTCTCCCAGACCTGGCTAGATATCATATGGCTTGCCTTCTGGCCCAACTTAGAGACTGGTCTCTCCCCCCCAATACAAAACCATGGGTAGATTTGGAAAGAGCTCGCAATCCTCATTTCCCCTTGCAGGATCTACTCTGGCTGCCTAGACGGTGGCGCCCACCGTGTGGGTCCCTGTCCCGGCTAGCTGGTGACTTGTTGAGGGCCTGGGATAAGCTGATTGTGAACTCATCTGCCATATCTCTTCCCACTAAGAACCTGTCATTGAGAGCTTTGGCTAAATTTATCCCGGATGTAAATTTGTCCCTGTGGATAGCGAATGGCATGGTAGTCCTAGGATCATTATTTGATGACCAGGGGTTGATGTCTTTCACGCAAATCCAACACCAATTCCATATACCTGCGAGAGATTTTTACAAATACCTACAAATCAGACACTGGATATCCTCCCTCTCGAGATATAATCTGTCCCTACAGGCCCTTCCAGCCACGCTCCTCTCGAAACTTACGAAAGGAAATAATAGAGCTGGGATCACCTTTTGGTACGGATTCACCTCCCCGGAGCCAATAGCCAAGTGCTCTAGTCAACTCCAGTGGGAATCAGATCTCCAGATAGCCCTCACAGAGGACCAGTGGCAGGCAGTCTATGTAAATGCTTTTCACATGTCCAAATGTTTAAACCACACTGAAATGTTCATCAAGCTAGTTAATAGACTTTACCTGACCCCCTCTAGAATCCATAAAATGTGGCCCTCCCAGTCTAAGCTGTGCTGGAGACAATGCTCATTGGTTGGGGATTTGCTTCATATCTTTTGGACATGCCCGGTTTTGCGCTCTTTCTGGGCTCAGGTATTTGACCTAGCTAAGAGAGTGACCAAATTAGATCTTCCTCAGACCCCCGAGATTGCCCTTCTCCAGGTATATCCGCCTCATGTCCCGAGACAGGCCTGTTATGTGTTTAATCATATACTTATTGCCGCCAGAGCAGCCATAGCCCAGGCATGGAGAGCACCGCTCCCCCCCTCTCTGTCAAAGGTAATTACCAAAGTCCAGTATGCGTTTGAAATGGAAACACTAGATGTCCCTTATTCAATGAGACCATCTTCCCCATTGATGAAATGGTTTGAATGGCATGTCTACGTGACCGACGGGGGTGGGGCTCCAGTAAATAATCCTTCTTCTTCTCCCCCTGCTATTGGTGGTTCTTTGTCAATAGTTGCGCCCTGATTGAGTGTTTATGTCGGGTTTTCCAAGACCTAGGCCAGGTCTGGTGAGTTAGTTTAAATTTGCACAGTAAACTGAATACTATAAATTGTATACTGTCTGTAACTTGCAAATTCTATATTGGTGTGGATGAACTCCCCCCCCCCCCCCTCCTTTCCCCCCCCTTTTTTTTCTTTCTGTACCCCCCATTTACTTAAAATTTTTTCAATAAAAACGATTGATGATAAAAAAAACAAAAAACCAGAGGTTGCTGTTAAATCCTTCTTACCTAAAGGCGGAACATAATATCCTGATCTTGTACCTTCAAATCAGTTATAACCGGTGTGAAATTATTTACTCCTTTGGCCAGAATATTTTAAAGGTGATCACTGCTCCTGTAAAACATTACTATTTAGTATCAGATGGTGGAGCGTTGGAGAGAAGGGTGAGAGGCAGAGTGGTGAGCTTTAACTGGTGGTTTAAGCCCCCCCACATACACACACTAGGAAAGAGCAAGGTGAGACATCTTGAGCGCTGATGTAAAGGGACAGAAAAAAACCAGGAGGTGGTGATGGGCCTGTCCTATGTTTGAAGGGGGGATTAGTAACACATGGGTGTTCGTGGGGAACAGGAAAACTGAACACATGCTACTTCACATTTTGTTTTGAAAGATTTAGTGACATTTTCTAAAGTTTTAAGATTTACATTGTTATTTACAATGTATAAAATACATAATTATACTCTCAATAAAACATCATAAATGTATAGTATAAAGCTTGCTTAGATTTAATTTAAAAAAATATATTCATTTCCTTGACATTGTGAAAACCAAACTAAATATATATCTATATACTTATTACAAAAATTAAATTTCACACCAATCATGTACAATATATTCAACTTGATTTTACATAAATTAAACAAGTACACAAAATATTAAATATACCAACTCAAATAATTAAAGTTCTAACAAACTGCATTTGCATGTGCGCAGTTGGTATAGCAGGGAGTTGCTTTTCTCAACAGTGACCACATTCACTTGTATAAATCTTGTTTAAGTTTCATTCTGGCTTGTGGGCGTTTATGGTTTTGACAGGAACTCTAACATTCCTGTATTCTAGGTACAAGCAGATTTTTATGGGCAATCCATCCAGTAAATGGTTAGGTCAATGTAACTGACAAATCTTGGTGAACGTGTCGACCAACCGAGACCATGTCAAAGTCAATATTACGAAATAGTGAATTGGTACTATCAGAGTGATATACATCAGTATTAGGTAAACATGGAACTTAACACACACATCATACAACTGAAGAACAAAATTTATATGAAGCCAAAAAATTAATAGAATGTTACATTTGTCGATTTATAGGGAAATGTTCATTAGTTAAAAAGGAACTGCACAAATGAAAAAAATGCATATCTTCCAATACATAATGGATAATTTTAAAACATTGCTATTCATTTTTCTGCTGTTTTAAGGCCCTTACCCACTGGCATTAAAACGCTACATCTGAGATGAGTTTTTAACGCAAGTGCAAAGCAAGAAGATGCATGTAATATAAAATGTAGTCTATTCTATGTATTCATAACCATTTTTATACATACTTGCAACTGCATACATTTGTGCTGCTGAGGTTCTCTGCTTGATCCATTTTAGTGCAATTAAAGCATATCACCACGTTTCATAAAGTAACTTTTTTCTTTTGGAGTGTTTTGTATATATACTGACTAGGAATTAACAACAGCAGTTACACCATCTTTGTGCTGTATTTTTCTTCATTCATGCCAATGGTACATTCTTTCTTATGGATTTGTGCACTACATGTAGAAACGTCATTGATATGAATGGACCAATGACATAAATGAAGCTTTATATTATTGTTTTTCCCCCATTTATTTAGAGTCAAGTAAATGGTACTGATGATCAAAGGATGGAATCCAAGGGACTCCCCTCACTGGCAGACAATTATATTGAGGCTAGCACGTGAAACTGCTTATGATTGTCTGAAGCAGTTCACGTTGTCTGTTTTTTTTATTTTTATATCCTGTGGATTACAAATAAAGAAGACTACAAGTGGACTACAAAATGAAGCATTCCATTGGCTAACAAGAGACTCCACTGGACTACAATCACAGACCATTTCCTATGGATTACCAGAAGAAGATCTTTTTGATTAAAAATGAAGAACATCACCCATTGAATTACAAATAGAAAACATTTTCTTAAGATCGCCAAAAGATTTCCCTTGGATTACAAATAAGGAATATTCCCCATGGATTACAAATCAAGAATCATTACAAGATACAATACATATTTTTTTCTATTAATAAATGGTGAAGAAAAGTTTGGGGAGTATTTATTTCAACAAAAGTTTATTTAACAATTGTGTGTGTGTTTTTATTAACATTTTGCTTTGCTACTTTAGTGTAAAACTTGCATTTTTTTTTATACTCAAATGCAACACCAGTGGGTAAATGTCTTTTTTTGATTGAAACATTTAAACCAATCAGCTACTCTGCAGCAGTAAGTGCTAACAATTTTGTAGAAAGCAGCAACATTGTTTCAACAAAATTAAAAAAAACACACAGTAATCTTGATTGCCTGGAAGATTCTATTAGAGTGAATAGGAAGTAGAAGTGTTGTGAGAACTCACGCCATTCTATTTTCACACTGAACTTACATGTCAGCTGAATTTTTCAGTAGCTGTCTCTAACTTATACAAGAAAGAGAACAAGAGGGAACAATGTCCAGGCCAGCCCATACATCTGTATTCATTTTAAACTGTAGTATAGCCAATTAATGCTCAAAGAATCATACAGTTACTAATGTGCTCATTATTTCAAAAGACAGGACTATAAATAGAAGTATTGCAATAACATACCAAAAAGGTCATGGTTTACGTTTTAAAAATACAAAACTTAAACACACAAAAAAATCATCCTATTTTTTACATGTTCCACATCAACTACATTTTTTTTTCCCTGTAGCAGTTGATTAATCTTGTCATTTCTTGCCCCAAAAGTATTCTTTTCTTCTCTGTGCACGCTCCAAAACTTGAGAGGCCAGGGAGCTAGAAGCTGCTGACCTAGCAGAAATCTGAGAAAGCCGGTCATCTGAAAAAAGAATTGCCGTAATCAATGGTATGTAGGTACAGGAAACATTCCATTGATACAATTGATGATTAAGGAGATACTACCAGTTACTAATGTAAATGTCCCCTATAACAGGGAGACCACCATTGAGTGGTCCCTTTGCAACAGTGAAAACAAGTCCCAGGTTGGCCAGCACAGGGCTGGTGCTTTTATGAAGGGGCTGAGTGTATATTGAAATACTGAGTGTGATCCCCCTGACAGTTGGGTGGGATCCTGGATTTGCAACTTATTAATGGAGAGGAGTCAGTAAGTCCCTGTCCATTACACTAAAAGAGTCACAATTTAAAATTAGAAACTCCTCAGAACTCAGAAAACCCATATTCACCATTTCATTAAATATATAAAAATACAAAAGCACCTGATGCATCTGCATACTGCGCCCAACCAATGCAAAATGATCCAAGTCAGGATTCTCTCTTGAACGGTTGCCATCACAAGTGACAACCATAGGGAAAAACTAGTGACTGGTTGGTCAGTAAAGCGGTCTCCAAGTATAGAAACATTGGTCAGTCTTAGTGTGGGGATGGGTTCTTTTTTCTGGGGATTTTTTATGGGGAGGAGGTGGGGTCCTTGATATCATGATACATCAAGAAAATTTATATTTTATTATTTGTGTATATATTTATTTATTTCTCTTTTGGCATTAGGGGCAGGACACTAGGATCAAAGAGTTAAATACTACAGTCTCCAAACTAGTGGGTGGAAAGAGTACTAGCCAGAATGGAGCTAAGTCATTATGTTCCTGTGCCCCCTCCCCCCATAGAGGCATGAGACATGGGCTCATGCCTCTATGAGGATGGTTTTTTATCATCACAGGTAGACCAAACACGCATGGCCTCCCTATAATAGTGGAAACCAGCCCTGGCTGTTAAGTACTGGGGTTGGATGAGAATGTGAAGGGTGGGTGAGACATGCGGTTTGTATTCAATTATTTACTTTTGTTTTAAGCAGTGAACTGTAAATGGGGATTGTTCTATTACAGGCGGCAAGAACGTTTCTGCCGAAAGTTTAGGCCTTTGGTGGAGAAGTACATTTCTAGGAGCACACTGAGCAATGTAATAAAAAGGTTCATCCAAGTGACACATGTAGTATAAACAGTCTTGATGTCCCCTCAGTCACATGATTTATTAAAATGATAACTAAGGGTAAATCGGGTAGTAATTTATGTGAAAGCATGAAAGTTTTATTCACACTTGGAGTTAAAGGGGCAGAAGGTTGGACATTGATTTCCACTTTTCCACACATTGAGGCACATCCAGTGAACTTTGGTTCCACAGGGCTAGTGATCAATAGGAAATCAAAATTGCTAAAACAATTTTTGTCTTTTTAATAAGATATTAAAATGAGCAGTGAGGTATGGAGAAGCTAGAACATTAAAAAAGTTTCCTTTAAGGTTGCATTATTTCACAGAACATTTTCAAGACACAAATGGCCTTCACTTTAATGCTCTCACTTTATCAACTACTTTTAAAGGAGTTCCCTGTAAACTAGGCTCACAAGTTGCACTTAGCTCTCAGAATGTGCTAACATATTGTTTTGATAATATAAATTACAAATTCAAATTAAGACAATAATTGTGAGGTCCAAATAAGCAGGCAGGGCTGTCACATATCACTTTGGAGGCAGCCATAGGAATATCAGAACACAAGGGGCAACATGTGTACAAAACTCTTCACAAACTCTTACCAATTTGCAAGAAAGAACACGATTATTAAATAGGCTACTTCCACATCTTTCTAACTATTTATTCTGGGACAGTTAAATATACATGTGGGAAATAGGTGTATGACACTGAATACATAAAATAAATTAATAAACATACAATTATCACCTCTAACTGATCATTCTATTTGTAGCTATTTTGATATGTTTTGTTTAGCTCCTCCTGCTATTTATCTCTAAATCATAATCTATTTGTTATGTCTATGTGTCCTTGGTTTGTATTGAGTAAAGGAAGATTACACTTATAACATCCCACACAACTTTCACTGTAAAGTGTCATCATAAACCATACCTTCCATGCTATTGTCATCATTAAGGGCTGCATTGTAAAAGCCAGGGCTGTTAAAGTTTCCTGAAAGTAAAGAAACATTAAATATATTTATATTACCAGTAGAAGTAAAACTGAAGAATGAAAATGGACAAGTGGCAATACCTGGTGGATGGGTGTTCTGCAACCTTTACATGTACCCATTGTGAGATTTGTTTAACAAAGGGTGAAGAGCCACTAAACACACCCTACAAAAGGTCCTTTTTCTGCATTGCCCGGTGTATTCATTGGGTTGAAGCTGCAGAGGCTCCCCACTTGTTTATCAAAGGAAAGAAATGTATTACTAACTTTATCTAAAAAAAATATATATTTTATAAATTTAAAACACAAATCTCTTACCTGTATACAAACAAAATTTAACTCTGACTAAAAGAAACACTAAATAGCTTAAATAACTTTCAAGCACCCTCCCAAGCTTTGGGCTCTGGCAAACAGCTAATAAGTATAGAAAATGTGCATTTTGCCACCACTCGCTGCAAAGCAAATTTTGGGTGATTCACACATATCTATTTAGTAGTAACAGGATTTTTTTCATCTTACCATTATGCTGGAATTCAGGATCTCGTAGGGATCCATGTATTCGACACGATGAACTCCACTGCTGAGATACTGGGACAGAAGGTTTCTCTACAGGTCTGCTGACAGGATATGAGATGGTTGCTGGGGAAGGTTTATTGGAAACGGGTGAACTCAGCCATGGATCCTCCCTCAATGGCAATGGATCTACAGTCATTAGACCAGCAACAGGGGGAGATTGTAGGGACGGCATTTCATCCTGGCACACAAGTTATTAAAGTTGGGAAATATTACCGATATTGCAGTAATAATGAGAGAATTTGATCACTGATGACTATATAGAGGATAAAAGATTATAATTACACTAACTAAAAGTCACCAAGAAGATCCTTGATCATATAGTGCCTTTAATGTTCATAGATTTCCAAGGTGACTTAGTAGGAGACATAATTTACATTACAATATGCTTTGTAAAATATTATCACTAAACTCCCCACTGCTCTATGCAGTACCTATTGCACTAAACTAAAACTGTAATGCATTATGCACTACACTCCAATGGCAAAACTACCACCACCTACAGGGGGTCACCCTCTTCGGGGAGCTAGAGGTTAGACTGGCCAAGCAATACTGGTCTACCATCCTGTGACCCCCACTCAGTAGTGAAGCCCAAATTTCACTGGTCAGGCACTGGCCCCTGCACATGCACAGAAGAGCAGAATGTGGCCTCCTTCTGAACACAAGGGGAGATTGGCTCATGTGTTCTGTCCCTGCAACACTGGAAGGAAATATAGCTCTCCAGTTGTTGTGGAACTAAAAGTAACAACATGCTCAGACAAGCAGAGCCTGGCAGTGCTTGCTGCGACTTCCACAACAGATTCCTAGAGATTATATTTGAATTGTACTATGATCCAATAACAAATTACTGTAGATGTCAATTATTTAAATGTAAAATACCAACATAAGGTCCAGTGAATTCAATTCAGTTCAGTTTCACACCTTTGTAAAAGCACCAGAAATTATTACTATAAAGATCTAGTCAGTCAGATAATGCTAACTACATACAGTAGTGGGATGACTGTCACGTCAGTCAAAATGTCCATTGACATTATCATGTCATCTGAGTCTCAGTTATATTTTGTTACTTATGCCAAGTTGCTGTTACATATTTCTTATGGTTTTGATAAATGTTGTCCTTGTCAAAATTACTATCTAAACCAGTCTTACTTCAATGTGGACTGGCAAATGACCTAGAATAAACATTTCTTGTAAAACATACTAATATAATGCAACTTGGTCACCTCATGCCAATATTTTTTTTATACAATATCATCACTTTTACTTTTCAGAAAATAATACACTATTCTTACCTTTTTCTTCCTTCTTTCAATGAAATATTTAGAGACAGAATTACTTGGATAACAATCTTGTTTAGTGGAACTTTTATGCTTATGTTCTGGTGCGTGGTGATGATTAGTTGGGGAAACTAAAAGAGCACCACCTGAGAAGTAACATATTAGATTATTAAATTATACTACTACCATTATATTACAGAATGAGAACTTAAACATGGAACTCGTGTAAGACTACAGCTGGAGATAATGAAGCTGTATATCAAGTTACCTGTTACAACTATTATTACTTTAATCCTGTAATTATCCTGTGCACAGGTAAGACTAGGTTAAAAATAATAAAGCTAGGTAAAAGCAAGTAATTGATTGTTAAAAGTATATGTTTTGGAAAAATACTAGGTACATGCTATTATTTTCAGTTCTGCAATGTTTTAATGTTTGTCAATTATACAATCCATGTATTGTTTACACAATTTCTAGCAATTAGGAAAAATATTTGGTTTTTGCCTATTATGCATTTCAAAGTCACACTGCATTTAGATTTTATTTATTTTAATTACATTTTTTTGTCAATTCACAAAATGTACTGGGACAAATAGAGCCGAATCTGTCCCCTTCAAAGACATATAAAACAAATCAAGTAGTTTTGGGGGTGCAAAAAGGCTCTGCATCCAGCCACTCAGATGACTGCTTCACTAAATGTGCATTCTCCATCCCCTGAGGCCTTAGCATGTGAGGTCTTTCAACAAGGAACACCTCAATCCATTTTGGTGCACAATTGGATCCAACAACACACTGGAAGATTCACATTTTGTTAGCTCATTGTATATTACCTTCTGATTTAAGGAACACTACTTAATGCAAATCAGGTACAAAGCTATTTTCACCTGACAGCTTTAGTAATAAAACAGTGCAAAGGGTTAACCTTGGAGTAACTTTATATGTTTATGTAACAAAAAAAAAGGCAAAACTTTGTTCAAAAATATAACAAAAAGTCATAGCAAGAAAAGTAAATTTCACAAACTAATGAAAACCTGTGAGAGACCTCTGGTGATTTATGTAGATATATTCTATAACATTTTAGAAAAGGGAAGAACCTGACTTAGTAGCAGTGGCGGATCAAAGGGGGGGGGGCGATCGGGGCGATCGCCCCCCCCCTAGCGGGGGCTTGCTTCCGGCGGCTGCACACTGTGCAGGTCCGTTCAGCAGTGACAGTGTGCTGCCCGGCTGCTCTGATTGTGTTTTAAACACAATCAGAGCAGCGGGGCAGCACACTGTCACTGCCGAGCGGACCTGCACATACTGTGGAGCCGCCGGCAGCCTTAGAAATTAGAACGGGGGCGGGGCCTAAATCGCCCCCCCCCCCCTCCTAAAATCGCAAAAAGTCTGGATCCGCCCCTGCTTAGTAGGCAGATTTACTCTGCGTATGAAAGCATGCAGTCTACAAATCTGACCTGTGGCTGGAGTAGTTAGATCATGATGAGTCCGCTGTACTTGTCCATGTGTTTTCAGTTTTGGGGTCGGGAGTCTTCCTTCAACTTCTGAAGACATGGAGGTACATTCTGACTGATCCTCTGGAGGACTTATTTTCATAGAACATGGTCTGTAATAACAATATATAAACAGTTTTATGATGATTTACATCTCTTATTAACACCTTAAAATAAATACCCGCATAAAAATCATTCATCCAAAGAGTTCTTTATAACGCCTTCTTGTTAATAAAGAAGCGCACAAATTGAATTGGGAATCAGATATTGGAGAGACTTTGGACTCAGAAGAGAGGATGGATATCTGGGAGTGGTCTCTAAATAATCCATATACTACTACTCATTAAAGAAAATGTCTATAAATTGCTTTTTAGATGGTGTTATGTTACATCTAAACTCCACAACATTTTTGGAAACATCTGATTTATGTCTGCAAGAATTGTGGGAAATTTTTCTGCCCCAGACTTCAGCATTTGTAGACATATGTGAACAGATGTCAGAAGCATGATTTCCTCCATCATTTGTACCATTGTCCCACTAAACCTAAAATTAATTTCACTTCCCTTGCCGATTCCAAATGTCCCTAAACATCTACACAATTTGAACACACATATTCTTGGCCACACAGTTTGCTGCATCTTGATTAAAGATTAGTCGCCCCACTTTAACAATGGTCACTAAATAAATGTGACAAACAAATGGAATAAATAATCAGTATCTTTGTCCTGCGTTTGGTACTTTTAAGCTCGTCTGGATCCTGACTTCTGGCTTGTCTCTGACCATTCTTCTGAATTCTCCCTGTATACTGCGCCATCGTTTGATATCCAACTCAAGACTGTCGACCATCCCTGGTCTCTTATCCAGTGCACTGGTAACTAACTTGGAGAACCACGATCTGCGCACCTCATGCAGCCAAGGCCCTACCACCTTGTGAGGTTCCTCGATAAATACCAGGGGTGCGTTAGACTCCACGCCTCCTGTCAGTTCTTGAAGCTGATGTGTTGGAAGCAGGAAAAATTGGCAAGTGTAAAGATCTGAGCGACTTGTGATGGCTAGATGACTGTGTCAGAGCATCTCCAAACCATCAGGCTTTGTGGGGTGTTCTGGTAGACAGTGGTTAATAATACCTACCAAAAGTGGTCCAAGAAAGGACAACTGGTGAACCGAAGACAGTGTGATGGGTGCCCAAGGCTCATTGATATGAGTGTGAAGCTAAGGCTTGCCCATCTCGCCCAATCCCACAGAAGAGCTACTATAGTACAAATTGCTGAAAAAATGAATGCTGGCTATGATAGAAAGGTGTCAGAAGAAACAGCCCATTGCAGGTTGCTGCTTATGGGGCTGCACAGCCGCAGTCCAGTCAGAGTGCCCATGCTGACCCCTGTCCACTACCAAAAGCACCTACAATGGGCATGTGAGTGCCAGAATTGGACCATGAAGCAATGAAAAGAGATGGCCTGGTCTGACGATTCTCGTTTTCTTTATATCATGTGGTGCGTGTGCTCTGTTTACCTGAGAAAGATGGCATCAGGATGCACTATGGGAAGAACGCAAGCCGGCAGAGGCAATGTGAAGCTCTGGGCAATGTTCTGCTGGGAAACCTTGGGTCCTGGTATACCAGGACCCATATCTACCTAAACATTGTTGCAGACCAAGTACACTCTTTCACGTCAACGGTATTTCCTGGTGGCAGTTGCCTCTTTCAGCAGCATAGTGCACCCTGACACTGCAAAAATGTTCAGAAATGGTTTGAGGAACATGACAAGAGTACAAGGTGCTGACTTGGCCTCCAAATTCCCCAGATCTCAATCCGATCAAGCATCTGTGGGATGTGCTGGAAAAACAAGTCAGAGCCATGAAGGCCCCACAGGACTTAAAGGATCTGCTGCTAACGTCTGGGTGCCACATACTACAGGACACCTTCAGAAGTTTTGTGAAGTCCATGTATCGACAGGGTCAGAGCTGTTTTGGAGGCAAGAGGGGGAGCTACACAATATTAGGCAGGTGGTTTTAATGTTGTGGTACATCGATGTATATCAAAATAAAAAGCACAAACATGTCCAGAAATGGAAATGGTGACAGCATGTAATATTCAAAGGGAAGCAAATTTACATATAAGTAGATTTGATTTTTGAAGATTCAAAGGAGTTTTTTGAAGGTATATGAACCTGCACACTTTTCATTGACTTATCATCATCATCAACATTTATTTATATAGCACCAACAAATTTCATAGCACTTTTCAATTGGGAACAAACAGTAATAAAACACTACTGGGTAATACAAAGAGGTAAGAGGGCCCTGCTACTTATTTTCAGATTGTTCCATTAATACAGGAATACACATTTTCAACAAAGCAAAGCAAAGCTTTCACGGAACAGAGAAAGAAAAAGCACTGGAAAACATTTTGACAGTTACTTCAAAGTCAGTCATTATTAGTGGTATTGAAATGAGAGCATGACCACTGGCTATAGAGGCCAATTTAGTTTACTCCTAATTGTGTTTACTCTAAAGTTGTCAATATACATTATTTGTTTGAAAGCTTTGTGCAGATCAAGGAGCACCACTTATCTGCGGAAAACATAGTTTCCAAAAATAGGGCAAAAGTTGCTTTGAAGAAGAAATCCAGATTTGTTCCAGTGACAAAAATAAGAAAAAATGCACTGTATTATTTGAATGAAATGGCAAAATCTTCAGTTGATGTATTATATAGATATGAATTAAAAACAATTAGGTCAGATTTTGATAAGCTAGTTGTCAACTAATTCTGACCTGTTCCCTCCACTCTGTACTGAAGTATATGGAGAGCATGTAATAAAGGGGGGAACTGAATTGAATGTGATTTATTTTTTTTTGACGCCGGGTTAATAAAAAAAAAAAAATTCCCGCGCGGGTTTAGACCCGCTGGCACGACCGTTTTAGCTAGCCCCGCGTATAAAATCATGCAATTCAATTGAAACACAGTTAACGCTGCCACAGCGAGTTAATCATTGGTGCTTGCAAATTTTTAAGGGAGTGAAGGGGAGGGTTTAACGCGGCCATGTATAAAAAAAAAAAAAAAAAAAAGGATTGGCATACATTTGCATACATTAGATTGCACTACACAACCTTTCTATTTTATAATATCTGCATACAGTACTTTCTTTTAGCATATTTTTTATTTTACTATTTATTACTATAGACTCAACTATACTATGTCAAAATACATTAGTACATACATATTAGTATGAAAAATATAATTAGTGATTTTTGTGTTTTTTTAATTTTATGGGTTTTTTTCATTCTTTTTTTAAAAATAAAATCAACTTTTTCATGTTATGTATTACTGATAAACATAGTTTATTTTTATTTTTTTCATTATTACATGATTTGAAATACCCTATTTGCTGGCGTATAAGACTACTTTTTTGCCCTGAAAAACATGCCTCCAAGTGGGGGGGTCGTCTTATACACCGGGTCCAGTATGGCGCGGTATCCAGTGCGGCCGCGGCGGGTCATCAGCGTGGCTGCGGCGAGCATCAGCAGCGATACAGGGGTGCCAGCCTTTTCGGCGTGACCGGCCCGTTCTGCTGACAGGGAGGGCAGACAGGGAGCAGGGACCAATCCAAACAGCCAACAGCCAACCAAAGTACTGCACCATTGAACATAATAATTGTGCTGCTGCAAGACAATATGGAGTTACAGAAAAGATGGTTCGGGACTGGAAATCAAATGAAAAAGCATTAAAGATTATGCCAAGGGGTAAGTGGGCACTTGCTCTTTCCCTCTATTTGTTATCTTCCTTCTATCATAGACTAGTGAATTACGTTTAATAAACTCGCACTGTTTTATGTTTACTGTACATGTTTGATAACATACAGCCTTGTGACAGTTTTCCTGCATGTCATAGGCATTCGAATATAAATTAACATGTTGAAATCAAATCTGATGTTCTTTTATGTTTTATTTGGTGTGTGGAAGGTGTGCGGAAGAGGGGGTAGTCTTATACGGCGATTATATAACAAACTCTATATTTTGAGTGGAAATGTTGGGGGTCGTCTTATACGCCCAGTCGTCTTATACGCCGGCAAATACAGTAGTTTTCTTAGGCTTTTTAGTTTTAGCACACCCCAAAGAGGTGCGAGATAAAAAAAAGCATATTGGCCTGTTTAACGCACCGCTTTAAAGAACAACTGAATAACTTTTAACGTGGCTGCCTCTCGCATACCCTATACTTTCAATAGATCTTCCTTTTGAGCACGATAGGACCGTTTGAGCAAAAAAAAAAGTGCATTAAAAAATGAATTCAATAGCGGGTAAAGTTAAAGCGCTCCAAAATAAAGAAAAACTTATTAAAATTATTTAACACTGTGTCAAAAAAATACTCGTTCAATTGAATACCCCCCTTAATGTCAGCATTTCCAAACAGTCCCCACTCCACATTACAGAAATACACACATTTTGTCTTGAGCAAATTTCACAGCATAAAAAAAGCCCAAAAAACAAACTTTTGCTTGTAGTGTACATACTGTATATTATTATTATTAGTATAATGTATAATTTATGTATTTATGTTTTTATTTTATATAGAACCACTATAGTGCTGAGCAGACGCTATTATTTTATTCACATCATTCTCTGCCCCATTGGAGCTTACAGCCTAAATTACCTATCACACAACCCCCCCCCACACACATTACAGTCATGGGCAAAAGTTTTGAGAATGACACAAGTATTGATTTTCACAAAGTTTGCTGCTTCACTGTTTTTAGACCTTATTGTCAGATGTTGCTAAGGTATATAAAGGTAAAATTACAAGCATTTCATAAGTGTCAAAGGCTTTTATTGTCAAGTACATTAAGTTTATGCAAAGAATCAGTATTTGCAGTGTTGACCCTTCTTTTTAAAGACCTCTGCAATTCACCCTGGCATGCTGTCAATCAACTTCTGGGTCACATACTGACTGATGTCGCCCATTCTTGCCTAATCAATGCTTGGAGTTTGTCAGAATTTGTGGGGTTTTGTTTGTCCATCCGCTTCTTGAGGATTGACCACAAGTTCTCAATGGGATTAAGGTCTGGGGAGTTTTCTGACCATGGACCCAAAGTTTCGACGTTTTGATCCCCGAGCCACTTAGTTATCACTTTTGCTTTATGGCAAGGTGCTCCATCATGCTTTGGCTGAGAAGCAACCCCACACATGAATGGTCTCAGGATGCTTTACTGTTGGCATGACACAGGACTGATGGTAGCGCTCACCTTTCCTTCTCCGGGCAAGGGTTTTTTCCAGATGCCCCATACAATCTGAAAGCAGTCCAATCCCTGTACCTTTTGCAGAATATCAGTCTGTCCCTGATGTTTTTCCTGAAGAGAAGTGGCTACTTTGCTGGCCTTCTTGACTCCAGGCCATCCTCCAAAAGTCTTCACCTCACTGTACGTGCAGATGCACTCACACCTGCCTGCTGCCATTTCTTAGCAAGCTCTGCACTGCTGGCGCCCGGTCCCGCAGCTGAATCAACTGTAGGAGACGGTCCTGGCACTTGCTGGATGTTCTTGGACGCCCTGAAGCCTTCTTCACAACAATTGAACCTCTCTCCTTGAAGTTCTTGATGATCCGATAAATGGTTGATTTAGGTGCAATCTTACTAGCAGCAATATCCTTGCCTGTGAAGTCCTTTTTGTGCAAAGCAACGATGACTTCACATGTTTCCTTGCAGGTAACCATGGTTAACAATGGAAGAACAATGATTTCAAATACCACCCTTCTTTTAAAGCTTCTAGTCTGTTATTCTAACTCAATCAGAATGACAGAGTGGTCTCCAGCCCTGTCCTCATCAACACTCTCACCTGTGTTAAAGAGAGAATCACTGACCTGATGTCAGCTGGTCCTTTTGTGGCAGGGCTGAAATGCAGTGGAAATGTTGTTTTTGGGATAAAATTAATTGTCATGGCAAAGAGGGACGTTGCAATTCATCTGATCACTATTCATGACATTCTGGAATATATGCAAATTGCCATCATTAAAACTGAGGCAGCAGTATTTGTGTTATTCTCAAAACTTTTGTCCATGACTGTAGTGTTCATTTTTGTCAGCAGCCAATTACCCTATGTTGGAGTGTTTGAGGAAACCGATGGAAACACAGGGAAAACATACAAACTCCACACAGGTATGGCCCTGCTCGGATTTGAACCCATGCCACTACTGCTGTGATGCAACAATGCTAACCACTGTGCTTCCAACAATATTCTAAAAGCTTCTGTTGAATTTTTGTTTAAATGAGTGATGTTACGCAAAAAGGCATACATAAAGTTTCAGAAGCACTATAATAATTGTATGCATGTTGGTGTGAAAGAATTGTGATAATAGATCATATAGTGCAGAATGCCTAACTGTTTGGCATATTTGCAATAATACAAGTGGGAACTATCATACCGATTCCTTTGCAATAGTAAAGTAACAATCAGAGGGGAAATCTATTTTTATTTTCAGTATAAATCTCTATAATCTAGTAAATGGAGATTTATTACATTTTGTTTTATTTTAAGAATGGATAGTTACTATTTTGGTTTGGGTTTTTTACATAGTGACTCCTGGCTTCTCTATCCTCCTCAAAACTCCTAAATGATCTCCTAAATAACAAACACCTTGGGCTAGATTTACTAAGCTGTGGGTTTGAAAAAGTGGGGATGTTGCCTATAGCAACCAATCAGATTCTAGCTTTCATTTCTTTAGCACCTTCTACAAAATGACATCTAGAATCTGATTGGTTGCTATAGGCAGCATCCCCACTTTTTCAAACCCGCAGCTTAGTAAATCTAGCCCCTTGTCAGAATAAGCAAGAGCTCTATTTCTCTTGTCATCTCCATATTTTTTATATTGCACTGGTTTTGAGCCAAAGTCATCAGTAAGTTGATTGGAAATACACATGGCAATTTTGCAAATCCATCTTTACCACATTCCCTTGTTCCATAGTTTACAATGAATAAATCAATCTCTCTGATTTTGAGATGTTTGGTGATATTTTTAAAGGTGTCAGAAGTGTCAAATTTAATGGAGATTTCCCTTTTCTAAGTCTGGAGATTTGAAAATCACCATGTAAGGTTTTGCTACAATGCCCCCTTACAGTACCTAAGGAAGTGATAACTAAATGACTTTTTGTTCCCCTTTCTGCAACCATTTAAAAAAACCCACAAATGTTAGGAAACTAGAAGTACTAAGCAATGGAATCCATTTTAGGAAAATTCCATCGAGCGAGCATCCTAACCACTAAAACTTCTATCAGAAGAAACTAGCCACAAAAGAAACTTGGAACTCAGAAACAATACTACAAAATCCTTATGACACAAGAAGAGTTTTGTGGCTAGGAGAGCTGTTCCGCTACGTGTTATGGTGAATGCTGAGCTCACCTCTTCCTGCTGAGTCACATCTCTGCTACCTGTGCAAGAAGACTGATACTGGCTCAGCATACTAACAGTGATACTGCCAAAATAAAGGTTACAACCCAAGGTGACCGGTGGAAATTGTGAGAAATAAACGGAACATCCTTTGGTATCATGCAGCGTTGTCCAAGTAAAGGAAATTCAATTATATCATCTCATTTGGGCTGCCATAAAAAAAGAGATGAGTAATTAACAGTACTGTCAGGGGATTATACATATTTTATTGCAAGTGTGACATTATATTCAGTATTTAGTAACGAAATTGGGACATATTCTACACATTTCTGTTCATCTGTATTAGGTTTCCTAGTATAACTGTACTAAAACAACCTTTACTCAACCACTTTATGTCATTACATCCTGAAAGCAGATCCTGTGTAAGAGATCAGTAAGAAGGCAGAGTAAAAATGTTTCCTTAATAGTAAAGCCAACATAGCGAAAGCAGGGAAGTTGTTATAGAACAATAAACTATATAGCGGCTCCGAAATCCATAAAATATAAAGATATTGACTATTGCAATTCCCTCCTTACTGGTCTTACCAAAGTCAGACTTGAACCCCTACAATCTATTCTGCACGCAGCGGCTAGATTGATTTTCCTTACTAACCGTCATTCCTCAGCTGAGCCACTCTGTCAGTCTCTACATTGGCTGCCTGTATTTCAACAAATCCAATATAAAATTCTTCTACTAACATACAAGGCCATCAACAAAATTGCACTGACATACATTTCCTCACTTGTCTCAAAATATCTCCCTACTCGACACCTCCGTTCTGCACAAGATCTACGTCTCTCTCCCACTCTCATCACATCCTCCAACTCTCGGTTACAGGACTTTTTTCGGGCTGCACCCACTTTGTGGAATTCCCTCCCTTGCACAGTAAGACTTTCCTCTAGTCTTCAAACCTTCAAGCGTTCACTGAAAACCCACCTCTTCAGACAAGGTTATGATATTCCTCAACCAACATCTTAATTTCCCTAGATTACCCTATTACCATCCTCTACACAGCTAACGCAAGACAACAACCCTCTGACCAACATTGCAACACACACAGCCCACTCAATACTTCTACCATAGCATTCTAGCTGGTCCATTGTGCAATATGATGTAGCACATCATATTAACTCCCATTGTCTAACTCCCATTGTCCTATAGATTGTAAGCTTGCGAGCAGGGTTCTCTTACCTCTCTGTCTGTATGTATTACCCAGTATTGTGTTATCAATGTTTGTTCCCAATTGTAAAGCGCTACGGAATTTGCTGGCGCTATATAAATAAATGATGATGATGAATGATGATGATGATATAAAAGTAGAACATAGTTTAAATACTACCTTTGCATCCTTCTTTCCTTGTTGCTTTTGATGTAATCTTCCTCTTTATTGTGTTCTGCCTGATCTATCTCCTCAGTGTCAGCAGCTTCCTCAGGTTCATCCTCTACTCTCAAGGGCACTATGTCTTCTGTTGGTTCTATATCATCATTTTCATCCCACACTAGTTTTCTCCTTACGGGGATGGTAGGGGACTCTAAAACCCCTAAATCTGTATTAGATGCAGTTTTCACTTTTTTTTGTGACTGGGGTATTTTTTCCTTCTTCAACGATGTTTGTAATCTATGAAACCAATGCACAAAGATCAATAATTTAAATATTAGTAATAAGGTATATAATATGCTTACTCCGATCACATGAATTGAGATGTAGACCAAAATGGTGCATTGTTCTCAGGAATGTATTGCTCCATATCTACTGATATGCTGGGCTCACTTAAAAATCACAACATCAATAATATTTCAGATGACCCTTATCAAAGTATCCTAACAAAGACTTAAATCTATCTACAAGAAATAGAGAAAAATATTTTTTAACTTGAAAATCAGACACTGGTTTAACCTATACATTCTGAGCAAAGTCAGAGAGTATGATTAGCAGTTGATCATCTTGTACGACCTGTCAGCCAGTCTCTGCAGTAGCCATTTAGATGTCAGCGGCTGATTATAAAAGAACTATGGGAAACGGGTGATTTATTGTCGTTGAGAAAGTGTCTTACAATGCACAACAGTTCTTGGCTAAAGACACTGATTTCTGAATGTTTGCTTTAGAGCCTAACTGCCAGGTTTTATATGCCATTTGTATAGTAAATATTTTTGCACTGTTTGGCGGAAAGTAATGTTTTAACGGACTGAATGAAAGTAGCTTGATGGATATTAGTAACCAGTGATCAGAGACTTTGTAACTACAATGTACATATAAATATACAGTATGAATATATAGTACTTTTATATATTATATACAGTAAGTAGAATTTTTTTTTTAGTGAGTTTGACAAAGTCAAATTCCACACAAAGACTATTCAAGAAATGCAAATATCTTAATACAGAACTTATTATCCATTATTTAATTAATGGATAATAACAATATGTGATAAATGCCATTTTTTCATACAGTTAGAGACTATACTATATATTCACTTTAGAAATACTCCTATTTCAATTAATGGGTATACTCATTGGTGTTACAATATCTGAAGTTGTTGTAACAGATTCTTTGCAAACCTTCATACTTGTTCAAAGAAAGCAAGTATAGGTCTTATCCACTGGCTAACTCAAGGACTACATCATGAAACGTACCCAGCAAGATCTAGAGCTTTAAGATTGTTGCTCATATCTTCCGCACTGCTAGAGGTAGAAGACACATCCCATAACTTGTTGCTGGTAGAAAGGATCTGATTAAGGTGTTCTCGGGAGAAGTGAGTTCCCTGAGCACGACGTCTGTAATACTCTGCTCTTTCTCGTCGTTCCTTCACCTAGTCAAAAGTGGGCAAATATTTTACATAACTGGGAAGCTGGTTCAGTATTTTTTTTTTTATATATAAAAAAAAAAGTTATAAAGTGATTCATCTTAATATAGATATTGGAAACCGTTGCAAACTATCAAGGCACTAAGATGTCTTTTTTCTGGCTTATTGCATATATGCAAACATATTTAAGCAGAGTGTAGGGCCACAAAATAATTGGCAAAAAAATGTCATTGTAATTTATAAAGCAGTGTTGGACAAGTTTACTATGTGATTGGTAGGGTACTAGTGTCATGAACAGAAAAGTAAAGCTGAACGTGTCATTATGTGTAAACTAAAAACAAACAATTTAATATATATTTCAAAAATTGTCACAGAAATGGCAAAGATAACAAATACACATAAAATATAATTAAATCAATTTGAAGATAGTAAACAATCCTTCCTTTCACAACTGTTGCCCCAAAGCACTGCTAACAAATTAGTCATGTATTGTGTGCTTTTTTTTCCACAGATAGACAATTGTGGTGATATTTGTGGACACATACCTTTCTCCACATAGGTACATCACAGATTCATGATGTGATTTTGCCGCTTGTGTCAACCGCAGAAAAAAGAGCAGCAAAATTACTAAGGCCACAGTAATTACAAGCAGTAATCATAGCTTGTTGTCACACATGCATTTTAAAAGTAGCAATTTTCTGCAGCTCCAAACAAGTTTAGAAAAAAAATGTAGGTCCCAGTGCACAAAGGCAAAAATGAAATTATGTCTCTCCTCTGCTCTATTTTGCTAGCTGGATAGGAGTAGAAGCTGAAGCTCACATAGAAATGACATATTATGGAGAGATGCAGAACAGAGCACAGAGTCGTCTTTCTAAACACATGACTGGATTGGCACATGCTCTGCTTTCTCCTCTTCCTGTTCAGCCATCCGCCTTGGTAAGAGTCATGTGCAGATCAATCCCCCAATCGACTAAAAGTCCGTTAAGAAAGGGCCTTTAGGGGCACCTTAGTTAACTAAGGAAGAGACATTAATAAACTAGCTAGCTGTACTGAATACAAATTAGCTACCCTAAGTAACCTCTCCTAAACGCTTCAGCATTACTTAAGGTGTTAAGAAAGGCATTGCCATTAATTAACCAACTCTATAAATGCTTAGAAATTATTATTTACGTAGCAGGCTGGCATAAATAACTAGTTATGCTGCACACATTGAACTCTTTAAAGGGCCTATTTAAGAATTTTCTGATTTTTGCCCTTTAAGTATCATCTGTCATCGCAACGGGGCAATTTACTATAAATGACATGTCAGGACAGCATGTCTGATTGGAGGCTGTCCTGGTGATGGCTCTTTTCTAATAAATACTTTGGGTCCTACTTGTGTTAAACAGCATAGGAGAGAGCAGCAAACCTGCCAGAGAGGGATCCGAAGATCCCGCTCTTGCGATGCCCTCCTCATAACAATGAATGGCGTTAGCCATCAGGGTCAAGCTTTTCGAGGCTTGATAAAATTGCCAACACCGCAGTCCCCATCTCCAATATCTCCTGCATTAGGCTTTTCTTAACTTACCATTTTACTTACAAATGGCTAAATGCGGAAATGCTGTTTCCGATTGGTTCAGGGCTTCATAAATAGTTAAAATAATTAAAAGCACTGTGCTACTTATCAGTTCTGCAAGTGTGCAGAACTGATTTCCACTACCTTCTCCAAGCACTACATGATAGTGCTAAACGAGAAGGCAAGTGAACTCAATAGCTCATTGTTGTGACCACCAAAATTACATGTCATGAAGTTCCCTTCTGAGCACTATGTGGTCAGTCCCACTCCGCTGTGATCTGCACCCAAAGGGGACTGATGTGTGAATGGGAAGGCATTAAATGGGAAAGATAAAGGGGTTGATAATAATAGTGGTGGGGGGATGAAAGGATTAAAAGAAGAAAGGGGGATGAGAGGGAAAATGAGAACAGAGAAGTGAAATACCTTGAAGGTGGGAAAGAATGATGATGATAGGAAGAACTAAGAATTATGACAGGGAGAGGGGATGGTGATGGGGTGGAAAAAGGATGATGAAGATGGGAATTAATTACCCCAAGCGCCGACTTCCACACTAAAAATTTCATGGACACCCCGATCATTATCACCCTCCACCAGTACTACCTGATTCTAAAGTAAAATTTCACTCTACATGTGATTGCCTTTATATAAAATGACTGTTTTGGTTGCACAAGTATGTACTCGAACATGTATGTGGTGTCTATGTACTCAGTAAAATCTCTGGTTTTACATTTTGCAAGTTTTTTTTATTTGGTACATAGGATTCATGAAAATTTAGTTATTCTTTTACTCAATAGAAATTTTTCAAAAGTATGTTTTCAACCCAACAGTTCAGGAATAAGGTTTAATTATATATATAAAAAAAAATCTCTACAGTGCATAGTTTTAGAAAAGATATGCATTTCTGAGGAGACAGTATTGTTGTGGGTTTGAAATTTTCCATTAAGTTGTTAAGAGTGTGCGCTGGCCATACATGTCATGGGCCCTATACATACATTGTATCAACAAGATTACATAGTAAGAGGGCAATGGAACTGAAAAGACAGAATAGTGCTTTCAGTTCCATTATTTTAATAACAATATATTATAAGAATTGGCCCTAACATATACACAGTGGTATTATTTAAAAACAAACACACCCATACATGTACAAACACACATATATATATATATATATATATATATATATATATATATATATATATATATATATATATACACATATATATATATATACACACACACACACACACATATTATATATACACATATATATGTATTCACAATGGCCGGAGCGGGCTGGTATACTGTGGTATGCCATACTTCCACTTCCACTGCCTTCAATGTAAAACTATCAAATTTACTTCACTTACATCCATACCACCACTTCTAAAATTTCTGCTTCGATCACTGAGTATATGTATACATACATGCAAGCTATATTTATACATGTATATGAAAACATGCTTAGAATATACTTTATTGTTGTATTCATGAGGGGGGGGGGGGGGTGAAGGGGACAGCATGCCAAGAAAAAAAGGGCAAAATAGAAAATCTGAAAATCTGACCCCAAAACAGACAGCTTTTACGTATTTTAATTTCATATATATGTATATATATATATATATATATATACACACACACACGTGCACATATACATATACATATATACATATACACACATATACACTCACTATATGGGCAAACGTATTTGGACACTTTACCATTACACCAACATAACACTGTAATGATATTGCATTCAAATACATATACTTTAATATGGAGTTGGTCCCCCTTTTGCAACGATAACATCTTCCACACTTCTTGGAAGGCTTTCCACAAGATGTTGGAGTGTTTCTGTGGGAATTTGTGCTCATTCATTCTGTAGAGCATTTATGAGGTCAGGTACTGATGTTGGACGAGAAGGCCTGGCTCGCAATCTCTGTTCCAGTTCATCCCAAAACTGTTTGATGGGGTTGAGGTCAGGGCTCTGTGCTGGTCAGTCAAGTTCTTCCACACTGAACTCATCATACCATTTTTGTAGCCTTTGTAGTCCTTGCTTTGTGCACTGGGGCACAGTCAGGTCGGAATAGAGAAGGGCCTTCCGCAAACTGTTGCCACAAAGTTAAAAGCATAGTATTGTCCAAAATGACTTGGTATGCTGAAGAATTAAGACTGTCCTTCACTGGAGATAAGGAGCCTAGCCCAAACCCTGAACATCAGACCCATACCATTATCATTCCTCCACCAAACTTCACAGTTGGCATAATACAGTCATGCAGGTAACGTTCTCCCGGCATCCGCCAAACCAAGACTCACCCATCTGACTGCCAATCAGAGAAGCGTGATTCGTCACTCCACAGAACACGTTTCCACTGCTCCACAGTTGAGTGTCAGTGTGCTTTACACCACTCCATCCGAACGCTTGGCATTGGTCTTGATGATGTGAGGCTTGTATGCAACTACTCAGCCATGGAAACCTATTCCATTAAGCTCCCACTGCACAATTTTTGTGCTTACATTAATGCAGTGGAAGTTTGGAACTCTTCAGCTATGGAATAAGCAGAGCGTTGGCGACTTTTATATACCATGTGTCTTAGCAGTCATTGACCCCGCTCTGTGATTTTACGTAGTCTTCTGCTTTGTGGCTGAGTTGCTGCTGTTCCTAAACGCTTCCACTTTCTAATAAAATCACTTACAGTTGACCGTGGAATATCCAGCAGGGATGAAATTTCACGAAACGTCTTATTGCAAAGGTGGTATCCTATCACAGTACCATGCTTAAAGTCACTGAGCTCTTCAGAACGACCCATTTTTGCATCACAAATGTTTGCAAATGGAGACTGCATGGCTAGGTGCTTGATTTTATATACCTCTGGCAACGAGTCTGATTGAAACACCTCAATTCAATAATTAACAGGTGTGACCAAATACTTTTGTCCATATAGTGCAAATATCTAATATATAAATGCTTAGTGGCGTCTGTGTGTGGAAAAAAAAAACAAGTTGCAGCGCCACCTGCTGGGCAGAGTTATACACTGACCTACTAAATTCTTAGTGTGTGTGGGGAAAAAAATTCAAAAAGGGCTGAAATTTGGTATGGCTCAAACTCATTTTCGTGAGGTAATTTTACCTCATGAACACACATGTGTAGAGGCGTGCGTTAGTGTGTGTGTGTGTGTGTGTGTATATGTGTGTGTGTGTGTGTGGAAAAAACTATTTTCTCAGAAAGGGCTCATCCAATTGACCTGAAATTTGGTATACTGACATTATTTGACAAAAAAATTAGAATAGTCAAGTCAGTTAACTTCCATCATCCCCCCTTCCCCCCGTGGGAGGGGTAGTAAAGGCTAAATTTACGAGTTGAGGGGTCAAACTCATTTTCGTGAGGTAATTTTACCCCATGAACACACATTTAAAAGGGTGCTTGCGTCGGGAAGTAACGATCTTCCCCTGAGGAGGCCTGGGCTAGGCCCAAATGCATGACAAGAACCTTTTTAAGACCTTAAGTATCTTGATTTGACTAGAATGCATGAGTATCATGCATGGGTTAACTTGTGTATATATATATATATATATATATATATATATATATATATATATATATATATATATATATATATATATATATATATAAAAACACACACACACACACCGACAAACATGAAAAATGTATCACTAAAATGTCTCTTATGAGCTGCAACAACAGGTTTAGGTGTTACTTACATTTTTAACCTTTATGAGCTTGTGTTAATTGTAAGAGATTGCAGGGAATACCTACTGATATGTTAGCACCCATATTTGCTTATCATTTGCATTTTCTTATCCTTAAGGTTTTCGTAATTGTTAAAAAATGCCAAAGTGCTACCTAAACTAGAGTTAGGGGGACCATACATATCTTAGAGCACAATCTCTTAGTGTTAAGGAGATTTTACAAGCTTTAATGATCTGCTAGATCTCTTTAAATTTAATGAGAGTTTAGAACATCTATGTGAGTTTATGTCTTTCTTCGTTCAGCTGTCAAAAATTTAATGGAGAGAAACATATTAAAGTCGTGTAGAAAGCTGGAGTTTATGAATGTTTTCAGAAGATTTAATCCCATAATTTATACATTATATATTTTTATAACCAAATACCCTGAAATGAACACAAAATGCTGGAACCTGTCACACACACAAAGAATGTTGAGTACAGCAGTATATTGTATGCTTCATAATGAAAACACAGCATACAGATTACTTTGGAGTCAAAATATTATACTTCATTTGCAATGAAACAATAATGTAGTTTCAAGAGTGAACAGAACACTTAGAAACCAACCTCAGCAACCCACATGGAGCCTACACTGAGAGGAGGATCCTAAAGAATGAAACACAGAACAAATCACATATTTATTATAGCAACAACATGAACAAGGAAAATCAGATCATTGCTGCCACCTAGCCAAACAATTGAGCAAGTGAAAAGATTCACCCTAAACCATAAACACATATGAAAAAAAACCCAAAAAAAACAATTAAAATATGTTGCCCAGACAGGTCAAATTGCAGTAAGTGTCAGGACTGACACAGGTTAGTAAACATATTTCTTACAGAACACTAGTGCTTTACCCACATTGCAATGGTATAAACTCAACAAAAAAGGGCAGATTATTACATATGTTACTATATTTCCATATACATTATTTCTCAGAGTGTAAAACGTACAATGCTCAAAATCAGATTATAGGCCAACATGATCAAGACTCATGCAGCTGTACTTGCAGAAGCCCACTGATCTTTTGCAGGTTTAGGGTTTGTGTGTTACTCCAGAAGCAGGAGCTGGCTAATTTTAGCCCTTGTGTGTGTTTGGGGGCAAGAATTGGCTCAACAGCCTATTAAGAAAATTTTAAAGGAAATAAATGCTGGTACCCGAGTGACTCAGCCCAAGGTATCCCACTATGGGACCAGCCCAGGGACAGATGCCCTCCAGCCCAGCCTGCCCCTCTCCCCCTCTCCAGCACTCAAACTCCTCTTACAGGCAATGTCAAGTTCAAAAATAGCCACAGTTCCAAACAACAATAATCTGCTCAGCTTGGAGATTTACAGAAATATGAAAGGTAATTATATCTCAATGTATTTTTGCTGAGACTGTCATTTGGGGTTCTTTTTAAATTAGAAATCTTACTAACATCCGAAATCAATTTTAAAACACCAGTCAACTCTTTTTTTTTAAGTTTACTAATGTTATATAATCTCAATTAATATTAGTGAACATATGATGGTTTTTAAACGTTCAAAAAAGGCAAATCAATCATTGAAAATTCCTCAAAAATGATATGTTGTTTAAAAAGAAAATAACATGCAACTTGATTACAGCTTTTTGACTAATATAATGATTAAATAATGTGGTGGCCTTGCTTGTCATTTTCTGAAATTCCGTTTCAGTAGATTCTGACAGTTTCATATTTGTATATATTTATCAAAAACCTCCCTATCGCACCAGGATAATCCTAAAAACTCCAAGTGAAGAGATATATTCGAATATAGTACATAGTTCAGCCCCTGGAGATAGGTGCACCCACACAAATAGTTAAGTCTACAGGAGAACACTAGAAAACACCTAATGTGTCTTTGGGGCGCACTCTAAGGACAATAAAGTAAATTAATATAAAACTTACTGAAATTTTATTAATATATCTTAAAATATTTGTAAATATTAAGAAAGAGTGAAATATTAAAAACAAGTATATCGTATGATTTTACCCAAAAAAATCAAAAACTGTTAAGATCGTGCTGTTTCTCCAACGTATCTGCATTTAGTAGAAAACTCGTCACTCGTGCTGTTTTCTCCTCTGCTTTATATATTAATATAAATCTTCTTATTCTGGGATATTGTGGGGCTCTATAGGGTTAGGAGTCTGCCGTTTTTGATACTTTAGGGGGGCCATCAGAATTAGATTCTCTCACGATAAACAGGGCAGACATAACAGCTGTTTGTTCATTCAGCAATACGTGGCCTCTATAAACAATCAGAAGGTCTGTTCCTGTACACTCTATATGTGGAACATCTGAACTTGTTAGCCTTACTCTAGATATCAGTCTGGTTGTAAGAAGTTAAGCAACTTATATAATTAGCTGGGACATCATAATCCACGTGTTCCGTGTATAATACTCTACAATGATAGCAATAAAGATCTAGCAGCTATCTACACACCTAGCTCATTTTGGCTTCCTATTCTACGATTAGTAGCATTGTCTATGTATAAATCGAAGTGGTGAATACCTCAACAACGTCAGATTCACTGTCACTCACCGGACTGTGAGTGCTACTTCTCGTGTATTTAGGAACCGTGGCCGTCCACCATCCTGAGGGTCTGCGCATGTGCAGCCCTTTCAATCCTTCAGTACATGTTCCTTTTAGTTAATTGGCTGATCAGGCAACACTCCCTATTTAAAGCACCTGGGTTCAATACCTCGTTGCCTGATCTTGGAGTCTCATTCCCCATGAGCCTCTGAAGGTGTTCCTGTGTTTCCTCGTGTATTCAGCTCCTGCTGATTCCTGTTGTTCGCTTGTGGTTTCCAGACCACTTCAACTCTCCTGTATTTCATCGTGACTACACCAGCTGATTCCTATCCGCTGCCTCTGTGCTTCTACAGTTTCCAGTCCACTTCAACTCTCCTGTGTTTCATCGTGACTACACCAGCTGATTCCTATCCGCTGCCTCAGTGTATCTGCAGTGTCCTGCTCATCGCAACCCTCCAGTACTCCTCGTATCTGCAGCCAGCCGATCCGCTGTTCCGTGCTTCTACAGTGTTCCCGCTTGTGTCAACTCGCCTGTCTGCATCGGATCAACGCTCCGCTGCTTTCATCTCGGCTAGACCGCCTCTACTCTCCTGTGCTCTCCGGGTGTCCAGTTCTATATACTACTGCTTCCTGAGTATTGTTTATATCCTTGCTGGTCTACCTACTGTGCGCTGCACCTACTTGGTTACCGCTTCCACCCTCCTGGGACTTCGTATCCTGCCGGCCTCCAGCCGTTCAGGTATCCCTGCACTCCTTTCTGACAGCCTGCTCTCCTGAACCACGGTATGCATACTTCTCATTGACTGTGCTGGTGTATTGCATATCTAGCTGGACTGAGTTGTTCTCCTCTGGAGTTTCCTATCCACTGAGACTATTGCCATCATTTGACTGTGTTACTTTTAGCCTGGATAGTTCTTGTGACTTTGTATATTTGTGCAGTGCTGCTCAGTTATTACTATTTTGTGCATATCATCGTAGGATCAAGTTCAGTGTGCCCGTGTATACTATGCATTGCATTTATCTCCCCGTGCTCCTCCTCACATATATATCTCAGTGGTACAACTTGCTAGAGGCAGACCACTGTTCCCTGTTTCCCGAGTCACCAGTTTCCAGTATCCTTTCACATAGCAGTGGTACAACTTGCTAACGCAGACCACTGACTTTCCGGATACCTTCACCTGGATTCCATTCCCTCACCTAGACAGCGGTACAACTTGCTATATGCAGACCGCTGACTCTCATCACCTCCTCGTTACTTCTGGGCATTCATCCTCACTATAGCAGTGGTACAACTTGCTACCCGCAGACCACTGACTACCCTCACGTTTCCTTGTCCATCCAGTTCCTCGTGTACAGTTATCTATATTTTACCAGTGCTGCTAGTCATAGACTTTCCACGAGCATTCTCTTACCATCTGCTGTCTCCTGTTCCGTGATCACCCCGCTACCAGAGTACCATATTACCACCTATACTGCTCTGGTAAGTCCATCATCTGGTGATATCTGGGTAAAGACTCCTAGTGCCCGTGACAGTAAGATCAGGCCATGACAGACCCAGATTCGGAACCTACAGCTAAAGAGATGCTGCAGCATCTGGTTACCCGTATGGAGCAACAGGATGCTCGCCAACAGCTGTTGTTACAATGTTACCAGGCGTTAGCCTCCCAAGGAACATCTGGACAGAATATCACAGCTAATGTTGATGCTCCTGTGCTTGCCTCCATTTCCCCAGTGCCATCCCAGGTGTCTACGGCTTCCACGCTTCACCTGCCTACTCCGTCAAAGTATGATGGAGACCCCAAAACTTGTAGGGGTTTTCTCAACCAATGCTCCGTTCATTTTGAGCTCCAACCTCAAAATTTCTCTACTCATCGTTCCCGAGTGGCCTATCTTATTTCATTGTTTTCTGGACAAGCTCTCGCATGGGCTTCCCCTCTGTGGGAAAGAAACCATCCATTACTACAGGATAGTGCCAAATTTATTTCCACGTTCCGAAGTGTATTCGATGAACCAGGTCGTGTCATTTCCGCTGCATCCAGCATCCTCCGCCTACGTCAGGGTTCTCGTACAGTAGGCCAGTACGTCATTCAATTTAGGATTCTAGCCTCTGAACTTCAGTGGAACACTGAAGCGTTAATTGCCGCCTTCTGGCAGGGGCTTTCCGATAAAATTAAAGATGCACTGACTACTCAAGAACTACCTATTTCTTTAGAAGATTTGATTTCTCTTTGCCATCGTGTAGACATGAGATTTCGTGAAAGGGAGTATGAAAAAACAACTTCAGTTAAAGCACCTCTTCGCTCAACTTCTCAATTTCGTCCAGCTTCATCTCCTGTGATACCCATGGAGATAGGACGCTCCAAATTAACTACTGAAGAGAGGAACCGAAGAGTAAAGAATAGACTTTGTATCTATTGTGCCGATTCCACACATATGCTCAATTCATGCCCTAAAAAAATCGGGAAATGCCAGGCCCTAACTAGTTCTGGAGAGGTGAAGTTAGGGTCCCTGGAGTCCTCTCCATGTTCTACGAAATTAAAAGTCTGCGCTTTTGATGTTACAATTTCCTTCGCTACCAAATCCTTTGAGTCCCAAGCACTTATTGATTCTGGAGCTGCGGGAAATTTTATTTCTAAATCCCTAGTGAATCAATGGTCCCTACCAGTGATTACCCTGAAGACACCTATTACTGTGACTGCTATTGATGGATCACGTCTTATCAATGGTCTCATCACCCAGAGTACGTCTCCAGTAACGCTTCAGATTGGTGTGCTACACCAAGAAGAAATTTCGTTTTTAATTCTTCCTGTTACTACAAGTCCGATTGTTTTAGGCCTTCCATGGCTTCAATGTCATTCTCCCCAGATTGACTGGCGCACTCCTCAAGTTACGTCTTGGGGAGCTGAATGTCATCATCGTTGTCTCTCCCAAGTCGTTCCTCTTAAAATACAGCAATCTTCCATTTCACCTTCCTCACCGGGACTCCCTCCTCAGTATGCTTCATTTGCCGATGTATTTGATAAAACTCAGTCTGAACGTCTTCCTCCTCATCGTTCATGGGATTGTCCGATTGATCTTCTACCTGGCAAGACTCCTCCTAGGGGTCGTGTGTATCCACTTTCGTTACCTGAAACTCAAGCTACATCTGAATACATCCAAGAGAATCTCCAGCGAGGATTTATTCGACCTTCTACTTCTCCCGCTGGAGCCGGGTTCTTCTTTGTAAAAAAAGAAGGATGGATCACTACGCCCCAGCATAGATTTTCGTGGACTTAACGCCATTACTATTAAAAATCGGTATCCCATTCCTCTGATTACTGAGCTATTTGATCGGATTAAGGGAGCTCGGATCTTTACCAAGTTGGATCTTCGTGGTGCCTACAATTTAATTAGAATCAGGTCCGGTGACGAATGGAAGACAGCTTTCAACACCAGAGATGGGCATTATGAATATTTAGTAATGCCTTTCGGGTTATGTAAAGCCCCCGCTGTTTTCCAGGGCTTCATTAATGAGATCTTCCGGGACTTGTTATATGTATGTGTCGTCGTTTATCTGGACGACATATTGATCTTTTCACAGGACCTGCCTTCTCATCACCAACATGTGGCAGAAGTTCTTTCCAGACTCCGGAGAAATTCATTATTCTGCAAATTAGAAAAATGTTCATTCGAGTTGCCCCAGATTCCATTTTTGGGTTATATTGTCTCCGGAGTTTGTCTGCAAATGGATCCAGAAAAGGTGAATGCTGTGTTACATTGGCCTCAGCCAACTACTCTTCGTGCCATTCAGCGTTTCTTAGGTTTTGCCAATTACTATAGACGCTTCATTCAAGATTTCTCTTCGATTGCATCTCCTATTGTGGCCCTGACTCGTAAAGGGGCCAATACTAAGCAATGGTCATCTGAGGCTCTTCAAGCCTTTCAGTTTCTTAAAGAGTCCTTCTCCTCTGCTCCCATTCTTCGACAGCCTGATGTGACGCTTCCCTTCTTCCTAGAAGTAGATGCCTCTAATGTTGGTTTAGGAGCCATTCTCTCCCAAAGATCGGAGCAACAAAAATTCCATCCTTGTGCCTTTTACTCTCGGGGTCTTCTGCCTGCGGAGAAGAATTACACCATCGGGGACAAGGAGTTGCTGGCTATTAAAGTAGCATTAGAGGAGTGGAGATACTTGTTGGAGGGAGCTCGTCATCCTGTGACAATTTTCACGGATCATAAGAACTTGTCATATCTACAGTCTGCTCAATGTTTGAACCCTCGTCAAGCAAGATGGTCCCTTTTCTTTTCTCATTTCGAGTTAATCATAACCTTCAAACCAGCTGCAAAGAACAAAAAAGCCGACGCTCTATCTCAAGCCTTTGTGACGTCCTCTGACGTTGAAGAGGTTTCCAACCATTCTATACTAGACCCCAAATGTGTTTCGCTGGCTGCTTCTTCCACTAAGGTGCTACCATTTGGGAAAACTCTCGTGCCTCCTACTCTTAGGAGGAAAATCCTTTCGTGGTTCCACTCTTCTCGTTTTTCTGGACACTCTGGTGAACGCAAGACCTTTGAGATTCTCTCTCGAAGTTACTGGTGGCCTTCTATGAGGAGAGATGTCAAAGAGTTTGTAGCCGCTTGTGAATTGTGTTCTCAGTTCAAGACCCCCAGCAGAACTCCAGTGGGTTTGCTTCAACCACTACCCATTCCGTCCAAGCCATGGACTCATATTAGTATGGACTTTGTTACTGATCTTCCTCCTAGTAAAAACTGCAATACTATTTGGGTAGTGGTGGACAGATTTTCGAAGATGGCGCATTTCGTTCCCTTGTCTGGTTTACCTTCCTCTTCTACTCTGGCTGAGCATTTCATCAAAGAAATCTTTCGTATTCATGGATGTCCGTCTGAGATTGTGTCAGATAGAGGAGTACAATTCGTTTCCAGATTCTGGCGGGCCCTTTGTAAGACCTTGGGCATACGATTAGCACTCTCATCTTCCTACCATCCTCAATCAAACAGACAAACTGAGAGGGTCAATCAAGATCTTGAGACTTTTATAAGGATGTTCTCATCAGCCAATCAAGACAACTGGGTAGAATTGTTTCCTTGGGCTGAATTCGCTCATAACAACATGTACCATGAGTCATCTTCTAAAACTCCATTCTTTGTGGTTTACGGTCACATCCGTCTTTTCCGTAATTTCCTGCCCTCCCTCCCACCCAAGTTCCTGCTGTAGAGACTGTTTGTCAAACTTTCAAAAATATTTGGTCTCAGGTCAAAACCTGTTTAAAGAAGACATCTGCCAAATATAAGTCTTTTGCAGATAGAAAGAGGCGGGCTATTCCACCACTGAAAATTGGAGATCGTGTCTGGTTATCTATCAAAAATATTCGTTTGAAGGTCCCATCTATGAAATTTGCTCCTCGTTTTATTGGTCCGTATAGGATCATTCAAGTGATAAATCCAGCTTGTTTCAAACTTCTACTTCCTAAGAATCTTCGTATTTCCAACGCCTTCCATGTGTCCTTGCTCAAACCTCTCATCATCAACTGTTTCTCGGTCCCTCCTTCAGCACCTCGGCCAGTTCAAATTCATCAGGAGGAAGACTTTGAGATTACCCACATATTGGATGCAAAAATTTCGCGAGGAGTTCTTCGTTTCCTCGTTCATTGGAAGGGCTTTGGTCCTGAGGAGCGTTCATGGATCAAAGCTGAAGATCTCAACGCTCCAGCTCTTCTTAAGAAGTTTTATTCCAAGTTTCCGGACAAACCCGGTTCCAGGTGTTCTGTGCCCACCTTTAAAAGGGGGGGTACTGTCACTCACCGGACTGTGAGTGCTACTTCTCGTGTATTTAGGAACCGTGGCCGTCCACCATCCTGAGGGTCTGCGCATGTGCAGCCCTTTCAATCCTTCAGTACATGTTCCTTTTAGTTAATTGGCTGATCAGGCAACACTCCCTATTTAAAGCACCTGTGTTCAATACCTCGTTGCCTGATCTTGGAGTCTCATTCCCCATGAGCCTCTGAAGGTGTTCCTGTGTTTCCTCCTGTATTCAGCTCCTGCTGATTCCTGTTGTTCGTTTGTGGTTTCCAGACCACTTCAACTCTCCTGTGTTTCATCGTGACTACACCAGCTGATTCCTATCCGCTGCCACTGTGCTTCTACAGTTTCCAGTATACTTTAACTCTCCTGTGTTTCATCGTGACTACACCAACTGATTCCTATCCGCTGCCTCAGTGTATCTACAATATCCTGCTCACCTCTACTCTCCCATGTTTCATCGTGACTGCACCAGCTGATTCCTATCCGCTGCCTCCGTGTATCTGCAGTGTCCTGCTCATCACAACCCTCCAGTACTCCTCGTATCTGCAGCCAGCCGATCCGCTGTTCCGTGCTTCTACAGTGTTCCCGCTTGTGTCAACTCGCCTGTCTGCATCGGATCAACGCTCCGCTGCTTTCATCTCGGCTAGACCGCCTCTACTCTCCTGTGCTCTCCGGGTGTCCAGTTCTATATACTAATGCTTCCTGAGTATTGTTTATATCCTTGCTGGTCTACCTACTGTGCGCTGCACCTACTTGGTTACCGCTTCCACCCTCCTGGGACTTCATATCCTGCCGGCCTCCAGCCGTTCAGGTATCCCTGCACTCCTTTCTGACAGCCTGCTCTCCTGAACCACGGTATGCATACTTCTCATTGACTGTGCTGGTGTATTGCATATCTAGCTGGACTGAGTTGTTCTCCTCTGGAGTTTCCTATCCACTGAGACTATTGCCATCATTTGACTGTGTTACTTTTAGCCTGGATAGTTCTTGTGACTTTGTATATTTGTGCAGTGCTGCTCAGTTATTACTATTTTGTGCATATCATCGTGGGATCAAGTTCAGTGTGCCCGTGTATACTCTGCATTGCATTTATCTCCCCATGCTCCACCTCACATATATATCTCAGTGGTACAACTTGCTAGAGGCAGACCACTGTTCCCTGTTTCCTGAGTCACCAGTTTCCAGTATCCTTTCACATAGCAGTGGTACAACTTGCTAACGCAGACCACTGACTTCCCGGATACCTTCACCTGGATTCCATTCCCTCACCTAGACAGCGGTACAACTTGCTATATGCAGACCGCTGACTCTCATCACCTCCTCGTTACTTCTGGACATTCCTCCTCACTATAGCAGTGGTACAACTTGCAACCCGCAGACCACTGACTACCCTCACGTTTCCTTGTCCATCCAGTTCCTCGTGTACAGTTATCTATATATTACCAGTGCTGCTAGTCATAGACTTTCCACGAGCATTCTCTTACCATCTGCTGTCTCCTGTTCCGTGATCACCCCGCTACCAGAGTACCATATTACCACCTATACTGCTCTGGTAAGTCCATCATCTGGTGATACCTGGGTAAAGACTCCTAGTGCCCGTGACATTCACCTCACATGAGAATCTGTCCATAAGAAGTACAGAAATTCACCTATTAATAGGAGCCCATCAAGCCATTTGGACATATATTACCATTATTATCAGTCTTGGTAGTAGTGTTCCTAGTAGGATGTGAATCACTAATTATATTCTAGTGGATACCTTCCTAGATATGGCTATTTGTTAGCAGACTCTCAGCATAACCCAATAACAGTTATATTTGGGTAGAAATCCCAACATAACCCCCCATCTCAATTATTATCTAATAAATGCAGCTACGTTGGAGAAACAGCACGTTTCGATAGTTCTCCTATCGATCTTAACAGTTTTTGATTTTTTTGGGTCAAATCATACCATATACTTGTTTTTAATATTTCACTCTTTCTTAATATTTACAAATATTTTAAGATATACTAATAAAATTTCAGTAAGTTTTATATTAATTTACTTTATTGTCCTTAGAGTGCCCCAAAGACACATTAGGTGTTTTCTAGTGTTCTCCTTTAGTTTTATATTTGTAGCTGCTTCATGGCGGTTAAAATATAAAATCTCATCTCAATTAATAAAAAGGCTATTTAACCACTTCATGACCAGAGGGTTTCCAATCCTTCATAACTAGACCAATTTTCATGCTTTCAGGCAGTGCTGGTATAAATGTTCTATTTCTTTGTCCACTCAGTGAATTTATATTTCAATCTTTGGAACTGATATGGTATTCTTTTTACAATGTTTTGAAATAAGTATATATTTTATTAATAGGCATAAAACAAGAAAAATATATAGTTTATGCATCTCATAGTTACTGTGACATGACACATTTATTGCTACCCCACAAATGTACTCACAGTGCTATAAATTAGTGCTGAATATAGTAATACCAATAATGTGTACTTTATTTAAAGGAATAAGGAACAACATTTTTTTCAGTTCCAAGCTTTATTTTCCGCTGCAGGTATACTGCAATTGCACATAGGTGTAACTTAAACACCCGGGTGAATATTTTAGGTGAGAGTGAGGGGATATAAGGCTCGGAATGTGCAGCAATAAAATGGTAGTGGGTGACTTTTTGTGGGTGACTGCATGAAACCCATGCAGAATAGATGAAATTGTCTTTTTGTGTGCTCAAAGAGGGTTTGCTAAGGGGTTTCCTTAAATTATTTTTTCAGATTTTTTTTATTCATCCATTATGTACATAATGCAGGGGGCAAAACCATGCATGCCCTGCACTCAGCATGCATCAATCAATCACTCATAATAGTCCTCAGAATAATGTTTGTAATCAGATGCCTGGGAACCGAATCCAATGGTTCCTGGCCACAGATCAGTGTATGCAAAAGATAAACTCACATTAGCTTGTGATTTATATAGTTTAATCCACACAAGTTATAAATTAAACCAGTCACACATGCAAGAGCATCCAGACAAAAAATATTTAACAATGTAATATAATTTACTCAAACTATCTCTTTATAGCTATTTACTAATGTCTTGGGCTAAATAGATTAAAATGGCTCAAGACCATCCTCATTCACTTGGGGTAACCCTAGTTCCACATCTTAGTGGAGTAACCTCCTAAGTTTAACAATCACAGATTACTCACTTGGTCATGTACTTCTTGCTGTGCCCTCTCCCAGGCTCCATCCTTGTATTTATATTCTGAGGGCGATGAAAAATTTGCAGAATACTCTGTTTTGGCTTTCCTAGAATACAAGAAATGGTAAGCTGACATATTTTGGAAAGTTGTTCATTTCCTAACATAGATACATACATTGCGAAGTTGTAGCTCACTAGGATCATGCACTGGCCTTGCAATAAAGGACACCAACAACTGGAGGTTTTGTAAAGATTTTACTTGATTTTCTTAAAGCCAGGGTAAAAGAAAAGTTCTTGTCACATAAACAAAATGGAAGAGAACATCTGTTGCATCCAGGGTATCAGCCATACAATCTCTTTCCTTTGATCGCTAGTTTATTGAATACAGCTGTTCCTGCTACACATCTCAACTCTGCCTGTTTGACAACAGTTCCACAGACTGACAGTTGTGCATCCTGTAATACCATCATCACACTGATAACAGAGGCCCTTTCCTGCTACACATTTCAGCTCTGTCTGTTTGACAACAGTTCCACAGACTGACAGTTTTGCATTCTGCAATACCATCATCACACTGATAACAGAGGCCCTTTTCTGCTAACAATCGCAGAATGGTTGGTGTCTCAAAGGGATGGATTTGCACAAACTTTAAAACTAAATCTGTGTCACCAGATCTGAAAACTGGTTTACAGTAGTAACATAGTAATACAATATTAGAAATAAAATGTAAGTATAATTTTGTAAATAAGGTATTGAAGTTTTTATTCGAATACAAACTTTTCACCGGAAGACATGACCTTACCCTGCAATTTTGTTTTATGCGTCTTGAACACAAGACTAGAGTTATGCTGTTTATACAATGAGAATGTAAATCAAATTAATCAGTACGGTTTTGATTACATGTATTTGTTATTTAATGTGTATAATATGAAGAATTACAGTAAAGATTAGAGAGTCATCATGTCAATGTATGTAGAATTAATGTTTTATACCTATAACATCTGGATGGATTGTTAAGGTGTTGAAGAATTTTTTCTTTAATACTTTCTCTCTTAATTTTTTCTTTTTGTCCACTCTCAGATGAGTCCACTTTTGCAGTGCCAGAATCCACTTCAAATATTGCTTTCTTTTTTTCCTAGAGAAATGTAAAAAATAAAAACAAAACTAAAACAATAAAAGGAAATAGAGATACTCAAATTATTCAAACCCATTTAAAATGTGATTGAATTTGAGGTCCTCAGACTTTTTTGCAGTACTATTGTGATTTCTGCGCCAGTTCCACTTTTATAGCCACTCTGCCCTCAAATAGGGAGCTGGGTAATCAAGTTTGTAGTTAAATAAAAAAAAGTTAAAATTAAACTAAAATGTTAATATAAACTAAATGTTGTCAGTCCCAGCTTAAATGGCTACTTTTGATAGCATATTAATGTTTTTGTTTTTTTTATTCCAACAGCAAACAGTACTGGGATCGAAATTCAAGTTTGCATGGGAAACTGTTTATCTCACTGAAATCTAACTCAAATTTTTTAAGTTTAGTTCAAGGATTGTAACGTTAAATCTAGTTCACCAAACCTGTTTGAAAACCACTTAAAAGAAATTTGGGTATCTCAACATATAAAGTATTATCTTTAGGGTTAATTTCTCAAAATGTAAAAAAAAATAAAAATAAAAAAATTTAAATTGTTTACTACAGTAAAAATGTCTCCATGTACGAAAGTCTAAGGTTTTACCAGCTACAAATAATGTACTTATGACACATGGATCTGAGATCACTACATTGAGATCTTTGAAGAAACATACATTTGCCTACATTTTGGCACTAAACTGACTTAACCCATATCACAATGGGGCTTCTTATTCTGATTTTTTTCTTTTGTATCTCCTTAAATTAAACTATGTGAATCACTCAACAACATATACAGTTTACTAGATGATCCAAAAGTATAAGGTCGAGAGGAAAAAATGCAGATGGCACACAGTAAGGGCTCATACTAACTGGCTTTTATTACATGTACTAAAACCACATGGAAATGGTTTTGGCACTAGAAAGCATTATTTTTAGGCATAATGTTCTATTTTTGCCATTTACTGGATTGTTGAAGCATACAATGAGCTCCTAAAAGCTAATAAAAGCACTCGTAACAACTGCATGCCAAATGCATTTGACAAGCATATTTACTAGCATTAAAAAAACACAAACGCAATGCTATTGGGCATGTGGCCTTAATGAGAACATGCAGCACAGTTCTGAGAAATATATGGCAGTGTATAGGACCAACATGTGTGTCCTGGCAGAAACCCACCAGGCTTCGATGCACAGGATTGCACCCTGTGTTCTAAATAGCTGTGCTCCACTCCTACAGGAAAACTGTCACGTTAGAACTACTGGAGGGGCTACCGGCTGGTACTGACACAACTAAACATGGAGGCACAGAAACTAACGCACCTCCGATATTCACCAGGGACCCCCACAAGGAGGTATGGACTTGGCTGCGTGAGGTGCGCAGATCGCAGTTCTCCAAGTTAGTCACCAGTGTGCTAGTGTGGAACAGAAATGGTCAAACGGTCTGGTTCAGAAGCCAAACAGGAGCGAAGTACACAAGGATAATGCAGAGAATGGTAAGAGGAAAGTGCCAGGGATAACACGAGAGAGTAGTCCAGAGATCAAGCCAAAGGTCAGAGTCAAACACAATGCACGAACGTTCCTGCATTGTGAAGGCTGGAGCTGGTGAACCAATACTTTGGCACCAGATACAGTCTGAAGGAGGTATAGAGGGAAGTGATTCCTGATAGGCGAGGGTGATTAGGCAATCAGCTGCAGCTGAAACGCTAGCAAGCAGGAGAAGAGCCTCCGCGGACATCATAGCGCATGCGAGCACAGCGTGGTTGCCCGGATTCAGGAAGAGCATTACTAGGCAACGGGACGCCGCCTGCCAGAGAACACAGGCGTCTGTCCCTAGCACCTAGGAGAAGTGCGGGACGGCGCCTGACAAAAACAATGAGCCATCTGCACACCTAAATGCTTATATCAGTAAATATTATGCCTTACAAAGTAACAAAACATTTTGATGCAACTGACATTTCAAGCAAGCACTGTGTTACCAATGTCTAACCAAACAATTATACACCTATTCCAGATGTGGATGGGCAAGGAGATCTAATATAGCATGCTCCCATTATAAACTAAAGCATCAGCAACAGATAGCTGTGACTAAGACTCAGAGCCGGACTTAGACCTCATGGGGCCATAGGCAAGATATTGGTTTGGGCCCCCTCCCTGAAACAATCCATAGCACTATATTTTTTTAGCATAGCATATACTCCTATAGTTGAGTAGAACAAGTAGAAGGGTAAGCTATGTGCCGCCGCACATCACACTGCTCCTCCTGCATCACCATGCGGCCCCTCATTATTGTTCTCTTATCAAACTGTGCCCTCTCTGGCCAGCACCTTTGCCCCCTCTCTGCCCAGCACCTTCACACATGCCCCCTCTCTGCCCAGCACCTTCCCTCCCTCTCTGCCCAGCACCTTCACACATGCCCCCTCTCTGCCCAGCACCTTCACACATGCCCCCTCTCTGCCCAGCACCTTCACACATGCCCCCTCTCTGCCCAGCACCTTCACCCCCCCTCTGCCCAGCACCTTCACACATGCCCCCTCTCTGCCAAGCACCTTCAACCCCTTTCTGGCCAGCACCTTCACACATGCCCTCTCTGGCCAGCACCTTCACACATGCCCCCTCTCTGCCCAGCACCTTCACACATGCCCCCTCTCTGCCCAGCTGCTTCACACATGCCCCCTCTCTGCCCAGCACCTTCACACATGCCCCCTCTCTGCCCAGCACCTTCACCCCCTCTCTGGCCAGCACCTTCACACATGCCCTCTCCGCCCAGCACCTTCACACATACCCCCTCTCTGCCCAGCACCTTCACACATGCCCCCTCTCTGCCCAGCACCTTCACACATGCCCCCTCTCTGCCCAGCACCTTCACACATGCCCTCTCTGGCCAGCACCTTCACACATGCCCCCTCTCTGGCCAGCACCTTCACACATGCCCCCTCTCTGGCCAGCACCTTCACACATGCCCCCTCTCTGGCCAGCACCTTCACACATGCCCCCTCTCTGGCCAGCACCTTCACACATGCCCCCTCTCTGGCCAGCACCTTCACACATGCCCGCTTTCTGCCCAGCACCTTCACCCCCTCTCTACCCAGCACCTTCACACATGCCCCCTCTCTGCCCAGCACCTTCACACATGCCCCCTCTCTGCCCAGCACCTTCACACATGCCCCCTCTCTGCTCAGCACCTTCACACATGCCCCCTCTCTGCTCAGCACCTTCACACATGCCCCCTCTCTGCCCAGCACCTTCACACGTGCCTCCTCTATGCCCAGCACCTTCACATATGCCCCCTCTCTGGCCAGCACCTTCACACATGCCCCCTCTCTGGCCAGCACCTTCACACATGCCCCCTTTCTGGCCAGCACCTTCACACATGCCCCCTTTCTGCACAGCACCTTCACAAATGCCCCCTTTCTGCCCAACACCTTCACACATGCCCCCTCTCTGCCCAGCTCGTTCACACATGCCTCCTCTATACTCAGCACCCTCACCCCCTCTCTGCCCAGCACCTTCACCCCCTCTCTGCCCAGCACCTTCACACATGCCGCCTCTCTGCCCAGCACCTTCACACATGCCCCCTCTCTGCCCAGCACCTTCACACATGCCCCCTCTATGCCCAGCACCTTCACACATTCCCCCTCTCTGGCTAGTACCTTCACACATGTCCCCTCTCTGGCCAGCACCTTCACACATGCCCCCTCTCTGGCCAGCATCTTCACACATGCCCCTTCTCTGGCCAGGACCTTCACACATGCCCCCTCTCTGGCCAGGACCTTCACACATGCCCCCTCTCCGGCCAGCACCTTCACACATGCCCCCTTTCTGCCCAGCACCTTCACACATGCCCCCTTTCTGCACAGCACCTTCACACATTATTATAATTATTATTATTTTTTATTTATAGGGCGCCACTAGGTATCCGTAGCGCCGTACAGGGACAGACAGAAATACAGTACAGGGTGAGACATCACGGAACAGTTAACAAAAAGCACAGTAACTCGGAAGCTCAAAGTACAGCTAGATGACAGGCGAGAGCCCCAGCGGGGTAGCTAGAGGGGTAGAAGGGCCTCACGGAAGAGACAAGAAGCTGTCTCTACACATCACCTTCACACATGCCCCCTTTCTGCACAGCACTTTCACACATGCCTCCTCTCTGCCCAGCACCTTCACACATGCCCCCTCTCTAGCCAGCACCTTCACACATGCCCCCTCTCTGGCCAGCCCCTTCACACATGCCCCCTCTTTGGCCAGCACCTTTACACATAACCCCTCTTTGGCCAGCACCTTCACACATGCCCCCTCTCAGCACAGCGCCTTCACACATGTCCCCTCTGTGCCCAGCACCTTCACACATGTCCGCCTTTTACACTGCAGCTTCAATCTCACATACACTAGCTCTCTGTCACAGTACCCCGTCCTCTTACCTTTTTCTACCTTTTGTGACTCCAGGAACAGTCCTGCACATTGACTACCATAGAGTTCCAGCAGCCTGCCTAACACTGTGTACCATGCTACCATAACACCAGTCCCCTCTCTGGCCAGCACCTTCACACATGCCCCCTCTCTGGCCAGCACCTTCACACATGCCCCCTCTCTGCCCAGCACCTTCACACATGCCTCCTCTCTGCCCAGCACTTTCACACATTCCCCCTCTCTGGCCAGCACCTTCACACATGTCCCCTTTCTGGCCAGCACCTTCACACATGCCCACTTTCTGCCCAGCACCTTCACAAATGCCCCCTTTCTGCCCAGCACCTTCACACATGCCCCCTCTCTGCCCAGCTCCTTCACACATGCCTCCTCTATGCTCAGCACCTTCACCCCCTCTCTGCCCAGCACCTTCACCCCCTCTCTGCCCAGCACCTTCACACATGTCCCCTTTCTGCTCAGCACCTTCACACATGCCCCCTCTCTGCCCAGCACCTTCACACATGCCCCCTCTATGCCCAGCACCTTCACACATTACCCCTCTCTGGCCAGCACCTTCACACATGCCCCCTCTCTGGCCAGCACCTTCACACATGCCCCCTTTCTGCACAGCACCTTCACACATGTCCCCTTTCTACACATCACCTTCACACATGCCCCCTTTCTACACATCACCTTCACACATGCCCCCTTTCTGCCCAGCACCTTCACACATGCCCCCTCTCTGCCCAGCTCCTTCACACATGCCTCCTCTATGCTCAGCACCTTCACCCCCTCTCTGCCCGGCACCTTCACACATGCCCCCTCTCTGCCCAGCACCTTCACACATGCCCCCTCTATGCCCAGCACCTTCACACATTACCCCTCTCTGGCCAGCACCTTTACACATGTCCCCTCTCTGGCCAGCACCTTCACACATGCCCCTTCTCTGGCCAACACCTTCACACATGCCCCCTCTCTGGCCAGGACCTTCACACATGCCCCCTCTCTGGCCAGCACCTTCACACATGCCCCCTTTTTGCCCAGCACCTTCACACATGCCCCCTTTCTGCACAGCACCTTCACACATGTCCCCTTTCTACACATCACCTTCACACATGCCCCCTTTCTGCACAGCACCTTCACACATTACCCCTCTCTGGCCAGCACCTTCACACATGCCCCCTCTCTAGCCAGCACCTTCACACATGCCCCCTCTCTGGCCAGCACCTTCACACATGCCCCCTCTTTGGCCAGCACCTTCACACATGCCCCCTTTTTGGCCAGCACCTTCACACATGCCCCCTCTCAGCACAGCGCCTTCACACATGCCCCCTCTGTGCACAGCACCTTCACACATGTCCGCCTTTTACACTGCAGCTTCAATCTCACATACACTAGCTCTCCGTCACAGTACCCCGTCCTCTTACCTTTTTCTACCTTTTGTGACTCCAGGAACAGTCCTGCACACTGACTACCATAGAGTTCCAGCAGCCTGCCTAACACTGTGTACCCCACTACCATAACACCAGCCCCTCCCACGACTAGCGGCAACCGCCCCCCCCCCCAATCTGGGCCCCCTGAGAACCCTAGCAGTAAATCCGGCCCTGCTAAGACTGCATGAAGAATGGTTTACCTTCCTCTTATGGGAGTGATGATCTTGGTCATAGTTCATAAGATGCTTTTCTTCCCAGTCCTTCCTCAATTTTGGTCCTTTCACAGGTGGCGATCCCTTATACTGACTGTTATACTCTGTCTCTGTGACGACTTTATTTAACTTAAAGGGAGGAACCGATTGATTCTTGTTGTGTATGACCTGACAGAGAAGAAAAGTGTTTACAATGTGCAAACCACGTCAACAGATTAGATCTTACTACAGTAAATGTAGGCACTTTGTGTGCTTTCTCATAGAACAATAGTGTCATTCACCTTACTATATGATTAATTCCTAGAATGGGTGCTATGTCCCTTAATAAAGGACTTTTGCAAGGACTCATTATGTTTCATTACCCATGGCTTAGTATTTAATTAATAAAACACTTATTTTAATTATTTTACTTTTACATATATCACAGAAGGTCAACAGAAATAGACTCACAGAAAGCTAATGCGCAAAGTCCCCTCCCCCCTCTGAACCCAAAAAAAATATCTTACCCAAGACACAATCGGAGTGGGTAGAGCATGAAATAAATCTTTAAACTGAACAGAAAGCCTGCTTAGTAATTACAGCACTCTACTGTAACAACCACCCTGATCCTTGGGCCAATATACTTTTTTCCTGTGCACTGCCCACAAGTAGCCCATAGATATTTTTTGATAAAGACCATCCTTAGTTACACTACACACCACTCCCTAAAATATCATACTGACCCGACCAACAAAACAAAGCAAAAAGCAAGAATGGTAAAAAATGGCAGCCTATGTTGCTACATAAGAATTATGAGATCTGTATTATGTAGTTGTGGTGAGACCCATTTAACAGATTATTATAAATGCAGAGAACACATTTCCCAAGTCCTGGAATGGATTTCTAACAAACAATTCTAAAATATGCAAACTAATGGCATCATAATGTATTGTATGGTTCGTCCCATAAACACATACCTGCTCTGCAGCAAGCAACGGAGTGTTTTGTGTGGTATTCTTTCTTTCATATTGCCTTCTGTATTCAGACAACTTCAGTGGATGGTGAGAAGGGGCTTTGTTCAACCCTGCTTTCTTCTGCAGAACTCTGTGAAACTTTAATGTTACATTAAGTTAGCATCTTCTTTACTGCTTGTCAATGCTCTCATGATATGTCTTAAGGTACCTATACACGCTGCAACATTGCATTTGATATCAGGCAATTGGTCAGATTTTGCAGAAAAAACTACCACTATCCTTGATAATGATCCTCTTGAATTCCGAAAATCATTATTGGAGAGAGATTTTAGAGACTCTAGGGCTGTGTTTGTGTGGTTATGTTGTGACCACACTCACAGCCATAACTAGGGCTGTGCAAGAGGGGTAGTCACCCAGTGACTACACCAAGAGCATAGAAAGTTGATCATCTGATCACATGCATTTCTTCCATTCTCTTCTAGTAAAAAGGATGATATATAAAACAGGTGAACAAAAAGTAAATAGTCGTCTACAGACTACAATGCTAGTAATTGGACAATTTATTTATTAGACTAAGTGACGTAGTCGTAGGCTATAGAACATAGTAAACAAAGCTGTTCTGTTCTGACAGTCAGTAAAATAGCAAACTAACATTTTATGTAAACCTGGATTTATTTGCTTTTCTTAATAAACACACAAGTCAGCAAATAAAATGGATTTTTGTGTACAGAAGAGTGTTGAAGTATATCTAAAATATACATAAACTAAGATTTAACCCTTCTGCAAACAGATACATGGGCAGATTTGTGATAGTTCATCCAAGATAATTTATTCTTATTTATTTGTTTTTTATTCTCTTCTACCCAAGCAAATTATTTTTTTCTTTCTATTGATATCTAAATTTATAGGCATTATATAGAAAAAAAGAAATAAAAACTACAAAACACCTTTCAGCATGTTTGTACTTTTCACTACTTTCACAGTTACTTCAACCCACAAATACAATTCTGCTATAGTGGAAGTGTAGATACAGCACAGCACACTGTGCTCTGATAAAGGTCATGTGCTCCTGTTATCAGGAGGGGATTGGGTGCTATGTCAGTTGGGGTGTGTCTTCTGTCTTTTTCCTAAGAAACCTAGACAGCTAATGCCCAACTCTACATCATTCCCTCAGCAACACCAGCCCCATGACCTGTGCTGCATCTGTGTAGTCATCAGCTGTCCTTGAAGAGAAGCACAGAGCAGCCAGATGCACATTGTCATCTAATAGATCAGCGCCTGAGCAGCTGGTTCTGTGCAATATGGCTGCTCTAGTCATTGGCAAAACTTCTTACAGGTCTGACCATTAGCTAATACAGAATGCCTTTTGTCACTAGTTTAATTTCCCCTGGATCACTAGCTAATCCAAACAATTATCACTTACCCCACATTTTTGTTAAATTTTCACTGATGCCATCATCCATCAATGTATGCTCCACAACTCACTTTATTTTACATGAACTAGTTGGAGGTCCAATCCAACCATCTCTATTAAGCTCTTAGCCTTCATCCTTGTGGAAATGTAGGTGACTGACCAATATTTACAAAGGTGTGCCTTTGATTTCATTTCCCAGATCTGTTTAAGACTGTAAGCTCTAGTTAGCCCTCTACCAGTCTATTCCACTGTACATCAATTCAAAGTTATGTCAGAATATTTTGGCACTACATAAAGTTTACTGATAAAATTGACAAGATTGATTGATATACATTATTAATGTAATGTATAGGAAATTTTCATTCTTACCCCATTGGTTTCCTTTTGTGGACTAGATTTACTAGGTGCTGGCATTATATTGCTGTCTTCTGTTTCACTGTTCTTCACTTTCGTCTCTGCTGCATGGCCATCAGCAGACTGCATTTTGGAATTCGCAGAGCGGCCATTAGCAATCTGCATTCTGGGAACTGCCGAGTGGCCATCAGCAGACTGCGTTTTGGAAACCACTGGGCGGCCATCAGCCATCTGCATTCTGGGAACTGCCGAGTGGCCATCAGTAGACTGAATTTGGGGAACCGCTGAGTGGCCATCAGTAGACTGCAATCTAGGAGCTGCCAAGTGGCCATTAGTAGACTGAATTTGGAGAATCGCTGAACGGCCATCAGCAGGCTGCATTCGGGGAACCACTAAGCGTCCATCAGCAGACTGCATGCGGGGAACCGCTAAGCGGCCATCAGCAGACTGCATTCTGGAAACAGCTGACTGAGATCTAGATTTTCTCTGTAATCTTGGTGCATCTGGTGTGTGGATTTTCTCTTCAACCAAGCAATCTTTTTCAATACCACGGCCTAAGTTTAAACATTCTGGAGCATACTCAACATTTTCTTTCCATTGTAATGATTTGGATACCTGTGGATTGTAATAAGGAACTCTTCTTTTTGAAGGAAAGTTTGGTTCTTTGGTAATGCCTATATAAGCAAACAAGCAACATATTAGTATATGAATACAGTCACCAACATACCCTACATATATATTTTCAGTAACATTTGTATCAGATGACCACATACATTAAAGTAAGAGGGAAAAAGAATGCATGTTATCAGATAGACAGTAATTATTAGCCACTAAAGCTCACCCAGAGGCATATATTAAAATATTAATTGCAAAATTTAGCCCAGTGTAATATTTACTGTATATGTATAGACTGAAAACACAATTAAACTTAGTACTGTACTAAGATGTGGTTCAAACAACTATAGCAGGGTTCGGCAACCCCCGGGCACGTGTGCCAGATGTGGCACGACGACCACTTTTGTCTGGCACGCCGACGCTGAAGCTGCTTCAGTAAAGCAGCCGATGATGGCCGAAACGAAGTTTCTGCGCATGCGCAGAAGCTCCGTTTCGGCCATCACCGCCTGCTTAACTGAAGCTGTTTCATTAACAAAGTATGCCACAGTGAAGCTGCTTCAGTCAGCAAAGCAGCCAGTGATGGCCGAAACGGAGCTTCTGCGCATGCGCAGAAGCTCAGTTTCGGCCATCATCGGCTGCTTTACTGAAGCAGCTCCCACCCAGGTTTCTGGAGAAAGACGAGTCTACAAAGGTAAGTAAGAGCAGCAAATTGAGGGGCACATATACTTGACATACTTTGTATTTGTGGGGGCAACTGTGGCATACTATGTATTTGTGGGGGCAACTGTGGCAAGCTATATATTTCTGGGGGCAACTGTGGCATGCTATATATTTCTGGGGGCAACTGTGGCATACTATGTGTTTCTGGGGGCAACGGTGCCATATTATATATTTCTGGGGGCAACTGTGGCATGCTATATATTTCTGGGGGCAACTGTGGCATACTATGCGTTTCTGGGGGCAACTGTGGCATACTATGCGTTTCTGGGGCAACTGTGGCATATTATGCGTTTCTGGGGGCAACTGTGGCATGCTATGTGTTTCTGGGGGTAACTGTGGCATACTATGTGTTTCTGGGGGCAACTGTGGCATACTATGCATTTCTGGGGGCAACTGTGGCATACTATGTGTTTCTGGGGGTAACTGTGGCATACTATGTGTTTCTGGGGGCAACTGTGGCATACTATGTGTTTCTGGGGGCAACTGTGGCATACTATGCGTTTCTGGGGGCAACTGTGGCATACTATGCGTTTCTGGGGGCAACTGTGGCATACTATGTGTTTCTGGGAGTAACTGTGGCATACTATGTGTTTCTGGGGGCAACTGTGGCATACTATGTGTTTCTGGGGGTAACTGTGGCATACTATGTGTTTCTGGGAGCAACTGTGGCATACTATGCGTTTCTGGGGGCAACTGTGGCATACTATGTGTTTCTGGGAGCAACTGTGGCATACTATGCGTTTCTGGGGGCAACTGTGGCATACTATGTGTTTCTGGGGGTAACTGTGGCATACTATGTGTTTCTGGGGGCAACTGTGGCATACTATGTGTTTCTGGGGGCAACTGTGGCATACTATGAGTTTCTGGGGGCAACTGTGGCATACTATGAGTTTCTGGGGGCAACTGTGGCAAAGTATGAATTGTGGGCACAACTATGAGGCATAAGATGAATTGGGGACACAATTATGAGGTACGATGTGAACTGGGGCACTACTGTGCGGCATAACGTTCTTTTGCTGGTCCCTTACTGTTAATATGATATTAGCCTCATAAAATGGGACATAAATATATATATATATATATATATATATATATATATATATATACACACATATATATAGATATATATATATATATATATATATCTATATCTATCCGAGAGGGAAGGGGGCGGCTACAAATTGCCCGGGCCTGCTTGGTGGCCCAAGTCCCCACTGGAGACCTATCTTTGAAAATAATTTTTTTATTTTAAAAGTACGTTTTTTTTTTTTTATTGAGTGCAGGGGGGATCGGTAGTGGCTAAATCCCCTTCAGCTCAGGTATCTTCAGACGCCAGGTCATGTGACTGCTGTGGTCACATGGTACTCGGCGGGCTGCTGGATATCTTCCCATGCTGTGCAGTGGAGAATAAGGTAAGAAGAAGGTGTGCTGGAGAGGGGGCATGTGTGACTAAAGGTGCTGGGCAGAGGGGGGGCAAGTGTGATTAAAGCATGTGGGCAGAGGGAGGCACGTGTGATTAAAGCATGTGGGCAGAGGGGACATATGTGAGCAAAGCTGCTGAGCAAGGGGGCATGTGTGAGTAATGCATTTTTCTGTAAGAGGGTAGCCTAGTGCTTTTCACCTGCTAGACACGCCCCCAATGATGCACTGCCACGCCCCCAATTGTACGACCACTTGCATGGTAAAAAAATGTAAACATTTTTTTTCCCATGCTTGACTATAAGGGGGGACACATGAAGTTGCTGTACTGGGGCCATGAATTTCTCTAGGCAGCCCTGTATGTATGTGTGTATGTATGTATGTATGTATATATATGTATATATGTATATATATATATATATATATATATATATATATATATAATCACACCCAACTGGCACACCTGGGCTTCACTAGATTTTAGCCGGCACTCTGATAGAAAAAGGTTGCCAACCCCTGAACTATAGTTTAATAAACAAAAAATGTGTATACGCAATTTCACTCTGCAGTTAAGTGGGTCACATGTGGCCCTCCTGAAGACTGTATTTTGCATCTTCGCTCCTCTTTGTAGGAATTTTGATACCACAGAGTATACACAGTGCACTCAGATTGGCTAAGTAGCAGGTTAATCCATGATTAGATGGTATGTCTTTTCACCATCTTGACTACGCATCTCTAGGTTAACCTACTACATGGGCAGTGTAAGCGCTTCATGTTAATGCTCTACTGTCATAATCTGATTTTATGGCAATAATCTGATTTTATGGCAATATAGGGTCCCTTTGCAGAAAAGAAGGGTCCCTTGTGAAGTACCTATCAAAGATTATGTTGACCACAACTGATTTAGTAAAATATTATTCAACAACTATCGCTCACCAAGCTCATCTGATCGAAGCCCGGCCCATCTGGACATCTGAATACGATGTTGACTTGAATCACTGGATGTCCTCCACTTGAAATTCTTGCCATATTCTGATAAACCCTATATTTAAAACAAAAACTCAAATTATGCATGGAAATAAAGTCTACGGGGCTTTTCACATCTGCAAAATATTTTTAAATTTAAACTTAATGGGCAAAATATAGCAGTAGTCATGAGAATGCAATAATTGCTATGCATATTGAATTTCATGTTCTTAAATAGGTTATTTTTTTCTTTTAGTTGCCCAATGTGTATTTCAACTTTTTGGTACAATTTAAAATCATTGAATATCAGCCAAATACACCCTTGTTTACATAAACTGAATAAGATAGACACATACAAAAAACATACTTTGTAAAAGTCAATATTTATGTTGGCATCTGCAAATATTTTGAACAAAAGAGGGAATTGTAACATTTTGTTATTAAAAATTACACTTTATGTTTTCACAGACACAGTCAAGCACTTTGGAATACTTTTAAAAAAAAATAGAAAATGAATAATAATAATACAGCTTGTTATAAAAAGCTGCAAATACCACAATGTTTTTAAAGTGTTCTAGTACAGTATGTGGGTTAGAATATAAAGAAAGGAGCCTGACTGACACTTGGGAGTTAATTAAAACGTGTATCCTTTCAGTGGGAACTGGGAACAAAAGATTGATAATTTTCGAAATAGATACGGACGGAATTTAAGTTTAAAACAACACGCAATATTTTGTTTCAGCCCCCATAACCCTACAAAGATCACATATACATGTTGCATCCTATTATTTCTATTTCCAAGGATTTGCAACTCTACCAAAACACCCTTTTAGTATAGTCAGCAAACATCAGCATCTTCATCTGGCTAGAGCTGTTTTACAGTGCACATCTATGTACATATTGCTGAGCGCTAAGCCGCTACGAGTTGTCTTTATGTCACACAGCAGCAGCAGCACCTTAAATCGGACCGGCATGTTGATCAGTCTCCTCTCCCCGGGGTGTCCCAGTAGCACTGCTGCTGCTGCTGCTACTGCTGGGATTAGATCAGGGAGCTGTAAACAGACCCCGTTACCTTGGCAAAGCCCAGTACGCGTCCAATCTCCATTACGCATGCGCATGTCTTAACGATTCAGACAAGAGCAGCACCAATCAGACGGCGGCTTCCGGAGTCCCTTCATCAGAGTTGTTTACTCCACATACAGCGAGGCTTAGGTTCACCAGTGTTACCTTTGTGTTTACTCCGCCCTCTTCTGTTCATAATTGTAATATTGTCACTGTCAGCCACTTACACATTATTACTTATATAAACTAGCGGTTGTGAATTTAAATGAGAGTGCTTAATAACTGATAATGCCTAGGGAAAGAAAATACATGTACTATACACGCCTAGAAAATGTCTATGGCAGATAACATGTAATTGCAAGTGTGTAAGTTGTTAAAACAGCAGCAACTGACCTTTAGATTGTATGTGCTAGTTTCTCTGTAAAAGATATTCAAGGCCTTGTGTATAGTAGCTAACATACTTTCAATTGTTTTTTCTACAACCTTTGAATATGTTTTCTGTTAATTAACGTAGGGTGCTATGTTGCAATTAAATAAGTATTTTTGCAAAATGTCTACAAATTAAATTTGGTATAATGAAAAACTTAAAAGACAAGTATATATAATTTATAAAATGAAAGCTACCACATTTCAGTGGTCTAGTAAGCATTTTTGTAAATTTGTGCTGGATTCTGAGGGGCCAATATAATTCGTCGGGCCTGCGCACTATTACTATGGTAAAAGTGCACAGTATTACCATTAGTACGGTAAAAGGGCACAGTATTACCATTAGTACGGTAATAGTGCACAGTATTACCATTAGTACGGTAAAAGGGCACAGTATTACCATTAGTACGGTAATAGTGCACAGTATTACCATTAGTACGGTAAAAGTGCACAGTATTACCATTAGTACGGTAAAAGTGCACAGTATTACTGTTAGTACAGCAATTTTAATCCAGGTTGAAATGACCATGTTAACGATAATACAATTAGCGCCGTGTTATTCCTACACTAACGTGGCCGATTTGAATCGGTCTCTTAATCTTGAACATCTACTCCTAATAATTACTTTTGCCTTAAGAAAGAGTGTTACCTGCTACCTACCATTTTACCAGACATCTGATGCAAGGCCAGAAATCAATATTTGACATTTCTAAGTTCATTTTTAGCACACTTCTTTAAAAAGGAAGCACCACTAGGGTAACCAGGCACCCTACTGCTCCAAATGGCCTTGCTAGGAATGTGTCCTCTACAGGTATCAATGTTATCCTATTTTAAATCCTCATCATCTGTGCTTATGCAACTGGTAATTGTAGTGAGCGGTAAGTTTCCATTACCGTAATTGTCAGTAATGTGCACATAAACACAGTTCACGGGGGTCCTATAGAACTTCACTGCTAATTGAATGAGTCTCTTGGGGTACATGTTATTTCTAGGGATGAGCGCGCTCGGATTTCTGAAATCCGAGCCCACCCGAACGTTGCGGATCCGAGTCGGATCCGAGACAGATCCGGGTATTGGCGCCAAATTCAAAAGTGAAACTGAGGCTCTGACTCATAATCCCGTTGTCGGATCTCGCGATACTCGGATCCTATAAATTCCCCGCTAGTCGCCGCCATCTTCACTCGGGCATTGATCAGGGTAGAGGGAGGGTGTGTTAGGTGGTCCTCTGTGCTGTTTAGTTCTGTGCTGTTTAGTTCTGTGCTGTTTAGTTCTGTGCTGTTTAGTGCTGTGCTGTTTAGTGCTGTGCTGTGCTGTGCTGTTTAGTGCTGTGCTGTTTAGTGCTGTGCTGTTTAGTGCTGTGCTGTGCTGTGTTCTGCAGTATCAGTCCAGTGGTGCTGTGTGCTGTGCTCTGTCCTTCTGAGGTCAGTGGTGCTGCTGGGTCCTGTGCTGTGTCCTGTTCAGTCCAGTGGTGCTGTGTCCTGTGCTCTGTGCTTCTAAGGGCATAGTTATTTCCCCAATATTCCCCTGTGTTTAAAAAAATAAAAAAAAGTTTTTTTAAAAAATACCAAAAACTACTTTAATATTTTTTAATTACCACAAAATTTTCACAACCAATCCTGCAGTATAAGCCCATTGGTACTGCAATATTACCAAGTTCACACATTCAGCAGTAAAAGTCCAGTGGTACTGCAATATTACAAAGTTTACACATTCTGCAGTATCAGTCCAGTGGTGCTGTGTCCTGTGCTCTGTCCTGCTGAGTTCCGTAGTGCTGCTGGGTCCTGTGCCGTGTCCTGTTCAGTCCAGTGGTGCTGTGTCCTGTGCTCTGTGCTTCTAAGGGCATAGTTATTTCCCCATTATTCCCAAGTTTTTAAAAAATAATAAAAAATTTAAAAAAAAAAAAAAATATAATAATTATAACCAAATTTGCAAAACCAATCCAGCATTATAAGTCCATTGGTACTGCAATATTACCAAGTTCACACATTCTGCAGTATCAGTCCAGTGGTGCTGTGTCCTGTGCTCTGTCCTGCTGAGTTCCGTAGTGCTGCTGGGTCCTGTGCCGTGTCCTGTTCAGTCCAGTGGTGCTGTGTCCTGTGCTCTGTGCTTCTAAGGGCATAGTTATTTCCCCACTATTCCCAAGTTTTTTAAAAATAAAAAAAAAGTAAAAAAAAATAAAAAATTTTAAAAAAAAAAAAAATATAATAATTATAACCAAATTTGCAAAACCAATCCAGCATTATAAGTCCATTGGTACTGCAATATTACCAAGTTCACACATTCTGCAGTATCAGTCCAGTGGTGCTGTGTCCTGTGCTCTGTCCTGCTGAGTTCCGTAGTGTTGCTGGGTCCTGTGCCGTGTCCTGTTCAGTCCAGTGGTGCTGTGTCCTGTGCTCTGTGCTTCTAAGGGCATAGTTATTTCCCCACTATTCCCAAGTTTTTTAAAAATAAAAAAAAAGTAAAAAAAAATAAAAAATTAAAAAAAAAATATATATATAATAATTATAACCAAATTTGCAAAACCAATCCAGCAGTATAAGTCCATTGGTACTGCAATATTACCAAGTTCACACATTCTGCAGTATCTTGTGCTACATATAATGGAGACCAAAAATTTGGAGGATAAAGTAGGGAAAGATCAAGACCCACTTCCTCCTAATGCTGAAGCTGCTGCCACTAGTCATGACATAGACGATGAAATGCCATCAACGTCGTCTTCCAAGCCCGATGCCCAATCTCGTAGTACCGGGCATGTAAAATCCAAAAAGCCCAAGTTAAGAAAAAGTAGCAAAAAGAGAAACTTAAAATCATCTGAGGAGAAACGTAAAGTTGCCAATATGCCATTTACGACACGGAGTGGCAAGGAACGGCTTAGGCCCTGGCCCGTGTTCATGACTAGTGGTTCAGCTTCACCCACGGATCTTAGCCCTCCTCCTCCTCCCCCCCCCTACAAAAAATTGAAGAGAGTTATGCTGTCAGCAACAAAACAGCAAACAACTCTGCCTTCTAAAGAGAAATTATCACAAATCCCCAAGGCGAGTCCAAGGGTGTTGGTGGTTGTCAAGCCTGACCTTCCCATCACTGTACGGGAAGAGGTGGCTCGGGAGGAGGCTATTGATGATGTAGCTGGCGCTGTGGAGGAACTTGATGATGAGGATGGTGATGTGGTTATTGTAAATGAGGCACCAGGGGGGGAAACAGCTGATGTCCATGGGATGAAAAAGCCCATCGTCATGCCTGGTCAGAAGACCAAAAAATGCACCTCTTCGGTCTGGAGTTATTTTTATCCAAATCCAGACAACCAATGTATGGCAATATGTAGCTTATGTAAAGCTCAAATAAGCAGGGGTAAGGATCTTGCCCACCTAGGAACATCCTCCCTTATACGTCACCTGAATAACCTTCATAGTTCAGTGGTTAGTTCAGGAACTGGGGCTAGGACCCTCATCGGTACAGGGACACCTAAATCCCGTGGTCCAGTTGGATACACACCAGCAACACCCTCCTCGTCAACTTCCTCCACAATCTCCATCAGATTCAGTCCTGCAGCCCAAGTCAGCAGCCAGACTGAGTCCTCCTCAATACGGGATTCATCCGAGGAATCCTGCAGCGGTACGCCTACTACTGCCACTGCTGCTGTTGCTGCTGTTAGTCGGTCATCTTCCCAGAGGGGAAGTCGTAAGACCGCTAAGTCTTTCACCAAACAATTGACCGTCCAACAGTCGTTTGCCATGACCACCAAATACGATAGTAGTCACCCTATTGCAAAGCGTATAACTGCGGCTGTAACTGCAATGTTGGTGTTAGACGTGCGCCCGGTGTCCGCCATCAGTGGAGTGGGATTTAGAGGGTTGATGGAGGTATTGTGTCCCCGGTACCAAATCCCCTCGAGATTCCACTTCACTAGGCAGGCGATACCAAAAATGTACAGAGAAGTACGATCAAGTGTCCTCAGTGCTCTTAAAAATGCGGTTGTACCCACTGTCCACTTAACCACGGACATGTGGACAAGTGGTTCTGGGCAAACGAAGGACTATATGACTGTGACAGCCCACTGGGTAGATGCATCCCCTTCCGCAGCAACAGCAACAGCTGCATCAGTAGCAGCATCTACAAAATGGCTGCTCATGCAAAGGCAGGCAACATTGTGCATTACAGGCTTTAATAAGAGGCACAACGCTGACAACATATTAGAGAAAATGAGGGAAATTATCTCCCAGTGGCTTACCCCACTTAGACTCTCATGGGGATTTGTGGTGTCAGACAATGCCAGTAACATTGTGCGGGCATTAAATATGGGCAATTTCCAGCACGTCCCATGTTTTGCCCACACCATTAATTTGGTGGTGCAGCATTACCTCAAGAGTGACAGGGGTGTGCAGGAGATGCTTGCGGTGGCCCGCAAAATTGCTGGACACTTTCGGCATTCAGCCAGTGCCTACCGCAGACTAGAGGCACATCAAAAAAGCTTGAACCTGCCCTGCCATCACCTCAAACAAGAGGTTGTGACGCGCTGGAACTCCACCCTCTATATGCTGCAGAGGATGGAGGAGCAGCAAAAGGCCATTCAGGCCTACACAGCCACCTACGACATAGGCAAAGGAGTGGGGATGCGCCTGAGTCAAGCGCAGTGGAGACTGATTTCCGTGTTGTGCAAGGTTCTGCAGCCATTTGAACTTGCCACACGAGAAGTCAGTTCCGACACTGCCAGCTTGAGTCAGGTCATTCCCCTGATCAGGCTGTTGCAGAAGCAGCTGGAGAAAGTGAGGGAGGAGCTGGTAAGCCATTGCGATTACAGCAAGCATGTAGCTCTTGTGGATGTAGCCCTTCGTACGCTTTGCCAGGATCCGAGGGTGGTCACTCTTTTAAAGTCAGAGGAATACATTCTGGCCACCGTGCTCGATCCTCGGTTTAAAGCGTATGTTGTGTCTCTGTTTCCGGCGGACACAAATCTACAGCGGTGCAAAGACCTGCTGGTCAGGAGATTGTCCTCTGAAGAGGACCGTGACATGCCAACAGCTCCACCCTCATTTTCTTCCACATCTATGGCTGCGAGGAAAAAGCTCAGTTTTCCCAAAAGAGGCACTGGCGGGGATGCTGATAACATCTGGTCCGGACTGAAGGACCTGCCAACCATTGCAGACATGTCTACTCTCGCTGCATTGGATGCTGTGACAATAGAAAAAATTGTGGATGATTACTTTGCTGACACCATCCAAGTAGACATGTCAGACAGTCCATATTGTTACTGGCAGGAAAAAAAGGCAGTTTGGAAGCCCCTGTACAAACTGGCTCTATTTTACCTGAGTTGTCCCCCCTCCAGTGTGTACTCGGAAAGAGTTTTTAGTGCAGCGGGGAACCTGGTCAGTGAGCGGCGAAGGAGGTTGCTTCCTCACAACGTTGAAAAAATGATGTTTATAAAAATGAATAATCAATTCCTCAATGAAGTACAGCACTGCCCTCCAGATACTACAGAGGGACCTGTGGTTGTGGAGTCCAGCGGGGACGAATTGATAATGTGTGATGAGGAGGAAGTACACACTGTAGGGGGAGAGGAATCAGAGGTTGAGGATGAGGACGACATCTTGCCTCAGTAGAGCCTGTTTAGTCTGTACAGGGAGAGATGAATAGCTTTTTTGGTGTGGGGGCCCAAACAAACCAATCATTTCAGTCAAAGTTGTTTGGTAGGCCCTGTCGCTGAAATGATTGGTTTGTTAAAGTGTGCATGTCCTATTTCAACAACAGACCTCTCAACTGCAGCTCATCCCTCCTCTGCGGGGATAATGTCTCCTGTGCTCTGACACGTCACTCTGTGTACTCTCAGCCTCAGGATCTGACACTACAGCTACCATGCCTCTTGTAGCAGCCCTCACTCCAGGGCCTCTTCCATGTGCAGTGTCCCCCTCTCTCTTGGGTTCACTATAGTGGCATGGAGTTCTCCCCCTCATCCAGGGCACACATTCCTTGCCCTGGCTCAGTCACCACGCTCAGACTTCCAGGCAATGCTGGGGGAGCCTGGGAGCTTCCACCCCAGGTCCCCAGCTACAACTCTCCTCTCCTGTGTCTTCTCTCTCTTTCTGACACTTTAAAGATCGTGCCTTTAAATGAAAAAGTCAGTCTTCATTGCACGACTATGTGCAAGTGCAACAGGGACATTTTTTTGGGTTTACAAAGTCAAACAATAACACTACGACCCTGTCTGTCTGGGGTCTGTCAATGACGAATTGTCTGGAGCATGTTTGGAGGAGGTATTGTGGCCCCGGTATCAAATTGGGTACCGGGGCCACCCCACTATGCAGTCCAGATACTTGTTTGGTGGAATTCCGACACGTGGAGGGTTTTTAAATTATATTGTGGCCTCGGTACCAAATTGTGTACCGGGGCCACCACACTACGCAGTCAAGATACTTGTTTGGTGGAATTCAGACCAGTTGAGGGTTTTATTATTATATTGTGTGGACCACTCTATCTATACCACACTACAACTCTATACCACTCTATTTCCTACTTTAATTCTATTTAATTCTATTTCCTACTTTAATTCTATTACTAATTAATTACCATAAAGAGGAACAAAAAAAACCAATTTTACCAAAAGTATAATATGACTTAGACTTACAAACACTACACTTGAAAGATCGTGCCTTTAAATGAAAAAGTCAGTCTTCATTGCACGACTATGTGCAACAGGGACAGTTTTTTTGTTTACAAAGTCAACTAATAACACTTGGACCCTGTCTGTCTTTAACATACTTGATGGGATCTCAATGACGAATTGTCTGTAGCATGTTTGGAGGAGGTATTGTGGCCCCGGTATCAAATTGGGTACCGGGGCCACCCCACTACGCAGTCCAGATACTTGTTTGGTGGAATTCTGACACGTGGAGGGTGTATTTATTTTATTGTGGCCCCGGTATCAAATTGGGTACCGGAGCCACCCCACTACGCAGTCCAGATACTTGTTTGGTGGAATTCTGACACGTGGAGGGTGTATTTATTTTATTGTGGCCCCGGTATCAAATTGGGTACCGGGGCCACCCCACTACGCAGTCCAGATACTTGTTTGGTGGAATTCTGACACGTGGAGGGTGTATTTATTTTATTGTGGCCCCGGTATCAAATTGGGTACCGGGGCCACCCCACTACGCAGTCCAGATACTTGTTTGGTGGAATTCTGACACGTGGAGGGTGTATTTATTTTATTGTGGCCCCGGTATCAAATTGGGTACCGGGGCCACCCCACTACGCAGTCCAGATACTTGTTTGGTGGAATTCTGACACGTGGAGGGTGTATTTATTTTATTGTGGCCCCGGTATCAAATTGGGTACCGGGGCCACCCCACTACGCAGTCCAGATACTTGTTTGGTGGAATTCTGACACGTGGAGGGTTTTTTAATTATATTGTGGCCTCGGTACCAAATTGTGTACCGGGGCCACCACACTACGCAGTCAAGATAGATAGATGCGTATCATAGATAAAGTACATTCAGTGGTGTGGGGCAAATTGAAAAATATTCAAAATGCACTGACATTATCAAAAACAAGAGGTTGTCACACGCTAAAACTCCAACATGTATATGATGGAGAGGATGGAGGAGCAGCCGTATGTGTAGTGTAATGCAGACCTGTTGAAGGTTTTTTATATATTTTATTGTGGTGCCCAGTGCCCACTCCTCTAGGCAGTCCAGGTACATTTATTGGTGCGATTCATAAAAGTTCAGGGTTTTTAATATATTGTGGTGACCCACTCCTCTACGCAGTCCAGGTACAATTATTGGTGCGAATCATAAAAGTTCAGGGTTTTTAATATATTGTGGTGACCCACTCCTCTACGCAGTCCAGGTACATTTATTGGTGCGAATCATAAAAGTTCAGGGTTTTTAATATATCTTGTGGTGACCCACTCCTCTACGCAGTCCAGGTACATTTATTGGTGCGATTCATAAAAGTTCAGGGTTTTTAATATATTGTGGTGACCCACTCCTCTACGCAGTCCAGGTACATTTATTGGTGCGAATCAAACAAGTTGATGGTTTTCTTATTATATATATTGTGGTGACCCACTCCTCTACGCAGTCCAGGTACATTTATTGGTGCGATTCATAAAAGTTCAGGGTTTTTAATATATTGTGGTGACCCACTCCTCTACGCAGTCCAGGTACATTTATTGGTGCGAATCATAAAAGTTCAGGGTTTTTAATATATCTTGTGGTGACCCACTCCTCTACGCAGTCCAGGTACATTTATTGGTGCGATTCATAAAAGTTCAGGGTTTTTAATATATTGTGGTGACCCACTCCTCTACGCAGTCCAGGTACAATTATTGGTGCGAATCATAAAAGTTCAGGGTTTTTAAGATATTGTGGTGACCCACTCCTCTACGCAGTCCAGGTACAATTATTGGTGCGAATCATAAAAGTTCAGGGTTTTTAAGATATTGTGGTGACCCACTCCTCTACGCAGTCCAGGTACAATTATTGGTGCGAATCATAAAAGTTCAGGGTTTTTAAGATATTGTGGTGACCCACTCCTCTACGCAGTCCAGGTACAATTATTGGTGCGAATCATAAAAGTTCAGGGTTTTTAAGATATTGTGGTGACCCACTCCTCTACGCAGTCCAGGTACATTTATTGGTGCGAATCATAAAAGTTCAGGGTTTTTAATATATCTTGTGGTGACCCACTCCTCTACGCAGTCCAGGTACATTTATTGGTGCGATTCATAAAAGTTCAGGGTTTTTAATATATTGTGGTGACCCACTCCTCTACGCAGTCCAGGTACATTTATTGGTGCGAATCAAACAAGTTGATGGTTTTCTTATTATATATATTGTGGTGACCCACTCCTCTACGCAGTCCAGGTACATTTATTGGTGCGATTCATAAAAGTTCAGGGTTTTTAATATATTGTGGTGACCCACTCCTCTACGCAGTCCAGGTACATTTATTGGTGCGAATCATAAAAGTTCAGGGTTTTTAATATATCTTGTGGTGACCCACTCCTCTACGCAGTCCAGGTACATTTATTGGTGCGATTCATAAAAGTTCAGGGTTTTTAATATATTGTGGTGACCCACTCCTCTACGCAGTCCAGGTACAATTATTGGTGCGAATCATAAAAGTTCAGGGTTTTTAAGATATTGTGGTGACCCACTCCTCTACGCAGTCCAGGTACAATTATTGGTGCGAATCATAAAAGTTCAGGGTTTTTAAGATATTGTGGTGACCCACTCCTCTACGCAGTCCAGGTACAATTATTGGTGCGAATCATAAAAGTTCAGGGTTTTTAAGATATTGTGGTGACCCACTCCTCTACGCAGTCCAGGTACAATTATTGGTGCGAATCATAAAAGTTCAGGGTTTTTAAGATATTGTGGTGACCCACTCCTCTACGCAGTCCAGGTACAATTATTGGTGCGAATCATAAAAGTTCAGGGTTTTTAATATATATTGTGGTGACCCACTCCTCTACGCAGTCCAGAAAGATACCTTTTTGCAACGTTTTGGACTAATAACTATATTGTGAGGTGTTCAGAATACACTGTAAATTAGTGGAAATGCTTGTTATTGAATGTTATTGAGGTTAATAATAGCCTAGGAGTGAAAATAAGCCCAAAAACTTGATTTTTAAACTTTTTATGTTTTTTTCAAAAAAAATCCGAATCCAATACCTTAAATCCGAACCGAGACCTTTCGTCAAGTGTTTTGCGAGACAAATCCGAACCTCAAAAATAACGAAAATCCGGATCCAAAACACAAAACACGAGACCTCAAAAGTCGCCGGTGCACATCCCTAGTTATTTCATGCAATTACATCCAGTTTGTTTAAATTTAGAATTGCCAACTGGCTGGTATTTTAGCAACCAGCCAGTAATAAAGGTACTCAGTGTCAATGTTATTAATAACGCACTAACATAACAGAGGTAGGAAGGCTAGTAAGTTTCTCCAGAAAAGGTGGCAATCATAGCTGCATTCACTGGTGACCGCAGCCCGACTGCTTCTCTTATAGAGTTTATTGATCTCTATGAAGAAGACACTGTCAGTATACACCGACAGCATTTCAAATCCAGGAAGCATAACTCCAAACTGTTTCCTTTATCCCAAGACAGATGATTTTGCTGTGCCCACAGGAGCTGAGCTTATCACTCATGAGTATGGCAAATACTGTTGTGTTGGCGGATCAGAGGAGTGTCTAGTTGGACTGGGGACACATACAAATTGTGTCCAGGGGCCTGATTCATTAAGGATCTTAACTTAAGAAACTTCTTATTTAAGTCTCCTGGACAAAACCATGGGCCCGATTCATTAAGGATCTTAACTTAAGAAACTTCTTATTTAAGTCTCCTGGACAAAACCATGTTACAATGCAAGGGGTGCAAATTAGTATTCTGTTTTGCACATAAGTTAAATACTGACTGATTTTTCATGCAGCACACAAATACTTGATAGCTTATTTGTACACTGAAATTTAAAGTTGATATTTGTGTGCTACATGAAAAAAACAGTCAGTATTTAACTTATGTGCAAAACAGAATACTAATTTGCACCCCTTGCATTGTAACATAGTTTTGTCCAGGAGACTTAAATAAGAAGTTTCTTAAGTTAAGATCCTTAATGAATCAGACCCCAGATATCTAACCATACACTGTTGGGAGGTATGATGAAGGACTAAAAATACTACTCTCTGCATTCAAGTTCTTCCCTACATTTGAAAAAGTTTTCTTTGAAAATGTCAGTTGCAGGAGAGAATCATATGTTCTCAATAGAGTTTAATAATTTCTATCAAAGATATGGACAGGCTGCATTCACTTTGCTGGGGAATGCATGATAAAACTCTAGTAAGTATATACCCTAGTATGCAAAGTCTCACTGTCCAAAATCCGGACACAGGAGACCTGTATTGAATGTGTTTGTTTAACCACTGCTGTATAAGGTATTACAGGGCATTACTACTGCTTGACATGTTCCTTAGTGTCATTGCTGGTAGACATATTACTGGGCATATTCAGCTGGATATATTTGGACATATTGGCATTACTTATGTTCTGCATATTATGAGCCAAATTAGTGCAGCTGGGCATTATTACTGCCAGGTATATGACCAATAGCCTAGTTATAATTGTTAATATAACTATGCTGTGTGTGCTGGGCATATCTGGTGCTAGTGTACCTAATTCCTTGGTGCACTACAGACACCTCTCCCCACCCACTGTTTAGAGCTCCAAACACTAAGCTGAGAACTTCTTTAGATTTTTCCTATTTTTACACCACACTATCCAAATTCAGAACCTGGACAGTGTATATGCCTGGTTAGCATCTTAGGGGTATATATGTTAAACTGTGATTGGCTGCTATAGGCAACATCTCTTCTTTTTCAAAGCCACAGTTTAGTAAATATAACCCTTTTAGGGGTATATTTACTAAACTGCGGGTTTGAAAAAGTGGAGATGTTGCCTATAGCAACCAATCAGATTCTAGCTGTCATTTTGTAGAATGCACTAAATAAATGAAAGCTAGAATCTGATTGGTTGCTAAAGGCAACATCTCCACTTTTCCAAACCCGCAGTTTAGTAAATCTAGCCCTTAGTGTTTTACTTGCCCTATTGATCACCAACAAACCACAGACTTCACACTAGTAAATTATACTTGCAATCTGAGGTAATATGCATTATTTTGTATTTATACATCATTTATTTATCAGTGGAAATACACTATGTGCAAGTTGTTTCTTAAAACTATACTAAAACTGCGTAAGTACAGGCAAACAGGGACACAAAATGTACAAAGCAGCATCTCTGTCAATGAAAAGGGAATCTTGATCCCCATTGTTTCTTCCGATATTTTAAGAAGATTGTGACTTAGGCTAGGTACACACTGAAGAATTTTCCAACTGACGTGTTATCTCAAATGATTGTACCTACGACTGAAGGTCCGATCAGTCTGGCGATTCATGCTTACACACCGATTTACCTTCAGATCTGTGCTCTTCATCTGGTTCTCTAGTCTTCAGAGAATGACAGCACAATATTCATTCATTCTTGTCACATTGTCACACTGATAAAAACCGCCTTGTTATAGCTATCCACATGTCCTAACAAATTTTGTTAGCCTCTGTGACTCTGAAACAAAATATTCTGTCTCAAAACGAACAAATGAATTATTCCTTCTACAGCACTCTCTACATTTATTCACTGGGACATTCATTGCTGGCATTGACTGAAAAGAGCACGACTCTGGAGATCGTGAACATGAGTGCATACACTAGAGATGGTCACTGACCCCCGTGTTTTGGTTTTGGATCTGGATTACCGTCGTATTTTGGTTTTGGTTTTGCAAAACCACCATTGCGTGTTTTGGTTTTGGTTTTGGTTTTGTTTGGTTTTGTTTTGCTATTTTGTTGGTAAATCAATGTTTTTGGGCCTAAAATAACCCAATTTAGTGCTCCAACTGTTTTAGAGATAAGTAATCTAATTGTAGAGGTAATAAATCATCCAAAAAAACAGTTTAATTCTTCGTGGTAGGCCTTCATTTATTCTACACACAAAACAGATTGTCTTCCTCTCCATCTATGCATATTGGCAATGCAGCCATCGTCTTTGGATGTATATTACACCCTACACTTATAGTTAAATATGTAAAGAAATGGAAAAAGGCAGTTTGCTTTCAGTCTCTATAGGCCCCCTCCACTTGTTTAAAAAACCAAAAAATTCAGTCGTTCTAGACTGTACAATATTAATTGAAATTGACAAAGCCAGTTTGGTTTCTGGCTCTCTAGGCCCCCCTCCACTTGTCGAAAAAAACCAAAGAAATTCAGCCATTATAGACTATACAATATTAATTGAAATGGACAAAGCCAGTTGGGTTTCTGGCTCTCTATGCCCACCTCCACTTGTCGAAAATACAAAAAAATTCAGCCGTTATAGACTGTACAATATTAAGAGAAATGGACAAAGCCAGTTTGGGGTCACTCTGTGTATGACACACTACCCTTAAGGATAAATTGCCCAAACAGCAGCCTTTCAAGACGGTACGTGATATGGAAATGCCACAAGTCCCTTTCCTCTTCGGGGGTAGATTGCACCCTACGCTTACATAGAAAGTTTTAAAAAGATGTTATCGTCATCATCTTCAGCTTCATCCTCACCCTCATCAGTGTGTACGTCATCATCACAGACTATCAATTCATCGCCGCTTGAATCCGCCATTAGAGAACAGTCAGTGCTTGGATGTCTTGGATGGTGAAGGCCTTCCTCGTGGAAGATGTAGTTAATCTTTATAAACATCATTTTCTCCACATTTTTGGGAAGTAACCTTCTACGGCGATCACTGACTAAGTTCCCTGCTGTGCTGAACACTCGTTCAGAGTACACACTGGAGGGTGGGCAGCTTAGGTATTGCAAAGCAAGTTTGTACATGGGTTTCCAAATGGCCTGCTTTTCTTCCCAGTAAGGAAAGGGACTGTCTGACATTTCCATATCAACTACCTCTTGAAAGTAATCCTCCACCATCATTTGCATGTTTATACTCGTATTAGATGGAGTTATGGGCAAAATGACACATTTTTTTGAAAAATCCTTCAAATCAGCCCAGATGTTAAATTGTTCTGGTCTGCCCCCTGCGTCTTCCCTGCTTCTTTTTGGGAAATTAATTTTTTTACGAGCAGCAGCAGCTTGAGGAAGTCAAGGAGGACACGTTGTCAAGCCGAGGCCCAGTTCAGCGGCCAACTTGCTGAGCAATAGCTCATTTACAAGTAAAGACTCAATGTAGGTTTTAAACCTTGGATCAAGCACAGTGGCCAAAATGTACTGATCCGAGTTCAAGATCTTAATAACTCGAGGATCATTGTGAAGCGAATTAAGTACTTGATCGACAAGGCCAACATACTTTGCTGAATTGCTTGCTTTGAGCTCCTCCTTCATTTTCTCAAGCTGCTTTTCCAATAGTCTAATTAAAGGAAAGACTTAGCTCAAGCTAGCAGAGTCTGCACTCACCTCACACGTCACAACTTCAAATGGTTTCAGCACCTTGCACAGGACTGAAAGGATTCCCCACTGTGCAAGAGTGAAATACATCCCCTCTCCTTTCCCAATGTCATGGCTGGTGCAATATGCTTGGATGGCTTTGCGCTGTTCCTCCATCCTCTGAAGCATGTACAGGATGGAATTCCACCTAGTTACCACCTCTTGCTTAAGTTGGTGGCAGGGCAAGTTAAACTGCTCTTGGAGCTGCTGTAATCTCCTACAAGCTGTGGCTGAATTCCTGAAATGGCCTGAAATTTTTACGGGCCACCGAAAGCATCTCCTGCACTTCACGGTTATTTCGTAGGAAGCTCTGCACCACCAAGTTGATGGTGTGACTAAAACAGGGAATATGTTGGAAATCACCCAGTTGTAATGCTCGCACTATATTGTTGGCGTTATCAGAAATGACATACCCTGGGGAGAGTCCGAGTGGTATAAGCCATGCATCAATCACGTCTCTCAGTTTGCGTAACAAATTGTCAGCCATATGCCTGTTAGTGAAGCCAGTGATACAAAGAGTGGCCTGCCTGTGACAAATGTTACGTAGTGGTGTACATGCTGCTGCTGTTCCTGCTGGTGAAGGTGAATGACCAACCCAGTGGGCTGTCACAGTCATATAGTCTTTGGTTTGGCCACTTCCACTTGTCCACATATCTGTGGTTAAGTGGACAGTGGGCAGAATGGCATTTTTCAGCGCAATCTCTACATTTTTACACACTTTTTGGTATAGTTGTGGAATTGCTTTACGGGAGAAATGGTGTCGCGATGGAATTCTGTAACGCGGACACAAAACCTCAATTAACTGTGAAAAACCAGCTGCGTTTATTGTGGATAATGGACGCAGATCTAACACTAACATTGCAGCCATGGCGTCTGTGATTCGCTTGGGGACTGGGTGACTGCTGTCATATTTGCTTCCCCTCGCAAATGATTGTTTCACAGTTAATTGCTGAAATGTAGGACTGCTCACTTTCTTGACCTGCCTCTGGGATGACGATTCACCCCCAGCAACAGCAGCAGCAGCAGCAGTGGGACTAACGCTTTCTTCAGAGGAATCAATAATAGTGCAGGAGTCATCCAGCCTTAAGTGGCATTCCGGGCTAACTCCGAGCGCTACTGAGGATATTAATGAGGATGGTGTGGTGGGTGTATTTTGTAGCCGTCGGGATGTCGGTGACTGGAGGGTCTTAGCTGATGATGGAGTGCTTGTATTTTTTTGGGAAGAACTTTCAGCTTTTCCCAACACTTTGCCATGAACTCTCGTTAAATGGCGTAACATAGACGAGGTTCCAAGATGGTTAAGGTCCCTCCCTCAACTGACTGTGGCTTGACATACACTACAAATGGCTATACAATTGTTGTCTGGATTTGGGTAGAAATAATTCCACACATAAGAAGTGGATTTTTTTGTTTTATGCCAAGGCATGACAATGGCCTTTTTCTTGTCACGTGCCAGAACTGCTGCCACTGGTGCAGGACTTACACAAACAACCTCATCCTCATCAACATCCTCATTAGCGCCCTCGTCGCCTACACAAATCTCCCTCTCATCCTCTTCTAATTCCAAAGTGGCATCCTCAATTTGGGTATCACCGGCTACACTCAGGCTATTAAGGCACACATCAGCAGAATGCTCACGATTAGACATCCCACTGTTGGATGGACTCTCCACAGGGATTGTTGTCATTTGTGAATCAGAGCAAACATTATCCTCTAATGCCTTACTGTTATCTTGCAGCTCCGCTTTGATGCGTAACAATAGTTGTGCACCAACTGTAGGCTCAGTAACTTTTTGGGATCTGCCACTAATAGCCAAAGGTGAAGGCCTCATTCTCTCTTTGCCTCTGCGTGTGTAGAATGGCATGTTGGCAATTTTTTTTTTATCGGCACTTAACTTTTGCTCAGTAACACTTTTTTTTCGCTTCAAGACAGTAAAAAAAAATTTTATTTAGTTTTTTGGACTGATTTCGAAACACTCTGCAGTTTTACATCGCCTTGCCCAGATGACGTACTGGGAACACTAACATCAGGACTGGTGACAGAACCTGGTTGCTCATTCTGATCAAATGTGGACTGCTTTGTATCCATTCAAAATTATTTGGTAGATACTGCTGACAGATATGACTTTTGACAGCCAGAAATATTTATGCACAATTATGGGGGACACCCCAAAAGCACTGAGGAGTGCTAAAAATTATTTGGTAGATACTGCTGACAGATATGACTTTTGACAGCCAGAAATATTTATGCACAATTATGGGGGACACCCCAAAAGCACTGAGGAGTGCTAAAAATTATTTAGTAGTTACTGCTGACAGATATGACTTTTGACAGCCAGAAATATTTATGCACAATTATGGAGGACACCCCAAAAGCACTGAGGAGTGCTAAAAATTATTTGGTAGATACTGCTGACAGATATGACTTTTGATAGACAGAAATATTTATGCACAATTATGGGGGACACCCCAAAAGCACTGAGGAGTGCTAAAAATTATTTGGTAGATATTGCTGACAGATATGACTTTTGACAGCCAGAAATATTTATGCACAATTATGGGGGACACCCCAAAAGCACTGGGGAATGCCAAATATTACAAAAATAAAATAAACCTCTATCCTCCTCTCTTTTCTAGCGATTTTTGTTACAGCAATTGGAATAAGAATATTGTATTCTCTGTCCCTGCTCTAATCAGCCTGTGACTACACCCTGCTCTCTCCCTCTGTCAAATGGCGATGGATTGCTGTGGAGGCGGGTATTTATAATCTTGAAGTATCGCGAGAACCGAGCCACGAGATCCGACGACGTCACGATGATGTTCGGCCTCGATTTGGATTCGGAGTGGGTGGGAGAGTACCGAGCTACTCAGCTCGGTACTCAGATACCCAAAGTTCGGGTGGATTCGGTTCTCAGGGAACCGGACCCGCCCATCTCTAGCATACACACTTCATGATCGGAAGGTGATTGGGAGGAAAATATTAAACAGTGCGGCCAACCAAATAAGTGGACAATCGACACTTTGGGACAACTTTCAACCATCGTGTCATTATACACACTAACCTGACTTCCAACCGAACGGTCGTATGTCGGCTGATTGGCCCGATGATTGGACATAAAAGCTCCAGTGTGTACCTAGCCTATCTCTCTTTTTTTAGAGAACTAATCTAATTTTTTTTACTTCTTATTAGTCTTTTTCATATATACATAAATTAATATCTTGCTGCTGGGAACCATCATCAAACAAATGGAACTTACCCTTTGTTATGGTGTCATTGGATGTGATAATATATAAATGTACTAAAAAAAATATCAAGATTTGTTTGAATAAAAATTACACTATATGCTACAAAATGTTTGCAAAGGTGACTTTTTTTTCAGTTAATATTCCTTCATGTCTGGCATTAGATAACATGTCTGTCATGGAGCAAAATGGTGGCTTAGTGGTTAGCACTTCTGCCTCACAGCACTGGGGTCATGAGTTTGATTCTTGTCCCTGGCCTTATCTGTGTGGAGTTTGTATGGTGTCTGTGTGGAATTAGTGGCGCTATATAAATAAATAAATAAATAAATAAATCATGATCCTGATATTAAATTCCATAAAAATATGTTCAAATTGGCTTGCTTCATTACTACTTTATTATTATTTTTTTGTTATTATCTTATAAATGTGTCAAAGGGTATTAGCAGTGCTGCACATTTGAACAAATAGCAAAACTAAATAGCTGTAAACATCAGAATTTACATACATACAGCCCTCAATGTTATATAATTATGTGAAAAAAACACTAGGAGAGAGGATCCTGCTTGTGAGAGCTTACATTCTAGAGGGGCGATGGACACAAAGAGGGAGAAGCTGAGATGAAGTAGAGGTTGTGGATCTAGAAGTGGCTAGAGTTCGGAGAAGGGCTGGCAGGCTTGAATAAAGAGGTGAGTTTTTATGGCACGTTTGAAGCCTTGGAGACTGGTGGATAGTCTAATTTGGCATGTGAGAGCATTTCAAAGGTTTGGAGCAGCACAAGAGAAATCCTGAAAATGAGAGTGGGAAGAGGTAATCAGACGGATGGTGAGACAGTGGTCTTTGGTAGCGTGGAGTGGGAGGGAGTTAGTTTGCATAGAAATGGTAGGTTGGAGATGTAGGGTGGAGCTAAATGGTTGAGAGCTTTGTAGGTGAGGTGGAGGAGCTGAACTGGATTTGGTAGGGTATAGGGAGCCAGTGTAGCGACTAGCAGAGTAGGGAGGCAGAGGTAGAGTAGCAAGAGAGGAAAATGAGCTGGGTATCAGTGTTGAGGACGGATTAAAGTGAGGAGACACAGGTGTAAGGGAGGCAAGAGAGAAGAAGGTTACAGTAATAAAGGAAAGAGATAACAAGCGAGTTGATGAGAGTTTCAGTTGCTTCCAAGGTGAGAAAGGGCCTGATTCTGTACATATTACAAAGGTGGAAGCGGCCAGATGGGGAGAGGGACTGAAAGAAGGGGAAGAAGGAGAGGGAGGAGTTAAGATGACATCTAGGGGTATATTTACTAAACTGTGGACTTGAAAAAGTGAAAATGTTGCCTATAGCAACCATACAGATTCTAGTTATTATCTATTTAGTACACTCTGAAAAATGGCAGCTAGAATCTGATTGGTTGCTATAGGCAACATCTCCACTTTTTCAAACCTGCAGTTTAGTAAATATACCCCCTAGACAGCAGATTTGAGGCAGAAAGGAGATGTAAATGAGAGGAACTCGAAAGGGGTGAATACAATGATTTCTGTTTTTGACATGTTCAGTTTAAGAAAGCAAGAGGAGATGACTAACAGAGAACAGTCAATGTGAGAGAGGATGAAAGGGTAGAAGTTGGGGCAAGAGAGGTAAATTTGGGTGTTATCTACATAGATGTGGTATGGAGGCAAAAGGAGTGGATCCACTCACAGAGGGTAGAAGTGTAGAGGGAGAAAAGCAGGTGGCAGAGAACAAACCTTTGGAGTGCCAACAGGCAGGGCCGGATTAAGGGGGGTCACAGGGGGCATGTGCCCCGGGCCCCCCTCTCTCAGGGGGCCCCCCGGACCAGCTGTGGCTCTTTTTGCTGCCCCCAAATGTCAGTCTACAGGGGGCAGCACAGGGTTCCGTTTTTAAGTGCTCTGTCGGCACTATAAGCACAGGTAAGCTTTTGCTTTTTTTTTTTTTTGAGTGTTCTGGGCTTCCTTAGCTGCGTGTAGATGACAGTGTGAGGAGGAGCAGAGAAGAGCTGCCCTGCCTGTCTGTGGGGGATAAGGTAAGTTAAGATCTGCTGTGTGTGTGTGTGACTTTGTGTGTGTGTGTGTGTGTGAGAGACTTTGTGTGTGTGTGACTTTGTGTGTGTGAGACTTTGTGTGTGTGTGTGTGTGTGTGAGAGACTTTGTGTGTGTGTGACTTTGTGTGTGTGAGACTTTGTGTGTGTGTGTGTGTGTGTGAGAGACTTTGTGTGTGTGTGACTTTCTGTGTGTGTGACTGTGTGTGAGACTTTCTGTGTGTGTGTGTGTGTGTGTGTGTGTGTTTGGGTGACTGTGTGTGTGTGTTTGTGTGACTGTGTGTGTGTGAGACTTTCTGTGTGTGTGACTGTGTGTGTGAGACTTTCTGTGTGTGTGTGTGTGTGTGTGTGTGTGTGTGTGAGACTGTGTCTGTGTGTGTTTCAGCCAGAGGAGGAGGTGATTATGAAAATGAAGGGGATAATTGTGGACAAGGAGAGGGGGTGATTTATGGACAAGGAGAGGGGGTGATTTATGGACAAGGAGAGGGGGTGATTTATGGACAAGGAGGGGGTGATTTATGAACAAGGAGGGGGTGATTTATGAACAAGGAGAGGGTGATTTATGGACAAGGAGAGAGGGTGATTTATGGACAAGGTGAGGGGGTGATTTATGGACAAGGAAAGGGGGTGATTTATGGACAAGGAGAGGGGGTGATTTATGAACAAGGAGAGGGGGTGATTTATGGACAAGGAGAGGGGGTGATTTATGGACAAGGAGAGGGGGTGATTTATGGACAAGGAGAGGGGGTGATTTATGGACAAGGAGAGGGGTTGATTTATGGACAAGGAGAGGGGGTGATTTATGGACAAGGAGAAGGGGTGATTTATGGACAAGGAGAGGGGGTGATTTATGGACAAGGAGAAGGGGTGATTTATGGACAAGGAGAAGGGGTGATTTATGGACAAGGAGAGGGGGTGATTTATGGACAAGGAGAGGGGGTGATTTATGGACAAGGAGGGGGTGATTTATGAACAAGGAGAGGGTGATTTATGGACAAGGAGAGGGGGTGATTTATGGACAAGGAGAAGGGGTGATTTATGGACAAGGAGAGGGGGTGATTTATGAACAAGGAGAGGGTGATTTATGGACAAGGAGAGGGGGTGATTTATGGACAAGGAGAGGGGGTGATTTATGGACAAGGAGAGGGGGTGATTATGGACTAGGAGGATGTGATTATACAAATAGAGGGGGTTGCAGAGTTAGAGGGGTTTGCAGAGTGACAACCCAGGAAGGGAAGCCAATGCTGATGAGAAGGGGGTTGAAGATGCTAAGTAGGTGGGGAATGAGGAGTGAGAGGGAAGATAGAGGATTAAGATGAAGAAGAGGATTGAGGAGTGGGATGTTGGGGATATAAATGGAGAACAGAGAAGTACGATGTGCTCAGACCTAGATTGTCTATTTATTGTGGACCCTCTTTCCCTGCCCCAGGGAAGTAGCATTTCTAAAAGTGGGCATTATGGGAAAAATGACAAAATTATGGCCACTCATTCTGTTAGCTCTGCTAAAGTGGACATACACTTACTTTATATGGAAACGTATAATGTACAAAATGTAATATGCCTCCATGCTAGCTCTGTTGCCTTGCAACAAATCGGGCCTGCTAGTGCTTAGCTGGACTAGGCTGTTAGGGATAACCAATATATACTTACATATAGTAAGGTTATTTTGTTAATTATTTGTGGAGTAATTGTGAGGTATTTAATGTGTGCTTGAGTTTGGGGAGAAGGAGTGCTATTTATTAAATGTGAATATGAATTATAAAATGTTGGCAATGGTTTTGAAAAATAGGTTTATTTATTACATGTAAATGCTATTCATTTATACCAGGCTGTTTGGGGAGGGAAATAAGTTTATTAAATGTGTACGCTATTAATTTAATGTCGGGGCTGCTTCGGGAAAATAGTTCTATTATTAAAAGTGAATAGTATTAATTTAATTTAATTCCAAATTTGGGGCTGGTTGCAGGGAGGGAGGCCTAATTATTAAAGGGGGTGCTATTGATTTATTAACAGGACTCTTTGGGGACTCCTAAACTTTATGTACCTGTTTTTGTTTCAAAATAGGGCCCCGACATCCCAGAATCTACACAAGCAGCAACTGAGCTTAAGACACCAGCAGCCACAGGTGGTGAAAGTGACAACAGCAGGTATGAGAGACCAGGACCATCTTCCAACTGTTCTCAATATGGTGGGACTGTCCAGAATTTGGGTGACTGTCTCACTTAGTCAGGATTTGGTCTGACTACAAGGACAGTTGGGAGGTATGTCCTACTTCACACTGTTATGCTTGTGAAGGCAGAGTTGTGTGCATCTAACAGTAGTGCACATAGCATTGCCTGTTTATTTGTTTAAAATGAATATCATATTCGACAATATGGGGCCCCCCTGTCTTAAGTGCCCCGGGCCCCCCCGAACCTTAATCCAGCTCTGCCAACAGGTTGAAAGGAGGAGGTAGAGGTATAGACAGAGAAGGAGCAGTTAGTAAGGTAGGAGGTGATTCTTGAGAGAGCTGTGTCACAGCTGCCGAAGGAACAGACAGTTTGCAAACTAGAGGGGGATCTACAGTGTCAAACGCCGCAGAGAGGTCAAGAAGGATAAGTAGGTGAAATGGAGCAACCCAAAGCCAGATTGAAGCGGATAAAGGAGGGAGTAGTAGGACTGGCCAGTCCTCTTCCTTCCTTTATCCACTTCCAGAAGAAGGAAGAGGACTGGCCATGTGCACCAAAAACAGAGTGACAGTGAAGCAGGGCCACTGACTCCTATATGGCAATGCCAGGACAGAGCTGTAACTTAAAATGTTAGCACTTGGGGCGAGAAGCAAAACTGCCGCCCCCCTAGAACTCAATTGTAACCAAATGCACCTAAAATATTTCTAAAGTGTGCCCCCCTTCAGTGTTGCACTCCGGGCGGTCGCCCCACTCGCACAGCCTTAGTTATGGCCCTGGTCAGGGGAGATGCCTCTACAAAGCGGATTCAAGCCTAAATCGGATACTCCACTGTGGCTAATAGAATATAGTGTAATGTTGCCTTTGTACCTTTGTGTGATTTATGCCGTATTATGACCATGTTAACCACTTCTTGAAAGTGCTATAATTGCTGTTAGTGTTTTTGTATTAATAAACCTAATGCATGTTTTTATCCAGATATTTGTCTGGATGTGAAAGTATGTTCTTAGTCCACAGTACTAAAGGTAAATAACCTGGTATCATAACATTTGGTGGCAGATAGTGGGATCACCCAGTCCCAGTTAGGCAAACTGGGTAGAGCCGCAGGAAAACATAGACAAGGTGCATTATGGGGCTCTGCAAATATCTGCAACACCAACCATTCATACTACAGCTTGTGACATAGTCCTTTATGTGACACAATACTATATGAATAAAGTATTGACAATGTTCTATATTTCACTGGTATTCAATGACCAGGACATTAGATACGTACTTTGGGGCATGTGAAAAACACTAATAAATCTGCCTGTATTATGACTTTTTTACTGTAATTTGTTTTTTCACTCCCAAAATGATACCCATTCCTCTATTTTCCTTGTACATTAAATATTTATAAACCATTTATTGAAATTATATACAAATAAGGAAGTTTATCACATATAATCAGATTATTGCCATATCAATTAACTGTATGAGATAGGCAATCCCTCTAGTGTAAATAGGAAATGTGATCTATATATCATGTGATTGATTTGTATTTTAGAGAACGGCTAAATGTTATAGAACACTTGAAAAAAAGTAACTAAATATGTTCAGCAGAATGACTAACACTTTCACAGGTTTCTCCTCTTCAGCTGGATGAAAAAAATCTAAGGGATATATTTACTAAACTGCTGGTATGAAAAAGTGGAGATGTTTCTTATAGCAACCAATGAGATTCTGGTTATCATTTATTTAGTACATTCTACAAAATGACAGCTAGAATCCACTTTTTCAAACCTGCAGTTTAATAAATATACCCCTTAGTGTCATTTCAACAATAATGTATAATACACAAGTGATGCTAATATAAGGATACACTCCTGTAAATAATATCTGCATAAATGGTGAATTCTGTTGTCATTATTTATAATTGATGAGTTCTGATGAGTTTATCAAGATCACTTGTGTATTATCAGGAATAATGCACCATCTACTGTAAATTATATTATGGATGTCACCTCCGAGATCTATGTATCAAACCACATGGCCTGTGACCTTGAGCCTTTGTATGGTCAAGGAACTCCTCAGTACTTATAATATTGTAATCATTTATGGTAGGATGTACATTATTCCAACGCTGTAACTTCCACAGTTGCAGGAAGTGCGGTTGTATGGTGCCAGGTGATGCTGGACCAACTGCTGCTTAGGTCCAGCGCTGCTCTTCTGAGCATTAGTGAAGACCAGCTGATGCACGGTGAAGTCCTGTTTGGCACCCACACATGTTCAGAAGAGCAGATTTTGCTATGGGGCCTGGCAATGAAATGTTATGTCTCTGCATTATGCCATGTATAAGCTTTATTTAATACTTTAGGTCTAACTATTTTAGTATCAATTCAACATACATCTATGTTAGTCAGCACTTATGTCAAACACTCAAACAAGGCTGGAGTTTAACTCAGAGTCTATCTAAACTACCTAAATAGTCTGATCAATTGAATGCCGTGTTCAGTAACGCCACATAATATTATTAATGACATATTCACTCCCAGATCAGGTTTACATCCACCATCATAAGTCGATTAATATACTGTTTGTCAGGTCCTATTTAATCCAAATTACTCATGACCAATCAATAATGAATAGTAATAAAATGGAAGATTGAAAGAACCAAAAGAATTGTATAAGGTGAATAAAAGTAAACTATATATAAATGAAATAAACATATACACACACCTCCTGGAAAATGACTATGCCAACTTCTGAAATATTTGAAATGACAGATTACATAAGTATTACCTACATTCACTTAACACCTGTATTTACTTGATTCGCACAGCAGATGGTACACTGTGTCAATAATATGAAAATACACCTACAAAGTAACCAAAAAACTAAAATGTTACCAATAAGACACCCAAGATAAGTCAATTAAATAATGCTACTGTAGACACATATTTAGTATTTATCACAAAGCTTAATCATAACTTTCATAGAAAATGTATATTTCTAAGTCTTCATCTGATTCTGCCTGGCTGCACTTTCATGTTTATAGCATTTAAAAGTTTAACTTTTCTCTGTTTTTTTACAGTAATAATTGATAAACAGATTAAAAAACATGACATTTCCTGCATTTATTTGCCAAATTACTTGCGAACATCCTCTCCCCTCCAAATGTTAATCTGAACAAAGATATAAGTCTGATGTATTATTATAATTACTGTTTGTTTATAAGGTGCCACAAAAGATCAGCATCACCGTACACAGGGCACAGTACACAGATCAGTATCACCGTACACAGCCCTGGCATTTAAAGCACACAGACACACGTGTTGTGGGCTCCATGCACTATATTGTTGCACACTGATGCTGGCGCAGTGTGCGTTGCTGGTGCTGTACAACATGATGAAGTATGAGTGTGTGTGTGTGGGGGGGAGGGGTATTTATTTCTCCTAATATCCCTCAACATTATATTGTTAGCACCCATATTACATCAATAAATACCATGACAATACATTATTAGTACCCAAATTACAGCGATAAATAACCCCCCACACAACACTCCTACTACATCGATACCCACCCACATTACAGCTACCAGCATCACCCCCCACATTACAGCTACCAGCATCATCCCCCACATTACAGCAACCGACATCATCCCCGCATTACAGCAATACCGTATCATACTTATTAGCAATACTAAGCCCCAAACACACTATAACAATGCCACCACCACGCCACCCCATACTACAGCAATACCACCAATTATACAGGCGCCACTGTAGGAAACCAATGTTTTGCTTTTTTCAAATCTCCCACAAGATAGCAACAACAGGATACTTACACACATATAGTTAACAGGTACCCTTTTCCCTCAATTAAATAGTAATGGCAGAATTTTCATGAATCATTCCACATAAAATAAAACTCTAACAAATATATCAGAAAAACATAACAATTGAATGATCATTTAAACCCACATGGCCGCTTTAAAAGTATTTCCATCTGTCAGATAAAAATATTTTTTATACTACAGTAACTGGATATGCGTCTTTTCTATTCATTTTAAATAACAGAGTATATTAATTAAGGAGGATAGAGGAGGTGGGTGAGAGATAATTGGATGTGATCCATCAGTTTGATTAGATAGGAAACATTTAGATTATTTACCTGAAGACATCTACCCCCTTAACTCACAGGCAGGGTCGACGAGAGGAATTTTGGGCCCCAGTACAGCAACTTTTTTGGTCCCCCATCATATTCAACAATAAGAGACTTGCCTTTGACAGAAGTTCATATTATGCCACACCGTAGTGCGCCCAGTTCATATTATGCCACACCGTAGTGCGCCCAGTTCATATTATGCCACACCGTAGTGCGCCCAGTTCATAATATGCAACACCTTAGTTCGCCCAGTTCATATTATGCCACACCGTAGTGCCCCCAGGTCATATTATGCCACATAATATTACCCTCAATTCATATTTGGCCATGCAGTAGTGCCCCCAAATAACATTATGCCATACAGTAGTGCCCAGACAAAAAACTCATTCACAAATAAAAATTGATACAGCATACCAGATACTGAGAGTGTGAGTCCCAGGAGCAACTTAATACACCATTTACAATGCAAACAAAAATAGATATATTGACATAATCACAGATAACATTTACGACAAGCAGTGCTTTTTCCTCTTAATTAAAAGTCTCTGTACAGATAAATATGCAAGAAAATTACAGCGCAATAGTGAGCAATGCATAGTGTTTTAAACGTCATTGGATACACAGTAGTGCCCCCAGTTCAATGAAGGATGTTTAAAAACACATCGCACACGAGAAAATATATGAACTTTCCTGATTATGGCATCCTGTGTTCTGGTTTCCTACTGGGCGCACTGGGCGAGAAGGGATCTGCAGCTGTCAGCTCACACAGCCAGTCGGGAGCACGAGCACTGGTTGAGGGCAGTGGTCAAAGTGGAAATTTAGAAGTGGGGGTATGGAAAATATAAGTGAATGGAGTATGAAGGCTTGCTTTTTTATTTTCTTTTAACACTTGTCCCCTCTGTGCATTCCCATTCTTCATTACTACTTGTGTTTTATGATGGCTGCTTCCTTGACATTCCCATTCTTAAGATGACTTTCCCTTTACACTTTCTTTTACCTATGCCCTTGCACCATCTTCTCCTTTGTCCCTCTCACTTTACCCCCTTCCCCCCTGGCTCTCACCCTCTTCCAGCACCCCCTTCCCTCCTGGCTCTCACTCCTCTTCCAGCACCCCCTTCCCTCCTGGCTCTCACTCCTCTTCCAGCACCCCCTTCCCTCCTGGCTCTCACTCCTCTTCCAGCACCCCCTTCCCTCCTGGCTCTCACTCCTCTTCCAACACCCCCTTCCCCCCTGGCTCTCACCCTCTTCCAGCACCCCCTTCCCTCCTGGCTCTCACTCCTCTTCCAGCACCCCCTTCCCTCCTGGCTCTCACTCCTCTTCCAGCACCCCCTTCCCTCCTGGCTCTCACTCCTCTTCCAACACCCCCTTCCCCCCTGGCTCTCACTCCTCTTCCAGCACCCCCTTCCCTCCTGGCTCTCACTCCTCTTCCAGCACTCCCTTCCCTCCTGGCTCTCACCCCTCTTCCAGCACCCCCTTCCCTCCTGGCTCTCACTCCTCTTCCAGCACCCCCTTCCCTCCTGGCTCTCACTCCTCTTCCAGCACCCTCTTCCCCCCTGGCTCTCACTCCTCTTCCAGCACCCCCTTCCCTCCTGGCTGTCACTCCTCTTCCAGCACCCCCTTCCCTCCTGGCTGTCACTCCTCTTCCAGCACCCCCTTCTCTCCTGGCTGTCACTCCTCTTCCAGCACCCCCTTCCCTCCTGGCTCTCACCCCTTTTCCATCACCCCCTTCCCCCCTGGCTCTCACTCCTCTTCCAGCACCCCCTTCCCTCCTGACTCTCACTCCTCTTCCAGCACCCCCTTCCCTCCTGGCTGTCACTTCTCTTCCAGCACCCCCTTCCCTCCTGGCTCTCACCCCTCTTCCAGCACCCCCTTCCATCCTGGCTCTCACTCCTCTTCCATCACCCCCTTACCCCCTGGCTCTCCCACACCCGTGAAAACCCTGCCCCCCCTCCCACAAAAATCGCGGCACTCCTCCCTTGCGCGACCCCAGTGGGAGAATCGTGGCCAACCCCCCCCCCCCCCGCGACCCCCGTGCAAAAATCGCAGCCCCCCCTTCCCCCCCACAACCCCTGTGCAAAAATTGGGGCATCTCCCTCCCGCAAAAATTGCGGCACCCCCCCATGAACCCTGTGCAAAAATCGTGGCACCCCCCCTCACACAACAATCGTGCCCACCCCCCCCCCCCGGCCTGCGATCCCTGTCCAAAAATCCCGGCACCCCCCCTCCCGCGATCCCCTCCCTATTCAGAAAAAAAATACAAACTGTGTCCACAGTGCACAGGATAAGGGTGAGGGAGCAGAGGAGCCCTCGTCCGTCGCGCAACAGAGGTGGCTGGCTCCTGCCCAGGAACCAGCCACCTCTGCTCAGGAATCCAAGAAGTGTCTGCTGGCCCATCTACCCATCGGCCCTTCTGGCATTTGCCAAAAGTGCCCGATGGCCAGTCTGGCCCTGACTGTACATAGAGAATGTGCTTGGCTGGTAATAGTCTAGAGGTGTGGGAGCAATTTTGCAGAAACTGAGCCTGTACCCAGGATTTTAGGTGCAGTAAATAGGGTCAGATCCACAAAGTATTGCTACATCTTCTGCATATACATAGTGCTGACATATGTATTTGAAACTGCAATATCTCTTGTTGTTTTATGCCATTTAGAGTGGTTCAATAAAGAGGTTTTTTTTGTTTATAATATAAATGTGTTGCTATTTTTTACATATTGTAATGGAATTTGCAAAATAGTTTTGAGCAATTCTACTTACAAAACTATCAACAGTTCACAAGTTGATTCTTCACAACCAGTCTGGCCACAGCTCTCAAAATACTTAACATTGTTTATTTGGGTGGGGTACTAAATGATAATTACTACCATTTACGACAACACTTATATCGACACTAAAATGCCGGATCAGTACAATTCCGACATATTGCAAATACAGCCTTATATAAAAAGTGACAGTGAAGATTTCCGACACCCCTGCTATAAACGGTGACAAAAGCAAATGCCGGCAATGTGATTGTCATCAGTTTAAATGGCGACAGTAACGTTGCCGTTATTAAGGGGGCAATTCGAGGACCCAGTACATGTATCATGTATGTACTGATCGGGATTCGTAATGATGACTACCACCGGTTTATTTACTATAATTATAGATATACTAAGACACTGGACACAGGATATATTAGCAAAACAGCAGCTTGTTATTTTACAAAGTAAAGTAAAAATAAAGATGAATAAAAGCATGACATTAGCATTATAAGTTGTCTCTTGTTAAGATTACCAGCAAAGAGTGACCTCTTATTTCTACCATACATTACACTTTTATTTATTATTATCATGTGAGACATAATGGAATAGTGTGAGATATACTGTATATTGTTAAATAACATGTTATAGTTTGTGGTCCATAAGAGAAAAAAGATTAATGACCTAGGTAAGCACTCCAGGTACATATATGTACCTGGAGTGCTTACCTAGGTCATTAATCTTTTTTCTCTTATGGACCACATGCTCATACATATGACCTTAGCACCCCCTCACACAATATAGTATATTTACTAGTGAGGTAGGGTACTATCTTGTGCGGAGCGGTTTTTCCCTTTTCCCTTTCCCTATCTCTCCATGACATAACATGTTATAGTTGTCTACTGAAATGTCCATAGCCATGGTCTTATTGGATTCCTGTCTGAAGGAACACGACTGCATATGCAGAGGTGGAAAGAGACTGTGGATGTTATTCCACTGTTTTCTGGAGCTTGTGACAAGTGGTCTCACTTCACTTATCAAGGTCCATTTTATTTTGGTAATTTTTAGGATACAAGGAAAACCCAAATATACTCCTTAATGATATATCTGTTCTTATTTCAGTTTCTTTTCTGATATGCTTAGACCCTTAACTACATATTCCAGTGGATTGCAAACTTTTTCAGTTCAAGGCACCCTTAGGGCCTCCATAATTTTTTCAAGGCACCGCTAAGCCAAACTAATTACCAATTAGCCCCCCACCTTGCTTACCAGTGACCCTGGCCGAGGCACCCTTGTTAGATCGCTGAGGCAACCCAGGGAGCCTAGGCACACAGTTTGGGAACCACTGACATATTCTATAGATCATAAGTGGACTAATTTTGAATTGTCCTTCAGTGAGCTGCATGGAACCATATGAAATGGAATTTGATTGAAAATGTTATACATCTAATTATTAAGTGTTACCAGCAGAAATGATGAGGTGTGTGTGACTTAAATGACAGCCTTTATTTTATAACACAATAGATCAGCAACAAACAGTATATGCAGAATATCAGATGCAGACTGTCAGATTCAGAATCATATGTTGATTGATCAAGTTCAGAATAATATGCAGATTTATCAAGTTCAGAATCATATGCAGATAGCTCTGCAATAAGCAGGCAGAAATGCATTATAGAGTAACTCCCAACATTAGAGCAGGAGCTTAACCCAAATCAGCAGACCTGGTACAGCGGAATACTACAGTGTACTTATCAGCAGTATATTATAAAGTCCAGGGAATCCAATGTATTATGAGACAGACCCAAAGTCCCTCAGAACACTCAGCCACAATAGCAATGGAAGCAGTACAAAAGTCAATGCAAATTCTTACTACTTATTGGATTGTGTGAGCTACACAACTGATGGTCAGGATGCAGGCTGGAATAGATGTGGAGTAGCTGAACACCAGTGAAATGTACCACCAGATGTCAGCAAACAGAACGGATGGTATAAATGGTAATGGTACCACTGTCCTGGCTTTCTCTGGACACCACACCTCTGCCCGAATGGAGCACTGAATATATGGCAGACAGGTAGCAAGAACATGAGCGGTCAGAGTCAGGAATCAGAACCAGAATCGTAGTCAGACATAGCCAGGGATCAGAACCAGAATTGTAGTCAGACATAGACAGGGATCAGAACCAGAAGGCAAAAAACAGGATAATACAGCGCAGGAACCAGAACACTATCGCTAGAAACAGAAGTCTATCACTGGCAAAGATGGAGTATCAGGACAGACATTATATACTGCAGGTAACCAATCAGGATAATGCAGGTTACACACCTGAATTGCAACTCAGCCTAATTGAAAACAGAGAGCTTTCATACACAGGGAAATACAGCAGAAACAGAATCCTAACATTCAGTCTGGAGTATATTTATGAATGCTGACACGCTGCCTTATGTCTTAAAACAAAGATAATTGCTATTTGCAGACACTTGTTTGTGACCCAATCTGCTTCATATTGTATGTAGTGGTTCAAAGATCCGGAGATCTTATTATTAGTACACATATATAAATGAAATGTTGGCATATCAATTTGTTTTTTATTTATGTTGCCTTCATGTCTTATTTTCATATCTTCCCTAGTTTTGTGCTGCAGGCCATGCACCATTTTAGTTTCCCTTATTTGTACTGTCTCTAATGTATTTATATCCTTCTGGAGATATGGTCTCCAGAACTGAACACATTTTCTAGATGAGGTCGTAACAATGACCTATACAGTGGCATTATTACTTCCTTTTTTCTGCTACTGATTCCTCCTCCTATGCAACCAAGCATCTGACTTACCTTCCTCATTGCTTTGTTACATTGCTTACCTGCCCTTAAGTCCCCTGAAATAGTGACCTCTAGATTCCTTTCCTCTTCAGTAGTTTCCATTATTATGCCATTAATACTATATTTAGCCTTTGGGTTTTTGAGACCCATGTGCATTTTTTGGCATTAAACTGTAGTTGCCACTCTCTTGAGCATTCCTCTAATCTACCTAAATGATCAATCATTTGTTAAACCCCTCCTGGTGATGTCTACCATGTTGATATCTTTATGTCATCTGCAAAAAGGCATACTTTCCCTTGAATACCATTTGCAATGTCTCTAATAAAGATATTAAAAATCACTGGTCCAAGTACAGATCCTTGGGGTACTCCAGTGATGACCTTTCCTCCTTTGAATGCACTCCATTTACTATAACTCTCTGTCTTCTATCCTGCAACCAAGATCTTATCCATTCAGCCATCTTAGAATCCGGAACTCTTCAGCTATGAAATCAGCAGCTTGGGTTTGAACTTTCACTGGCATTAATGTAAGCACAAAAACGGTGCGCCGGGAGCTTAATGGAATGAATTTCCATTGCCGAGCAGCTGCATGCAAGCCTCACATCACCAAGACCAATGCCAAACTTCAGATTGCTGTAAAGCACACTGACACTGAACTGTGGAGCAGTGGAAACATGTTCTGTGGAATCACACTTCTCTGTTTGGCAGTCAGATGGGTGAGTCTGAGTTTGGCAGATGCCAAGAGAATGTTACCTGCCTGACTGCATTATGCCAACTGTGAAGTTTGGTGGAGGAGAGATAATGGTATGGGCCTGTTTTTCAGGGTTTGGGCTAGGCTCCTTATCTCCTGTGATTGGCAATCTTAATGCTTTAGCATACCAAGTCATTTTGGAAAATGCTATGCTTCCAACTCTGTGGCAACAATTTGGGAAAGGCACTTTTCTATTCCAACCTGACTGTGCCCCAGTGCACAAAGCAAGGACTACAATGACATGGTTTGATGAGTTAGGTGTAGAAGAACTTGACTGACCAGCACAGAGCCCTGACCTCAACCCCATCGAACATCTTTGGGATGAACTGGAATGGAGATTGCGATCCAGGCCTTCTCATCCAACAACAGTGCCTGACTTCATAAATGCCCTAAGAATGAATAGGCACAAATTCCAACAAAAACACTCCAAGATCTTGTAGAAAGCCCTCCAAGAAGAGTGGAAGCTGTTATCGCTGTAAAAGGGGGGCCAACTCCATAATAAAGTATATGTATTTGAATACAATATTATTACAGTCCCTGTTGGTGTAATGGTCAAGTGCCAGAATACTTTTGTCCAAATAGTCTATATTTCTATAAAAGCAATGTGCACTTGTTTATTATGCATAGATATATATTTATACCAACAATGTTTTCAACTCTTTATAATACATAGCATCTTCAAATAGAGAATTATAATTGCAATTATTGTAGCCAGAATTTTCACACACAAACAGATCTACTGGGGCATATAAGTAGAGACTTACTGTATTTTCCTAGCAGAACTATTTGAGTGTGTGTTAAATCCTTACGTTTTATTGGGGGGAGGAGATTGCGTGAATGACACTTCACACCCTGGGCTCTATGTGGTCTAGATCTGCATCTGTCCGCTTGCCAAAGAGTGGCGTTGACAAGGCCAAGCAGTGCAGTTGTTGCCTGACCTGCACATGCCCTGGATTAGAGCACTGACACCACACAGGTGCTAGCCTGGAATACACTTTTAACAATGAAGTTTTAGTGGCAGGCGCCCCAAAAAGTTATTTTCCCTAGGGCCCCACACCTGTTAATATAGCCCTGCAGAACGTGCATTTATAGGTATTCTATTTAGTGAGGTAATGCAGTGAAAGCATTTCCCATTTGTCATCCTAAGGTATGTATGGAAGAAGATAATGGTGCTAAATATATATTGGTGATTGTTACACAGAATTGTTGTGTAATCTATCTTATTGTTTACAGTTAAATTGTAGCCTAAATACAATAGGGAGAAAAAATACTTAAGAAAAAACATTAATTACTGCATATGCATCCAGAGTTAAAGAATGTACAAATCTAACTATTAATATTTAAGCAGACAGTGACAGATCAAATGAAAGTGAGGCTTCTGTGTTCTAGATAACTCCATTATACATTCACAGATACACAGACTTTCCCAATTCCTAATTTAAAGACTATACAATTTGAGAAAAAAAGATATCAACATGGACTGTAAAATGGTGACTAATCTTCATTGACTAAGTGTCATTAACAAATATAGCATATGGCAGTGCAAATGATCTTTTGTGATGTCACAAGTCTATTTTCCAATGTTTCTTTTTGAGTGTGTCTTATTTTAATATCCACATGCAAACAAGATTTCATTTTGCTGGACAAGGTTATTTAAAAGAGAATCTCATTTAAGTGGTGAAGATGGTATATTCGGAGATACATTCATTGATTGCAAGAAGGAAGTGACACAGAACCCATAACATGAATTGATTTTTAAATTTTTTTAGCAGGTAATAGAAAATGATGTTTGATGTGTTGAACGTGCCAAAACACATGCGGATATTTACAATTATACATATCTTGTAGAATGCATTAAATAAATGATAACTAGAATCTGATTGGTTGCAATATGCAACATCTCCACTTTTTTAAACTCGCAGCTTGATAAATTTACCCCAAGGAGTCAACTGCAAGATGGGGTGTGGTCAGTCATTAAAGGGGATTTGGTCTGCCCACGGAGGACAACGTATAGCGCCATAGTGTAGTCTATAAAGAAAAAGCAAGTAAGGTCAATGTCACATGAATCATGTAAAAGGAAATAGAGATGAAATGTGTATCAATCAATAAATAACCTTTATTTATGCTGATAAACACATGTATGATTAAATACAAAAAAATAAATTAGAAATAAAAAATTAAACAGCAGCTTCTTAATGAAGGCATATAAATTAACCACCATAACGGTTGTAACACACATGGACATTTTTTAATTTAGTTTAGAAGCCTAAACAGTATAGATAACAGTATAGATAATTTAATGCTTACAGTGTAGTGCTTTTTTACTGTCAGAAACTAACCACCCTACCCTCTCCTCTCTCTGTTATAATGAGAAGCTGAGCGCTGCCGCTGCTGTTCTAACCTGTGATCATTATCAATGGCTTCTTCTGCAAATCGGCTCTTCAGAGCAGTATCCCCTCCTCCAGGGGGCAGATCTTCTTATCCCAGAGCATGGAGATGTCATTGCCCGGCAGCAGGGATGCCATCAGAAATAGTGAGGCCCAGTACAAATGAAAATCCCCCAGCGCATATGACACCCCCACAGTACAAATGACCCACAAACTCGACAAATTCTGTTTAGTCAAAAACAAGTCTACCAAAGCACCATTAATGTCAAGTAAAGATGTTTAAGCTGCATCAGAACAAAGGACAAAATGAGTAGTGACTCACACAAACCTGCAAGCATTTACTATTATTATTATTATTATTATCTTTGACTTATAAGGCGCCACAAAGGGTCCGCAGCACCGTACATTACATATACAGAAAACAGAACCAAGACAGAACATGATACACAAATATATACAAACACAGGTGACAGGGTAAAGCAAATCAGATTATATCTGACAGATAGTGAAAGGGATGGTAGAAATCAGCAAGAAGAAGGCCGAAGCTTAATAAAACAGGGAAAACAGGGCTAGCGAAGCAGGCCAAGAGGTACAGAGGGTGAAGGAACAATAGAAGGAGCACACAAGGAAAGAGGGCCCTGCTCATGAGAGCTTACAACTTAAAGGGAAGGGGGAGACACATAAATGTTGGTACTAACTGGGGAAGAGAGCCAGGACAGGTAAGTTAGGAGGACTGATAGACTTGAATAAAGAAATGAGTCTTAAGGGCATGCTTGAAGCCTTTGAGAGTAGATGCTAACCTGATGGAACGTGGAAGATCGTTCCACAGCAGGGGAGCAGCCCGGGCAAAGTCCTGAAGACGAGAGTGAGAGGAGGTGATCAGTAGTGAGGCGGCGGTTAGAGGCCGCAAGCCTGTCTTCTTGCTAACAATCAAGTAAAATCTTCAAATGCAAATGTAGCTTATAAAAATGAGGGCACAACTATGGGGTATAACATGAACTGAGTTCACAACTATGGTGGGTAATATGAAATGAGGGCACAACTATGATGGATAAAATTGGGGGGCATAATATGATCTGGGACAGAACTATGTGGCATAATATGAACTGGGGGCATTATTGTGTGAAATAACATGAACGCTTACTTGTTGGTCCCATTACTTTTAAAATTAACATGATATTGGCATTATACAATAAGAAATAATTAAATTTAAATATAAATATATATATATATATATATATATATATATATATATATATATATACACATATACACATATACACGTATATATACATTATGGACCTCATTCAGAGTCGGATGCAACGTTCGTTTTAGGCGCATCCAACAAAAAAACACTACCACGCATGGTAGGGACCCCCACAATCCTATGGTCCAGTTTCTATATTTTTTACTTTTTATGTTATTTTATCTTTGTTTATACTATGTATGTGCAATAAATTTTGTAGCCAACGGTATCACACTGGATCCGTTTTTTTGTTTGTTTTTTTTTCCTCTTTTCACTCAATATTGAAAATATCCTTTTGGGAGAAAAACCTTGATTATTCTTATGGAGGATTTCAAAAGAATTTGAACCCAGGCCTACTATTTCTTGTCATCTTGTAAGTGTTATCACTTAAGGAGTTGGGTGAAGATATCAATCACATTATATGGAACACGTTTAATATATATAAGGCACTTATATATTTTGTATCTGGTGAGTGGATTCACATAAGAAGACACCCTTGGATTAAAGCTGATTAATTTTATATTCACTAAACGACGCCATTTGTTGTTACAATATTACACTATGTTGTGTTTTTGTGTCTTTTATGGTATATTACTATAGAACGGAGGAAAGATCTGAACAAGGTGACCTACGAATCTACTCATAAAATATAAGTATTTTTGATTATCTTATTTATATATATTGTTAAGAAGATAAGATTGGTTGTTTTCTCTGTTCACATGCATACCGCTTCATTGTAAGACTCATCTATGTGATTGCAATCAGCAGCACTGAAACACTCCTATACATATATATATTCTATCTAATTTTAAGGAAAATTGTGTGACTCCTATAGGGGGGTTTAGCAGCAGTTGATTGTTGCGCAATCTACCCTTCTTGCATATCATTTTATACTACCACGCATGTGCAGAAAGCCCCAAATCCGCCTGCATCTTGGACGCATTTAACACTTGCGACAGCTTGCGACTCCCTACGAGAGAATGGGAGGAACGCGGAATTGTGAAGGCGTGACCATGTAAATACATCCTAGTCACAGTGAGGCGCAGACGCAACACCCTTCAAAACAGGGCTTAAGCTGTGTGGCAGGAATTAGGTGGCGCAAGCGTTAGCTAGCTGCAGGAACTGCTTGCAGCTCGGTAGGGTATTAAGAGTGAAACGCAAATGGGGTTACTTGCCACTCGTAATACCCTACCAAGCTGCGGCACACTCCCACTTCTATACTTCTTAAATGGACTTTGAGTCCGACTCTAAATGAGGTCCTATATGTACACATACATACATACATGTATAAACACACACACATACATACATAAATACACACACACACAGTGGTCGAAGTGGGAATTTAATAGTAGCGGCATGGAAAATGTAGGTGACTGGAGTATAAGAGTGTTACAATAAAAGCCTTAACTGTGAGGAGTTTGTATGTTCTCCCCATGTTATACTGATAGGTTAATTAGCTGCTAACAAATTGACCCTACTCTGTGTTAGGGAATTTAAACTGTAAGCTCCAATGGGGCAGAGACTGATGTGAATGAATTCTCTGTACAGCGCTGCAGAATTAGTGGCGCTATATAAATAAATGGTGATCATGAAAGATAGATATATACACACATATACATATATATATATATATATATATACATACACACATATATACATATGTATTGTCGAAGTCAGCAAATTGGATAAAGTAATTTCAATTAAAGTCTAGCAAACTTGGTTGTCTTTGTTTGAAAAGATGTGTACGGTACGCTACGACGTACAAGGGCACGCTACGGCGTGAAAGGGCATACGCATCCACTACACGTGGCAGCAACAGTCTGTATCGGTCTTTTACCATACATTCGCACAAACACGCATACTTATAAAATAGCACACATTAATGGTAGTTGCAACACATAGTCAGTTATGTTGAAATATAGTAGTATTTATATGTTATATCAGAGTTACATGTATATTAATGAAATACACTGAACAGGTTAAAGGAATCACATCATGAGTGGTATCATAATGAACCTCGTTACATATCCTACTGTTTGGTTCACTTTGCGAGGGAATCGCAGAGTGCATACACAAGTTATGAATGATAGGGAATTATGAACTACTTAAGACTAAGGAATCTTGGCGTGAAGAGCAGAGCATACCCCCTGCAGAGATGACCCCCTCCTTTGGATTCCTTTGTATGAACTGGCCAATGATGACGACCCCTTGGACCTTCCTGAGACCTGGACCAATAGATGCAAGCTATTCCATCTTCATTGTATTACTGTATTTGATTGTGTATATAAGCAGCAGCTTGTGATCCAGAGGGCAGACATCTTGTCCCCAGACTTCAGGATTGAATGACTGCACTGGATCCACAGCGCCTGCGATAAGTAACGGCTGTATTTACTATTACTTCGCTTGAGTATATATATTCTATTATTTGCGAATAAATCTTTGTGCGTTGGAAACACAACTCGAGGTTCGACAATCGTTATTGGTTAGCGACAATACGCACATAACAATTTGGGGGCTCGTGAGCTTTGGAAGTTTCGTTGCCGATGATACACAAGACCAACGGATTTCGGTTCCTCAACAAAGGGTGTAGACGCGTCATAAACGGGTAAGAACGCATGGTGTTCAAAACCTGAATTTTACTCTGTGTTGTGAAACCGAATGTCCGTTTTGCATTATCTAGGGCACGCTAACTAGAACCTAGGGACAAAAGAGAAAACTGTTTCTTTTTACTGTCATTGTGCGTTTTAACTATATTGCATTGCATAGCGTATGTGTACTTCCTGCTTAGCATATGTGAACTTCCGGTAGATTTGCCACGTGGTTAAACAATCGTTTTGATAGTTATTATACATGCATAGTATAATTACTTGTGAAAGCCTCTGAGACATTATTACTATTGTTGGGAACTTTTGATTTTCTGCGCAGAAAAGGTGTATAGTGTGTGATGTTGTAACGTAGATACACTGTTTATTATTCATTGGTTCTCAGTTGCTGTCTGACGAGGCGGATTGCCCAACTGAAGGACGGTATACAGGGCAGGTATACCGAATGCGAAAACGTGTTTTTCGCAAAGCGCTACCAATAGATCGCAAGGTTTGCTAATAATTAGTATTGGTAGGCAGTGCGATCCGATCGCACCGTTAGTGCGAATTGGTGAAGCAGCTAGGAGGAATTATACTGGAAAGGCAGGTTGATTGTATTAACTTGCGCTCCCAGCGATAATAAACTCAGTAGATTTTTGTGGTTGAGCCAGGGTATCGAGGAGCTGATAGCCCTTGGGGCCCACAGTGATATTTCTGTATTAGGGATCCTCGCCTGGTGCGAGAAAAGCGAGTGAACGCGGCTAAAGGAAATACGTTCACCGAGCATTATAGATCTCTAGCGGTGAGTATAGCAACAGAGTTGAAATTATTAGGTAGAAAGAACAGAGCATTGCGGTGTGTCTGTATTTCACATTTGGCCGGAAGGAACAGAGCATTGCGGTGTGTCTGTGTTCCGGGTAGAAGGTATATTGTTCAACATGGGTGCTAAGCATACGCTAGAGATGGTCAGTGTACTGCCTAAGGAAGGCCCTATTGGTTCAGCGAGGTTTCTCATGTGTAAGAAATATGGTGCATACGCAACTGTGTATTGTGACACGTGGGTCGGGATGACCAAAGCTTGTGATAGGCTTTTCCCAACAATAGGAAGTTTTAATGCAGAGGTACTAAATACTGTAAAAGATAAAGTATGGTTGATCAAGTCAACGAAAAAGAGAAATAGACATAATGATTGTTTAAAATTGTGGCAAATGGAAGGTAACACGCGGCAGAGCAGCGAATGCAAACCGGAAGTAGGCGTGACGAAAAGCGCGCGCAAGGCGGATGTAACCGCTGAGAAGCGTGGCAAACTCAGCGCAAGCGCGCCCCCGACACATAAGGTGGCGGGAGGGGTAAGTACAGCCGTTGTTAAAACTGAAAATAGAAAAATTGCTAAATTGTACCCTGTTTTAAGCCAGTTTCAATCAAGTGTATCTGAAAATGAAGATGAACCCACTGTGATTTCGGCCATTGCCCATGCTGTTAGTGTACTAGAGGCTCAGCGCAAGTATGAGAAAATGGCTGAGATAGGTGAGAGTAGCGTGATCACTAGGAGTGAAAGCATTCTAAATCTAGGACCAGTAAGTCCTGTAGTGTCCCCTGAAGTCAGTGTACCAGAGGGTGCGTTCCCGGTCCGCACAATATCGGTTCCCAATGGGAAACCGGATAAGGATGGTGTAGTTCCTTTAAGAAATGTTACAATGCATTGTCCCTGGACTAGATCAGAATTACGTTCCATTTTGACTGAATTCCCAGACCCTAGAAAGGAGTTAGCTAAATGTCAGAAATTTGTTAAAGACTTAGGGAATGCTCACGAACCAACCAGTAAGGATTGGCGGGTAGTGTTGAGGGCGTGTCTTCCTCCCAATACTAACATACAAAAATTTATTGAAGATTGTTTGTTGGAGGAAGATGACACCTTGACTGATGAGATTAACCAACGGAATATAGAACAAATTGTCAAACACTTAGCCATCTGTTTTCCAGTAGTAGTAAATTGGAGTAAGATTTTCACCATTAAACAAAAGGATAGTGAAACTGCCTCAGATTACTTTGCTAGAGCTATAACAGCGATCGCACGATTTAAAAATTTAAAGACAAGAGTACAAACCACATTACCTAATTGGAGAGGCGTCACGGTAGACTCTCTTAGGGAGTCTGCTGTGGAGCATGACAAGAACCTTTTTAGAAAAAGGGAAGAGAAAAGTGATAAGTTAATGACGGTAAGTATACAGGCTCTAGAAGGGGTGCATACACGACCATCAGCATACAACCCATATAACAGGAAACCTAAAGTGATCAGGTGTTTCAACTGTAACGAGGAAGGACATTACAGGAGAGATTGTAAAAAGGAAAGACTCAATACACATAGGGGTGGGTCACATAGATATCTTCCAAGGAGGGATTCACATAGACTAGAAGACTCACATCTACCCGCACATATTACAGCAGCAAATGCTGCACGGGAAATCAATAGTCAGCGCTAGGGGTCAGGTCATACCTGTAGTCTACAGCCAGTGAGGTTAACCGAGAGTCAGAGTGAAGAACCAACAATGATAGTTGACATAGCTGGTAGGAAACAAACTTTTCTTGTAGATACAAGGGCGGCCCGATCTGTGATAACCTCTCCTTTCAATCTACAGGTGACCAGTAAAACTATTCCAGCTGTGGGGGTAACGGGAAAAGTGTTACATTATCCTCTAACTAAACCCGCTGAAGTTACTATTGGCCCTCTGCATACTAAGCATTCGTTCCTCTTAGCTGCAGCGGCTCCTACTAACTTGCTAGGGAGAGACTTGTTTACGTAAAATGGGATGTGTCATATACTGTACTTCAGATGGTGTGTTCCTAGATATACCCGAGAAGGTTGCACATGAGGTACAGGACATATTGGACACCCCTCAAAGGTTAATGTTACACTCTCCTGTTATAGAACAAAGTCCATCTCAAGTAAAGGGGATGTTGCTGGAAATACCAGGTTCCCTATGGACCAGAGATGGACAGGACACTGGACTGATGGCAAACGTAGCCCCTGTCATGGTCAATCTAAAAAGTGGTAGGATAGCTCCAAAAATCCCACAGTATCCATTAAAACCGGAGGTGGAACTAGGGGTATATCCTGTTATTGAGAGGCTGTTACAACAAGGGATTTTAATTCGTACAGTCAGTACAGCAAATAGTCCCATTTTCCCTGTGAAGAAGAGTGGGGGGAGGGGCTATAGATTAGTCCAGGACTTAAGGGGAATTAACAAAGTTGTTGAGAGCCAATTCCCCGTAGTGCCGAATCCAGCTGTCATCCTCATGCAGATTTCACCGTCTGCCAGTCATTTTACTGTCATTGATCTATGTTCTGCTTTCTTTTCAGTCCCTCTTCACCCTGACTGCCAATACCTTTTTGCATTCTCCTACAGGGGAGTGCAATAAATGTGGACCAGACTACCCCAGGGGTTCATTGACAGCCCCAGTATTTTCTCCCAAGCCTTACATGACTGTTTGCAATCCTTTCAACCCCACAATGGGTCTGTTCTAATTCAATATGTGGACGATTTGTTGTTGTGATCTGATTCTTTTATGTCATGTTTACATGATACTAAATTGTTGTTGCTTCATCTTTCACAAACAGGGCACAAGGTGGCAAAGGATAAATTACAGCCATGTCAGACTAAGGTCAAATACTTAGGACACTGCCTCACGAAGGGGCTAAGACACCTGACAACTGACAGAATTGAGGCCATACAACACATGACCCTACCGCAGAGCCAGAAGCAGATTCGTACTTTCTTGGGGATGTGTGGATACTGTAGGTCCTGGATCCCAGGTTTTTCTATTCTGGCATTACCATTGCAGGAGCTAGTCTCTTCCTCAAAACCAGAACGTGTTGTACACACAGAAGAGTCAGAGCAAGCGTTCTTTAATCTTAAAGATAGTCTGACAAGAGCACCTGCATTGGGAATACCTGATTATGAAAAGCCTTTTGAGCTATTTTGTACAGAAGCTGATGGCTGTGCAGCAGGTGTCCTCGCACAGAAACATGGTGATGCTAGCAGACCGGTAGCATACTACAGTGCACAATTAGACAATGTGGCAAGATCGCTCCCAACATGTCTCAGAAGTGTAGCAGCAACGGCCCTTCTAGTAAGTAAGAGCGAGGATGTAGTATTAGGACATAATTCAACCATCTATACACCCCATGCGGTATCAGCTCTGTTAAATTCAGCCCAAACCAGACATGTTTCTTCAGCTAGATTCACAAAATGGGAACTAGCCCTGATGGCACCCTCAAACATCACCATCAAACGATGTAGCACCTTAAATCCAGCTACATACCTTCCGTATGTGTCTCTAGAGACACAAAGGGTGGGAGGTGAGGAGACCCTGGTTGATGATGAGTTAGGCAAGAATACTGACACGCATGACTGTATGGAACACCTGAATCAGACCTTTACTGCAAGGCCCGACATACGTGACACCCCCTTAGAAAATGTAGATTTTACGTTTTATACAGACGGAAGTTGCCATAGACAGACAGGGACAGGAGAGCTATGTACTGGTTACGCTGTTGTAGACGATCAGGATGTGGTAGAAGCTGAACCCCTTGGTCCACCTCACTCAGCCCAGGTGGCGTAACTGGTAGCACTAAGGAGAGCGTGTGAATTGGCAGAGGGTAAATCAGCCAATATATATACTGACTCTAGGTACGCCTTCGGGGTAGTGCACGATTTTGGGGCCCTTTGGCGTCTTAGAAACTTTACGACAGCAGCAGGTACACCAGTAGCGCACTCACAGCACATAAAAGGACTTCTGACAGCGATACAGTTACCCAGAACAGTAGCCGTCATAAAGTGCAAAGCCCATACCTTTGAAGAAGACCCAGTGTCATTGGGCAACAACAGGGCAGACGAAGCTGCTAAATGGGCAGCAGGGCAACCTATAACTGTATCGACCGAGACTATGATGGTTTTTCAAACACTAGACATGCAGAAATTAATTGAAATGCAAGATTTGTGTTCCCTACAAGAAAGGGCGGTCTGGAAGGCGAAGGGATGTGGTCAAGAGTCCTCAGGACTCTGGAGGGATGGACAAGGTAAGCCTGTAGCTCCCTGAACATTTTATCCAAGCCTGGCTGAAGCAGCACACGGCCTGACTCACCTGGGTAAAGAAGGTATGTGCAAACTGGTGAGAGCATACTGGTGTGCTCCCGGATTTTCCTCTCAAGCTGGTAAGAAAGCAATGTCATGTCTTACTTGTTTGAGGAAAAATGTTGGGAAAACTATTCCAACTGAGCCATCCCACATCCCTCCTACAGACGGACCTTTTCAGGTAATACAAATTGACTATATCCAATTACCACCGTGCAGGAATCTACAGTATGTGTTAGTGTGTATTGATGTGTTTTCCGGTTGGGTAGAAGCATATCCGGCAGCCACTAATACTGCTGTGTTCACTGCAAAGAAAATTGTACAAGACTTTGTGTGTAGGTTCGGTATCCCTATAATCATTGAAAGTGATAGGGGTACCCATTTTACTGGTGATATCTTCCAAAATATGTGTAAACTCATGGGAATCAGTAGCAGACTTCACACCCCTTACCGACCACAAGCCAGTGGTAAAGTGGAGAGAGTAAACGGTACTATCAAGAACAAACTGGGTAAGATAATGGCTGAAACTGGGTTGGCATGGCCTGAGGCTTTGCCGTTGGTCCTCCATAGCATTCGAACCACTCCTAGACCTCTTAATCTGTCCCCCTTTGAGATACTGTTCGGACGACAACCTCATTTGATCGTGAGTCCACAAGACGACTTAAAGTGTAATAATGAAGTGACTGTACAATATCTTATAAGAATGAGTAGACAGCTGAAACAACAACAACAAAAACTAAAAATGCTGTCACCTGGTATGCCAGAGACGAACTGTCATGATGTTGAACCTGGAGACTATGTTATGATCCGCAATTTCTTACGTTCAGGTTGTTTAACAGACCGTTGGGAAGGCCCGTACCAAGTGCTGCTGACCAGTACTACATCACTGAAGGTTGCAGAGAGAGACACTTGGGTCCATTCCACCCACTGCAGGAGAGTCCATAATCCGGAGAAAGTGCAAGACAAAACTCAGACCGACGACATAGAGCTGTCACTTGTGAGCCTGTTCCGGGAGACCTAAAGCCTGCAGTTGAAACACCTGAACCAGAGACGTTGCCTCAGAACTATGTTTCCAGCGATGGAGTGGCGGTTTTTGTTTTTCTTTTGTTCCAGGATTTTCCTTGTTTTTACTTTTTCTAGGACATTCTATTTTTGTGAAGGAGGATGGAGGACGGAGGAGAGTTCTGGGAGTGATACGGATGAAATGGAGGCCGAAGAAAAGTTAATAGGATACTATGAGCAGCCCATTATCAAACTTGGTCCAGGGGTTATGAAAAGGTCTGCTAGCTCAGGAACTCGGAGGCAGTGTGAAGGGCTATTGTCTGATGAGTATTGTATCTGCAAGTTCTGCGACTCCCTAGTTGAAGAGAGATGCATCCAACGATGCCAGTCCCCCAGTACTCTGAATATAGGCGGGCATCCTTTGGAGGATTATCACTCCCTGGTGGGTAAGGTGCTAAACCAAACCGAGTGTTGGGTGTGCTCTCACGTGCCTCAAGGGCAGCATAACATAGGACTAGTGCCATTCCCTCTAAAAATATCTGAAGTACTCAAATTAAGGGGTGGGAGGCCCATAGAAGGGAGGTACAATAACACTAGGTCCCCTAGTCTGACGCTTCGACAATACTCCATAGGCAGATCTTTGCTGTGCCTAAACATATCTCATGCAAAGCGCCTGGAGAATTGGGAGGCTGACCTATCAGATCAGACAATGGCTCGCCACACTCATTTTAGAGGAAGACTCACAAGGTCACTACTAGGCAGGAATGTTGATGGAAGTCACAAGTTAGGGCGTATAACCAAACATAAGAAGGTATCCATTGGAAAAGTCTCTACAGATAAATGTGAAAATGTCATTAATGCCGACACGTGTCTAGAGCAGATGGAGACACTAGGCATGGGTAGTTTTATCAAAACTCTGTGTGATATAATTCATGGGCATACTGTTCCTTATGTTCTCCCTGAGAATGTGTATTTTGTTTGTGGAAGAAAAGCTTATTCCTGGGTGACTCCGAGTTCCAAGGGCTTGTGTTTCTTAGCTAAACTGGTTCCTGAAATCATGACTGTTACTCATGAAGAAATGGTTGGTATTCACAAGACTACATCACCACCATACATACACACACAGTATGAACACCGTGGCAAGAGAAATATGATTCCTGGTGAGGAACCCATAGCTACAAAAGTGATTAGTGAAACTGCTGGTTTCCAAGTTATGGTTGCTCTAGAACTCACCAGGACTGCTCGGGGAACATTAAACTTTAAATATATCCAAGACCTAGCTAAATTAATAGATAATATCACCGAGATGTATGATGACACTTTCAGGTATACTGGAAGGGAGCTACAAGCGTACAAGAAAGAGTTGGTGCAATATAGACTGGTACTAAATTATCTCACCTCTATAACTGGTGGGTACTGTGTGACACTGGCCACCCAGTTCGTGTCAAATGTTGCACGTACATTACTAATAATACGGATGACCCTAAAGAGGTTATAGACCGGAAGATGGATGAAATTTTGCAGCTGAAATGGGAATTTCGAAAGAGCCATAATTCTTCGTTATATGAGGTCGGGGAAAAGGTGGCAGGTTGGTTCTCATGGTTGAACCCAGCAAAATGGTTCTCCGGTCTGGGGGAGTGGGTACAGGAAATGATTGCGAGTTTAGGTAAGCTCCTTCTCCTTATACTGGGTGTCATCTTAGCAATTGGTTTAGTTGTCAAATGTGTTCCTACTGTGTTGAAGTGTGGAAAATGGTCTCATAGGAGTAACACTGAGAAAGAGACTGAAAGGGTGATACCAGATACCGAGATCATGGTCTGTGAAGAAGTATTGTATAATCCTGAACTTGAAACGGTGATTGGGTGATAGTTTATTACACTATCAAAGGGTGGAACTGTCAAAGTCAGCAAATTGGATAAAGTCATTTCAATTAAAGTCTAGCAAACTTGGTTGTCGTTGTCTGAAAAGATGCGTACGGTACGCTACGACGTACAAGGGCACGCTACGGCGTGAAAGGGCGTACGCATCCACTACACGTGGCAGCAACAGTCTGTATCTGTCTTTTACCATACATTCGCACAAACACGCATACTTATAAAATAGCACACATTAATGGTAGTTGCAACACATAGTCAGTTATGTCGAAATATAGTAGTATTTATATGTTATATCAGAGTTACATGTATATTAATGAAATACACTGAACAGGTTGAAGGAATCACATCATGAGTGGTATCATAATGAACCTCGTTACATATCCTACTGTTTGGTTCACTCTGCGAGGGAATCGCAGAGTGCATACACAAGTTATGAATGATAGGGAATTATGAACTACTTAAGACTAAGGAATCTTGGCGGGAAGAGCAGAGCATACCCCCTGCAGAGATGACCCCCTCCTTTGGATTCCTTTGTATGAACTGGCCAATGATGACGACCCCTTGGACCTTCCTGAGACCTGGACCAATAGATGCAAGATATTCCATCTTCATTGTATTACTGTATTTGATTGTGTATATTAGCAGCAGCTTGTGATCCAGAGGGCAGACATCTTGTCCCCAGACTTCAGGATTGAATGACTGCACTGGATCCAGAGCGCCTGCGATAAGTAACGGCTGTATTTACTATTACTTCGCTTGAGTATATATATTCTATTATTTGCGAATAAATCTTTGTGCGTTGGAAACACAACTCGAGGTTCGACAATCGTTATTGGTTAGCGACAATACGCACATAACAGTATATATATATATATATATATATATATGTATATATGTGTGTGTCTATATATATGTATATATGTGTGTGTGTGTATATGTATATATATATATATATGTGTGTGAATACATATATATATATATATATATATATATATATATATACATGTAAAGGTATATAAATCAGAAGCTTATCTGTAAGAATATGGACCTCCTCCACAGCGATTTCATATGTTGGATGATCCAGAGAAAGAGCTGCAAGCTCAAAAAACTCCCCTAAATCCCTGTAAATCCCATAGTGTAATATGTTCAGACCAAGTAACCAGACTGGAACATGGAAAAATTATTGACATTTAATAGTTAATATGAAAGACAATAAAATGCCCGTACATAAAGTACAATAAGAAACAGCTTATCTGGTAGCCGCTAAGTCTCCTACAAGTGTCCCAATAGGGGAAGCCTTCCGGCCACGATAGCAACACATCAAGAAGAGGAGCAGAGGGGTGCCAGATAAGTCCTTCTAGATAAGTCCTACATATATATATATATATATATATATATATATATATATATATATATATATACACACAATTATTCTGTCAGCAATACAACAAAACAATCTGTTCTTGGTGACATGTTATTATAAGCTTGGTTCTTAAACCATGTATTAACATACACTCATATATATCTTATAGTGTTTTATTCATTTTTCCCTACTGGAATAACAAGAATTCTCTAAAACAAGCATGTCATCAATATGTAGGTGAGTGCAGCAGTGCATACACACTGAATAATATTCAGGTGTCAGTATTTTCAAGAGATATTCTCTACTTCCACTTCCATAAAGTTGGACAAATAATTTAAAGCTGAGAGAAAAAAGGGGAACGAAATGGCATCAGTAGAAACATTAACTGATCCATGAAAAGGAAATAGTTGTTTTCTATCTTGGTGTAGGGAGAAATTAGGTTATAATATGCGCCTTATGTAAGTACCTCACCTAAACTTTTGAGAGATGTTTGTTGTTTGAATGCTTGTACACCCTTAAGCTAGCTTTAATTATGTTGGTCAGTGTCAGGCAGTACACATGAAATCCATTGCAACTGATGACTGTTCTCAACGTGTAGTATTGGTAGAGGCATAAATAACAGCTGTTAACACAGCACATGAGAAGCCATAATTGTTACTTTTAAAATAAAAGTACTTTCCTAGATGTTGATTGCTGCAGCCTTTCTGCTCCTTTTTCCTACAGCGGCGGCGGGAACATTAATTTAGTGTTAGTGAGGTTAATAATAATGTAGGTACAAAATAATACCTAAATTATGTTATTTTAGCCCAAAAAATAGAATTTTGTAAAAAAATGGCTAAACAAAACCAAAACAAAACCAAATCCAAAACGGTTTTGGCAAAACCAAAACCAAAACCCGAAGGTAATCCAGATCCAAAACTGAAACCAAAACACAGGAGTCAGTTAGCATCTCTAGGCCCAGTACAAATGAAACACAGGGCCCCCCTCGCCACAAAGCCACCTTCCACCTCCACACCCCCGTTTGATGCCCCGGTGGATAGCTTATGCTTTGGGAGACAAATAGAAAAGAACATACAATGTGTTTGAGAGATAAACAGCAAGAGATGGAAGTAAGAGAAATGAAGTGGGGTATTTCCTACATACAGACACGATCACAGAGAGCCTCTCCTCCCGTCACTACGAGGAGCACTGCTATACAATATAATGATTAGAGAAATGGCATACGCATAGTAGCGATCACAGAGAGCCTCCTACAGTCACTATGAAGAGCACTACTGCTGAGTATAATGAGAAGGGGAATGTCATACACAAAGTTATTATCACAGAGAGTGTCTTGGTCAAGTCAGGACCATCCTTACATAGTTTAATGAGAATGTCAATGTAGGGATAATTTTTGCAATGTACTTAGCATATTTTACATACAATATTGTAATTATGGTTCCAAGCTTTCCGGGTAATAGACCTCATATCCGTATTATCTTAAGAGTGATATTTTGCTAAATGTTCTGTGCATTTTACTTGACAATATACACATTTAATAATGAAATAATTAAATAATTACACTTTTACTTATGCAAAACATTTATCGAATCATTTTTTAAGGAAATATAGTGACATATAGTGAGGTTTAGGGTGACTGCCAGGGGCAGACTGGCCATCTGGCAGTTCTGGTAAATGCCAGAAGGGCTGCTGGCTAGATGGGCCTGTGCAAGGACCTGTGTCCCAGCATTACAGCCCTAGCTAATGGGATCAGACCTAGCCTACCAGTGGCTTCCTGGTGGCTGTCTTCTTCCCAGGAACCAGCCACCTTACTAAATATGCTGCACCAATCTGCCCAGCTCTACTCCACCTCCCCCACCCATCCTGAGCCTCACCTCCTCTCTCCCCTGTCCCCTGCTTTCAGCGGGTGCACACATCTCGAATCAGACCGCCTGTCTAAGCTGACAGCTGCGGCTCCCTCCTCACCCAGCACTCAGTAGCAGGACAGAACATACCATAATCAGGTATGTTAATATATTTTCTCGTGCTTCAATATATTTTTTCAACCACCTTTTTTTTAACTTGGGGCACTACTCTGTGGTAAAATGTGATTTTGAGGCACTATTCTGTGGTATAATGTGATTTAGGGGCACTACTCTGTGGCATAATGTTATTTGGGGCACTATTGTGGCATAATATGATTGGGGGCACTACTGTATGGCATAATATGATCTGGGAGCGCTATTGTATGGCATAATATGAATTGAGGGTACTACTGTGTGGCATAATTTGATTAGGGGGCTCTATAGTGGCTTAATATCAATTGTGGGCATGAACTATTTTTCGACACTGCCGCTGCGCAGTGGCACACAGTTTGTTTCCTGCTCATATATGGAGGGAGGCCCCAAAAGTTCACTGTACCCAGACCCCACATTTCTCGTGGCAGTCCTGTACATACCATTACCTGATACAGGTGTACCCTATGCTGCAAATAGAGATTCAAGCTGCGCGTAATACATTGTATCTCACGGGACACTGTATAACAATGTGCTGTGCAAAAATTACTGTAATTAATATTATTAAAATTATTATTATCATCTGAAATAGAGGTGGGCCTGTGTGCTTTTAATGCCAGGGCTGATTTTTAGTCCCAGTCAAAACAATAATACAATAGTATAGTACTTAGCCACCTATTGTTCAGTATATAAATCATTTCATCATTCATTTCTATAGCATCTTTTTAGATCACCATATCTAATAAAATTTTATCAACTAAAATCTAATTCATGTAAAGAAATGAAGTTATTTCTAGTGGGTAAAATTCTAAACAAGTTCCCTCAAATGAATATAAAAATCCCAGTGCTATTGTACAATAATTGCAGAGAATTATGTACTGAGGTTGGTTTACCTAATAAAATAAGTGTTCAAGCAAGTAAGAATTTAAAATATTACTTTTATAGTGTGAAACTATTCAGGCTTTTAAAATATTTAATTTCTTCTTAACATACCTGAATATTTCAACAGGGGGCTTTGGGTTTTCCAGATGGCAAACCTGGAATTATGTAGCCCCCAAAAGAGAAAGTAAAATGCACTCGTTGAACTTATCCAGAGATTCTAACACTGCTGATGGCTAAACTGGTTCTATCATGATAGCCCTGACAAACTAACTCACTGCCACCACATTTTGTACCTAGTGATACTAACATGCACATTTATAAAAAGTAGAGATGAGCGCACTCGGATTTATGAAATCCGAGCCCACCCGAACGTTGCCGATCCGAGTCGGATCCGAGACAGATCCGGGTATTGGCGCCAAATTCAAATCTGAAACTGAGGCTCTGACTCATAATCCCGTTGTCGAATCTCGCGATACTCGGATCCTATAAATTCCCCGCTAGTCGCCGCCATCTTCACTCGGGCATTGATCAGGGTAAAGGGAGGGTGTGTTAGGTGGTCCTCTGTCCTGCTATATCTCGTGCTGTGCTGTGCTGTTCAGTTCTGTGCTGTGCTGTGCTGTTCAGTTCTGTGCTGTGCTGTGCTGTGTTCTGCTCAGTCCAGTGGTGCTGTGTCCTGTGCTCTGTCCTTCTGAGGTCAGTGGTGCTGCTGGGTCCTGTGCTGTGTCTTGTTCAGTCCAGTGGTGCTGTGTCCTGTGCTCTGTGCTTCTAAGGGCATAGTTATTTCCCCAATATTCCCCTGTGTTTAAAAAAATAAAAAAAAGTTATTTAAAAAAATACCAAAAACTAATTTAATTTTTTTTTAATTACCACAAAATTTGCACAACCAATCCAGCAGTATAAGCCTATTGGTACTGCGATATTACCAAGTTCACACATTCAGCAGTAAAAGTCCAGTGGTACTGCAATATTACAAAGTTCACACATTCTGCAGTATCAGTCCAGTGGTGCTGTGTCCTGTGCTCTGTCCTGCTGAGTTCAGTAGTGCTGCTGGGTCCTGTGCTGTGTCCTGTTCAGTCCAGTGGTGCTGTGTCCTGTGCTCTGTGCTTCTAAGGGCATAGTTATTTCCCCATTATTTCCAAGTTTTGAAAAAATAAAAAAAAAGTTATAAAAATCCAATCCAGCAATATAAGTCCATTGGTACTGCAATATTACCAAGTTCACACATTCTGCAGTATCTTGTGCTACATATAATGGAGACCAAAAATTTGGAGGATAAAGTAGGGAAAGATCAAGACCCACTTCCTCCTAATGCTGAAGCTGCTGCCACTAGTCATGATGTAAGGTCCCTATCGGAGATGTGCCTCACAGGGCGACTAACTCCTAATACCTCCGAATTTACCACGATCCGCGTGGATGACTGGATCCCACCTCGGTCCCGGATTGGGTTTTCTCCGGACGCCCGCAAGTAACACCTAAGAGGGAAAAACACAATTAAACCGAGTCTACCAAGTAAGGGCTGTCCGAGACTACGGCAAAGGACAAGGACACGGTCAGTCCAAGCTCCTTGCCGCCTCCTCACTTTGTTCTTGCCAAGACGCGGGGGACTACAGGCACTGAAGGCCAAGACTAGTCCGAGGACTAATCCCGCCTCAAGTACCTCACACACCTGCCGGTGAGGGCCTAACCGAAAGGGGGAATCGAGCGTGATACTCACCGGGACACTCCCACTTCCGATCCGGTTCTCCTGCACCTTCCCGACTCCTGCGGATGACAAGAACACACAGCCTCCCTCTACGCTCTCCGTGAAACTAAGATGGCACCCACAAAACTGGACTAACTACAACGGCGACCCGACCCTAACAACGTTCTAATGGTCGGCAATGCAACTAAGTCAACAACTATGACTAACTAGGTGTGGTGCACTAACGGAACTACTCAGTTACACGCTACGGGGAACACCAGCCGGTGTTCACAGCCTAAACCGGAGGGCGGTTCCTAACCCCCTCACCCAGGTCGTACCAAGAAGCTGCCTTCTTGCTATGGAGTCACACACAGGCCCTAAGTACGGGTTCTTTAAGCCCGGCTGAGGCTCAGTAGAACAGCACACTAACCCGCGGGCCGACTGCCGCACGGAACAGCCGATCGAACTGAACCGCCCGACTGCCTGTACTCGGGTATCTCACACGTGTCCCTACGTCCGGAACCACAGGTCCACCTGCACGGAACCGGCCTTGAGGACCCTTGATCAGAACCACGGCCGCCCCTGGAACTGCCTCAAGGTGTGCTGCACTGCCACCAACTCACTCAGCCACCCCCTCTGGGTACCAGTGTGACCCCGGGGACCTAAGGGACAGGAAAACTACGTGTGTTCTCCCCTGACTATGTGTATGCTGGTACTTACACTTGTCCCCACAGCACGGGTTAGCACAGGAAAAACCACAGGAACAAGAGCCTACCTTTAATGGGGGCCTGACGTCTTGCCCCTGGACACAGTTATTTAGCACACCAAAATACTGCAATGTAAACTACACTCGCCACACAGACAGAATAAATACAGTATACAGTACCTTGCCCGCTACTTACCCGAACACACCGCTATTAGCCAACCAGCAGGTTGCTACAGCACCACAGGAGCCTACGCTCGACCGTACCTCCTAACCACGTGTGCTCACCTCACACAGGACCGCGCCTACTCTCACGAGGCTCCCACGCCTCTACCACACACCACCAGGGCCTTATGCCCTACACACCATGGGTCTCTGCCCAGCTACACAAAGAGCCTTGTGCTCTGATTAATGGGCCTCAGCCCCCTCTCTACCTCAGGGCTCTGAGCCCACTCACTAGGGCCTTATGCCCTACTACCTAGGGGGTCCTATCCCCTGCCTGAGGCCTGTGGCCTCCCTAACTAACTGAGGGCCTTGTGCCCTTAATAGCCTACAGGCTACCAGCCTCTAACCAGGCCCTCTGGCCTTCCTATGGCCTCTAGGCCACTCACTACCTAAGGGCCTTGTGCCCTTGTATACCTGGGGCTCAGAGTCCCCCTCACTAACTAACAGGGGCTTGTCCCCTTTATCATATGTATATGGCCTACTGGCCCACTAACTCGTTGGGGCCTAGTGCCCAGGTCCCTGGGCCTTGTGCCCCTACTTTAGTGTGCCACGGGCCTTGTGCCCGACTTTATTCCGTGTACTGTGGGCGTGGGCCCGGGAGAGGAGTTGCCTGGCAAGGCCTTACCTGGGGCTGTCTTCGGGGAGCTTCTCCTGGACTCCTTCCCCGCCTGCCGCTGCTTCTCTGCTCTGCCGCCGGCTTCTGTTCTTGATCCCGCCGGTCTTCAGGCAGCAGAGGCGCTCTTAGCCCTAACAAGGGCTCTCTGCCGCCGCTGCTGGTCTCCGCTGGCTTCTCTTCTGATCTTGATCCCGCAGCTCTCCGCGACACGTCCTCTTCTGGATCTCTCCGCCGACGAACTGCCCATGGCGGCGCGCGCGCCACGTGATGACATGGCGGGCCCGGATTGGTCCGTCGCCATTTTTCTTTTTGAAATGGCCGGGAGGTGAGCCCTGATTGGCTCACCGTCCCGGCTGAACGGAGGGAACCGCCGCCCGAGGGACGACGACGGCCCCGGCCAGGTAAGTCCTCCACAATGACATAGACGATGAAATGCCATCAACGTCGTCTTGCAAGCCCGATGCCCAATCTCCTAGTACAGGGCATGTAAAATCCAAAAAGCCCAAGTTCTTAAAAAATAGCAAAAAGAGAAACTTAAAATCAGCTGAGGAGAAACGTAAAGTTGGCAATATGCCATTTACGACACGTAGTGGCAAGGAACGGCTTAGGCCCTGGCCCGTGTTCATGACTAGTGGTCCAGCTTCACCCAAGGATCTAAGCCCTCCTCCTCCCCCCCACCTACAAAAAAATTAAGAGAGTTATGCTGTCAGCAACAACAACAAAACAGCAAAGAACTCTGCCTTCTAAACAGATGACATCACAAATCCCCAAGGCGAGTCCAAGGGTGTTGTTGGTTGTGAACCCTGACCTTCCCATCACTGTACGGGAAGAGGTGACTCCATCCAGCATTTGCAGCACGCCCTCTGCATATGCTGGAAGGATCACCCACAGTCCAGTTACAGATTTGGCTAATGAAGGTGTGAATGTTGTACACCGGGAGGAGGATATTGATGTAGCTGGCGCTGAGGAGGATGTTGATGATTACAATGCAGACAGATACCAAATTGCCTTTCTCAATTTCTATTTATATTCTAGATTATATAACGGCTGAATATTTTTCTGTTTTACTCCTAGTGGAGAGGGGATCTGATGCAGACAGATACCAAACTGCCTTTGTCCATTTCTTTGTATATTTGAATTTCTAGTTCTACAGTCTATGCCGGCTGCTTTATTTATATTCAACTACAAGTGTAGGGCGGGGGGGGGGGGCATAGATAGCCACCAAAGTAACGTGGTCCATTTAATTACACTTTCTAGCTCCACAGTCTGTGCAGCCTGCTTTTTTTATCTTCAAAGTATTTATATTTACAAGCCTTGCAATGTAAATTAACTAGAGGTAGTGACATGGTAGAACTCCAAAAGGCAGTTTGGAAGCCCCTGTACAAACTGGCTCTTTTTTTTTAACTGCGTTGTGCAGCTGGGAACCTGGCCAGTGAGTGGCGAAGGAGGTTGCTTCCTCACAACGTTGAAAAAATTATGTTTATAAAAATGAATAATCAATTCCTCAATGAAGTACAGCACTGCCCTCCAGACAGTAGAGAGGGACCTGTGGTTGTATGAGGAGGAGGAAGTACACACTGTAGGGGGAGAGGAATCAGAGGTTGAGGATGAGGACGACATCTTTCCTCAGTAGAGCCTGTTTAATTTGTACAGGGAGAGATGAATTGTTTTATTGGTGTGGGGACCCAAACAAACCAATCATTTTAGCCAAAGTTGTTTGGTAGGCCCTGTCGCTGAAATGATTGGTTTGTTAAAGTGTGCATGTCCTATTTCAACAACATAAGGGTGGGTGGGAGGGCCCAAGGACAATTCCATCTTGGAACTTTTTTTTTGCATAATATGACAAATCAACAGTCGTTTGCCATGTTCAAAAAGTAAAACCAAATTTAAACAAATTCAGGAAATTAAACCAAAAGTAAAATGCCCTGTCATAATTTAAAACAAGAGGGATTGACGTGCTCTAGAACTACTGTATTGTTGTTTATATTTTATAAACACTACACTTGAAAGCTTGAGTCTTTCAATGAAAAAGTAACTCTCCATTGCACGAATATTTGCAACAGGGACAATTTTAGGGTTAAGAAAGTCAACTAATAACACTTCGACGCTTTCTGTCTTTATAAACACTACACTTGGAAGTTGGAGGAGGTATTGTGGCCCCGGCACCAAATTTACTACCAGGGCCACTCCACTGTGCAGTCCATATTTAGGTGTATCAGATATTAAACAACAGTGACAGTTGATGCCCAATTTTTTAATTATATTGTTGGCGCTGTAAAAAATTGTGTTCCGGGCACACCACACTACGCAGTCCATACCCTTTTTTGGTGGAATTCTGACCCGTGGAGTGTTTTTTAATTATATTGTGGCCTCGGTACCAAATTGTGTACTGGGGCCACCACACTACGCAGTCAAGATAGATAGATGCGTATCATAGATAAAGTACATTCAGTGTTTTGGGGCAAATTGAAAAATATTCAAAATTCACTGACATTATCAAAAACAAGAGGTTTTCACACGCTGAAACTCCAACATGTATATGATGGAGAGGATGGAGGAGCAGCCGTATGTGCAGTGTAATGCAGACCTGTTGAAGGTTTTTTATATATTTTATTGTGGTGCCCAGTGCCCACTACTCTACGCAGTCCAGATACTACTTTTGGGTGTAATTCAGACCTGTTGAAGGTTTTCTATATATTTTTTATAGCAGTGCCCAGTGCCCACTACTCTACGCAGTCCAGATACTACTTTTGGGTGTAATTCAGACCTGTTGAAGGTTTTCTATATATTATATTGTGGTGGCCAGTGGCCAGTCCTCTACGCAGTCCAGATACTATTTTTGGGTGTAATGCACACCTGTTGAAGGTTTTCTATATATTTTTTATTGTGGTGCCCAGTGCCCACTACTCTACGCTGTCCAGATACTATTTTTAGGTGTAATTCAGACCTGTTGAAGGTTTTCTATATATTTTTTTTATTGTGGTGCCCAGTGCCCACTACTCTACGCAGTCCAGATACTATTTTTGGGTGTAATTCTGACCTGTTGAAGGTTTTCTATATATTATATTGTGGTGGCCAGTGGCCAGTCCTCTACGCAGTCCAGATACTATTTTTGGGTGTAATTCAGACCTGTTGAAGGTTTTCTATATATTATATTGTGGTGGCCAGTGGCCAGTCCTCTACGCAGTCCAGATACTATTTTTGGGTGTAATTCAGACCAGTTGATGGGTTTTTAATTGTATTGTGGGGAACACTCCTCTACGCAGTCCAGAAAGATACCTCGTTGCAACGTTTTGTACTAAAAAAAAAAAATTATTGTGAGGTGTTAGGTGTTCAGAATAGCCTTTAAATTAGTGGAAATTATTGTTATTGAATGTTATTGAGGTTAATAATAGCCTAGGAGTGAAAATAAGCCCAAAAACTTGATTTTTACACTTTTTAGTTTTTTTTCAAAAAAAATCCGAATCCAAAACCTTAAATCCGAACCAAAACGTTTCGGCAGGTGTTTTGCAAAACAAATCCGAACCCAAAACATCGAGAAAATCCGGATCCAAAACACAAAACACGAGACCTCAAAAGTCGCCGGTGCACATCCCTAATAAAAAGTAAAAAAAAAATACACAGTCCAGATTACAGAAAAAGATGTTGATTGCAGCAGCCTCTCTTGATAGTAGAGCCTCCTTTTTCCTACAGCAACAGCAGGAAGATGATCAACTGATAAGAAGAGTCATGATCACATGATCTCAGCAGTCATTCCCCCGCAGTTCACCTCCAATTGCATTTAACAGCTGCTGCCTGTCACTGACAGACACACAGCAGCAGCAGGGAGGCTGGGGAGGAGATAGCAGCGGTGGACAGCTGAGGCAGAAAGATTACTAGTCATAGTAGCCACGCTTGGCTATCACTTGGGATGGGCTTTACTGTTCTTCGCCCCATCAAGGAAGAGGGCGGGGTTATCAGGTGTCAGGGCCTACCGGGGAATACCCCGCCCCCCGACGGGCCAGTCCGATGCTGGTAGGAGAAGAGGGTGATCAACAGTGTCAAAAGCAGCAGAGAGGTCCAAGAGAATGAGTGTGGAGAAATGACCCTTAGATTTTGCAGTAAGTAGATAATCGATCACTTTTGTGAGAGCAATTTCATTGGAATGTTGGGGATGGAAGCCTGATTCCAGAGAGTCAAGAATGGAGTGAGAGGAGAGAAAGTGAGACAGCCGTTTCTATAATAATTACTTAAGTAGTTTGGTGGCAAAGGGGAGGAGAGAAATAGGGTGGTTGTTGGAGAGAGAGGCTGCATCTAGAGATGGTTTCTTAAGAATTGGTGAGATGAGCGCATGTTTAAAGGAGGATGGAAATTTGCCAGTGGAGAGAGACAGGTTGAAGAGGTGAGTTAGAGGTGGGCATCCAGTGGAGGAGAAGGAGCGGAGAAGTTGGGAGGGAATAGAGTTGATAGGATAGGTTATAGAGTGAGTTGATGAGATGAGTGCAGAGACTTCATCTTCAGTTACTGGAGAGAATGCATTAAGGGTGAATTGATACATATTACGCAGCACTGTACGGTGAGTGAATCCTGACACAAACAATTTACAAGCAATTACATAAAATAGAAGGTAAATATAGCCCTGTCCAAATGAGATTACATAAGAGATGTGGGGAATACTTGATACATAAGGTAGTGAAATAACAATTGTAACTGTTGGTGGGGAGAATGTGTGTAGCTATTGTAAGACAGAAGCATTATCAGCCGCCAATAATAAAGCAGTAATTGGCGACTGGTATTTCTGTTAATCTACACGGGGTGAAGTAGTTTGGAATGAGGAAAGTGGAGACATGAAACAAGAACTAGTTATTGTAGAAATCATATCTCAGCCTGGTTTGCATGGGACAGGGGAGACATTGAGGCAGGGGATAAAAAATAAATAAAAAAATAAAAAGAACACACACCCTTCTCCAGAGACTACCTGCCCAATTCTGATCAGAAACGCTGCTGCTTTTACTTGAACCCTGGGCTGTCGGATCTCTGTAACGGTTCCAGTATAATGGGACTGATTGAACTTTGGACCATTCATACAGGTTGTGCAATCTTGTGACAGAAGCTGTTTTGATTCATGATGCCTTTCGATTTTTACAGCGGGTGGTAAAACAATAGGAGTCTCATTTAGCGTTAGGAGCAAAGCCAGCTAAAAAGTATAAATTTCGACCTGGATAAACCACATTGCGTTGCAATTGCATATTTTTTCTTTCTAACACTGCAATTTAGAGCTCAGCTAGGACGTTACCCTGTTTGCTGACTCAAGTTGGACATAGGTTTTCTTCTAAAAACATGTAAACTGAGCATTTAAATGAAATTAGTTCCTCTCATGGCTTGCACCAATAATTCTTTGGCATAGCATCCAAATTAATCATGTGAATGAGTACATGATAGTGATAAGCACAAAGTTAATAAATCAGTTACTAGTAGTGTTAGCTGCAAAATAAATTTGTATCATGTAAGTAACACATTATAATATTATTATGAAAAAGCCATTAAAACATATTCTAACTAATATGCATAGGTTTCCTCCAACTGCCTACTCCTACGTATGTTCTATTGTTATTATTTATCTGATGGAACATTTTATAACCCCCTCATACTGGGTGCCCTCTACTGCTGGTTTTAGTTTGGAAAACATGTCATAAAAACACGTTTTCTATGTAAAGTTTTTTAAATTAGTGAAAGGTTACTGTAACTGAATGGTAGTTTCCATGGTAATGTTAGCCAATGTGACATGAAACATTTGTTCAAGATTTTGTGTTTGCAGAATAACAAACTTTAAAGTACTTTGCTTTTCTTAAACACACATTGCCTAATTCATCAAGGAATGCAAAATGAATGCAATTTGCATTTTTTTAAAACAGTAGGAATTTGCACGCAAACACAATGCAGGTATACTGTATGTACGTTCTGGCTATACGGCGCTGTGACAGGATAGACTGCCTATGTCACCCAGGGCCGCCGAGAGGGGGGGGGAGCGGGTACATTTTACCCGGGACCGCGGTTCTAATTTTTAATTTAATTTTTTTTTTATCTTGCTTTTTTCTATGTATTTTTTTTTTCTCCCCGGCGGGCAGGGGGGGGGGGGAGTCGGGTCGGGTCGATTCGTTGGTGGGGGGAGCTGTAACACTAAAACAAAACAATAAAAAAAATAAAAAAAATAAAAAAATACTCACGTGACCGCAGCGCCGCGTCCCTCCTCTCCTCTTCTCCATTCACACTGACTGCCGGGTGTGACGTCATCAAGTCACGCCCGTCAGTCAGTGAGGAGCGCCGGACAAGACAGCTAGAAGAAAGAAGAGAAGACAGAAGAGAAGAAGAGAAAAAGAAAGAAGCTGACAGGAGGTAAGTAAAGAAACGGAGAGGCAAGGGGAGGAAAGGGACAGTGCTAAAAAGAAGGGGGAGTAAAACAACGGTTGAGAGAGGCTGAGAATAAATAAAAAAGTAGAGAGAAACAATAAATAAAAAACGGGAGAGACACAATAAATAACAAGGGAGAGAAACAATTAATAAAAAAGGGAGAGACACAATAAATAAAAAAGGGGAGAGACACAATAAATAAAAAAGGGGAGAGACACAATAAATAAAAAAGGAGAGAAACAATAAATAAAAAAGGGGAGAGAAACAATAAATAAAAAAGGGGAGAGAAACAGAATAGTTAAAAAGGGGGAGAGAAACACAGAATAAATAAAAAAGGGGAGAGAAGCACAGAGTTAAAATAAAAAGGGGAGAGAAACAGAATAAATAAAAAAGGGGAGAGAAGCACAGAGTTAAAATAATAAGGGGAGAGAAACAGAATAAATAAAAAAGGGGAGAGAAGCACAGAGTTAAAATTAAAAGGGGAGAGAAACAGAATAAATAAAAAAGGGGAGAGAAGCACAGAGTTAAAAAAAAAAAAGGGGAGAGGCACATTTAATAGTGGGGTCTATTAATTTAAGATGGGGTGGTTTGGGGGCTATTGAATATGGGGGTGAGTTTAGGGAGAATGAGGTCTATTTATTAAATGTGACTATGAATTTATTAATGGCAGTGATGGTTGCAGGAAATAGGTATTGCTAGGCTGTTTGCAGGAAGGGAAATAGGTTTATTTATTAAATGTGAATACTATTTTTTTAATGTTTAGGCTGGAGGAAGGCCTAATTAATAATCGTGGGTGCTATTGATTTAACGCAGCGTCTGGCTGTAATTTTCAAAATGTAGCCATTTTTTTCCCCAAATAGGTCCTTCAACATTCCAGGATCCAGACAAAGCCGCAACTAAACAAAACCAGCAGCTACAGGTGGTGAAAGTGAGAAGAACAGGTAGGAGAGAGCAGCAGAGTGTGTGAAATGTTGTGATTCTAGTAGGGACAATAGGAATTTTTGGTGAGTGTCATGCCCAATGTAAGGTGCAGGCCAAGACTGAACTGTTTGTGTACACACTGCATTCTTTGTATACTACACTGTGGTGGTAGATGTCTTAAAAGTCAGGAGTGCTGGGACATATGTGACGCTCTGGTGAATTCAGGACCTAGTGATTTTGATGTGCTAGCCACGCCCCAACGGCACATTTGCCACGCCCCAAATGTATGACCACACCCCCCAAAAAATTGCACCGCTGTTAGGCTAGCCACGCCCCAACGATGCATTGCCACGCCCCTGAATGTATGACCACATCCGTAAATTTTGGGGCTTACTCGACTATGAGGGAGGCCCCATGAATTTGTTGTACCCGGGCCCTGAATTTCTCTTGGGAGCCCTGATGTCACCCTGTCTGTTATTGCTGGGAACTGGCTGGGCTTAGTTTGGCACCGTTCCCTTTTGCTATACCAAAAGTGCCTTCTAACCGCACTATGAGGGACTTACTAATGCTGACACTGGGTTTCTTCTGGGTAACTGACGCTGCGAGTGTACCCCATTGCTGGTGTCCCTGGGCTGGTACTCCTGACCTCCTCCTATGGATCAGGGTTGCTGTGGATGGATCCCGCCTGGCCTATCACACTGGCCAGAGCTGCTGGGAAGCGAGCAGAGCGGTAGTACTGGATGCTGAGTCCAAACCTCAGAAACAGCCAGGAGTGGATTAGATGTTGGGTCTAATCTGTAGGTCACAGGGATAGGGAAGTTTCCAAGCAGGTCGTTGAAGCAAGTGATGTTTATTTGCTCATCTGGTTGAAGGCACCAGAGACCAGGTCGGATGAAGCAAGAAGAACAATTTTCAATACAAGACAGTGCTTTTTATACAGATTTGGACACAGCCTCACAGGGTAAGCCAGCTCCTTGAGGTCTGAGCTATTTTTAGAATCAGGATGCGATTTGTTTATCCAAACATGGTGTCACAGTTCGGAAAATGGATTTTTCGGTTTGCCCAGATTTGCACTACTCAAGGAAGGTGTGGAGTCTAACGGGGAAACGGTATTCACCAGGAACCGCAGCAAGGCGGGTTGGCCTTTGCTGCATCTATACTGCAGGTCGCAGACTCTACCAGGAGTACCAGGCGAAACCACTTAGGACAGTGTTTCTCAACTCCAGTCCTCAGGACCCCTAACAGTGCATGTTTTCCATATGTCCTTGCTTAAGCATAGGTGTATTCATTACTGACTGACACATTCTAACAGATCCACAGGTGGTATAATTATTTCCCTTGTCACCTGGAAAGCATGCACTGTTAGGGGTCCTGAGGACTGGAGTTGAGAAACACTGCCTTAGGAGAACATGCAAAGATGGTCAGCAATGGCAGACAACACGAGGAGAAGAGTAATGGCGATCGGCAGGTACCACTGGAGAGATGGTAGCAAGTACACTATGAAGTGTTAGTTCTGCAGTAGACAGGTTACCACTGCAGAGGTGGTGAAGTACACAGTAGAGTGTCAGCTCTGTGGACAACAGGTTACCATTGAGATGGCGGCAAGTACACTACGGAGTGTCAGCTCTGTAGTCAGTAGGAGAAGAGGAGTCACGTCTAGCACCTAGGAGGTAACTAACAGAACAGGCACCAAACATTAGTAGGAAGTGCTTTTAAAACTTTGGAGCCAAAACCCTTAGCCAATGGGAATGGAGCAGAGAGAATGAATAGATCGGGTCTGTGCATGGCGGCTGCCAGAACTCAGCGAGCGGTCAGCGGGACCAGGTAAGAGCGTGGGGATCGGGTGTGCAGCCCGATCGCCCGACGTGTGATATATGGATTTACATGCAATGCAAAGCTAACTATATTTACACTTATCTGTGATATCCTAAAACTTGCTGTGATTTCCTGCATCTTGTTTTAGATGCAGGAAATCTAGTAGCAAGTCTAATTAAACTTTCCTGTGCCTTCAGGTGCTGGACCCTCACACACCAAAAGGTCTAATTCACATGAGATTAACGTGGGTCCTTTCTTCAGACAGCTGCAGAATACACATTCCCAAAGAAAGTTACAAAACCCCAAATGTTAAAATAATTTCATTTCTAAATATAACCTACTAAAATTATGTTTTTAACAATATTAGGTAGGTAGATTCCATGTTCTTCACCAACTGTTTTAAATCGATATCGCCTTGCTAAGCTATAGGTGTCCTCTCTCTCTATATTTTAACCATATTGCTGCCAAATTGCATGTAATTGTTACGAGCCACGGCGGTGCCCAGCCGCCGCGACTCACTCACCCGCGTCCCGGCCGTCGCCATGACGACCGGGACGTCATTTCCGGCCATAACCCGGCCGTTGCCGGGGCAACCAGTAGACGCTTCAGAGCTGCGTCCCGGCAATAGGAGGAGGCCGGGCGCAGCGTTCTACAGCCTGTGGGCTAATTAATATGGGCAGATTATAGGAGGCAATTACAGGCATTAGCCTGCAACTGTGCAGGCCAGGGGCAAGCCCTGATTGGCTCTGTTAGTGACTGCTTTATTAACCTGCAGGAGTGTGTTCAACCTGTGATTGGTTCAGCTGGGTATTTAAGGCAATGAGGTCTGCTGCCTCATTGCCGGTTATAGCTCCTGTGTTTCAGTCTGCTAACCTGCTAGTTCCTGTCCTGTATCCTGATATCGCTATTTGACTCCCCGTGTATGACCCTTGGCTTTGATTTGGACCTTGCTCGTGTTTCCTGTGACCCTGATCTCTGGCCTGTTTACCCGTTCTGCTATTTGCCTGTGACCCCTGACCTCAGCTTGTTCATCAATACTCTTGTCTGCTGCCGGCCCTTGACCTCTGCGTGGACCTGACTCCTCTTGCCTGGGTTCTCCCCAGCTGGTACGCACTTCACGACCCTCTGTCAGTCTGCGGCTGTCAGGCGCCGTCCGCACGGCCGCCTGACTGCCTGACCGCGCGTCTGGTTGCTATGCAACCAGACGCATCACTTCCGGATTCCCCCTGCCTGACCCCTTGCTGTATGACGCGCCCCGTTGCTAGGCAACGGGACGCTATGTAGGATTCCGGCGGCAGGTATGACAGCGCTGCAGCGCTGATGCTGATTGGACCTCCACACTATTTAAACCTCTTCCTGCCCTCTAATCAGTGCCAGAGTATCAGGTCTTCCTGTCTCCAGCGTTTGTGTGTTCCAGTTGCTGTATTTGTCCCTGACATTCCTCGTGCTGCTTGTGACCCTTTTGACCCGGACCGTTTGACCACCCCTATCTGGATTCTGCCTTTGTACTGCACTCCCTGAACGTTACCGACCCGGCTTGCCTCACCATTCTTCTGGATTTCCCTTTGTACCTCCTCTACCTGAACGTTGCTGAACCGGCCTGTCTGACAACCCCTTGTATCTCGCTGTGGACTCTAGGAAGGACCGCGACCTGCGTGTCCCTGCAGCGGAGTCCATACTTCCTTGCGGGGGTTCCTGGTGAATACCAGGGGCACGTTAGACTCCGCGCCTTCCTCTGAGTTGCGCCAACAACAGCAGGTACTTTCTACCAGTCATACACCCACTATCAGTCGTGACAGCGTCCCAGTCTGTCCCCACCATCAGGGGCTCCAGTGAACACCTGACTGGCAGAGTAGATTCCGGGTTGTGTTGTGCCGGCTGGAGGGGTTCCTAACATTATAACCGGCCCACTCACGGAAACAAGGTTAGAATGGATACAAGTGGATCCACACCGTCTCCGGCACAAACCCTAGCAGGCCACGTTGAGTCCTTGTATCAGATGATGCAGGGATTGGCTGAGCGTATGTCTGTTCAAGAAGAAGCCACAAAAGCTTCACAACCGACTCCAGGTCCCATCTGTGAACCCAAAATGAACTTACCAGATCGGTTCTCCGGAAATAGAACCCTGTTTCGGAACTTCAGGGAGAGCTGCAAGCTCTATTTTCGGATGAGACCCCGCTCCTCTGTTTCAGAGCAGCAAAGAGTTGGGATTATTATTTCCCTTCTACAGGGTGACCCCCAGTCCTGGGCGTTTTCTTTGCCGCAGACCAGTCCGGCCATGCAGTCCGTAGACTCCTTCTTCGAGGCACTGGGTCTACTGTATGATGACCCGGATCGAGTGGCCTCCGCGGAAGCTCATCTACGGTCCTTGAAACAAGGCCGACGGTCGGCAGAAGAATACTGCGCTGAATTCCGTAGATGGTCACCTGATAGTGGATGGAACGACCCTGCCTTACGAAGTCAGTTCCGTCTCGGCCTATCTGAACAGATTAAAGATTCTTTGGTGCAATACCCGTCTCCTAGTTCTCTGGAGGATCTGATGCACCTCTCCATTAAAATTGACAGGAGATATAAGGAGCGGAAAACTGAAAAGGAAACATCATCACCTCCATCCGCCTTCGTTCCTGTTTCCCAGGATGGTGAGGAGCCTATGCAATTAGGAGCATATCGTCTCTCTTCTGAAGAGAGAGACAGGAGACGTTCGCAAGGTCTATGTCTATACTGTGGCATAAAAGGCCACTTCTCCCGTTCTTGCCCAAATAAGTCGGGAAAAGACCATGCCTAGGGAATGAGGGGAAAGTTCACCTAGGTCTGCAAATTATCTCCCCGAAAAATGCTGTATTAATCCCTGCACAGCTCACCTTCCGGGGCTCGCTCTGTGGACCTGTCGGCCTTCATTGATAGTGGAGCTGCAGGCAACTTCCTTGATATTGGGTTTGCCCGCTCTGCCGGAATTCCGATGGTAAAACTCAACTCTGCCATTACTGTCTGTGGCTTAGACGGAGGTCCGTTGCCTGGTGGCAAGATTTCCTGGGAGACCCCGCCACTACAGTTGAAGATCGGAGCTCTCCATTCTGAGTCAATCACCTTCTTCCTGATCGATTGTTCGTCGATTCCTATGATCTTGGGCCACCCATGGCTTTCCTGTCATAACCCTGTCATAGACTGGGTAAAAGGAGAGATTGTCAAGTGGAGTACTTATTGTACACAGTCTTGTTTGTCACTATCTCTGCGTATGATTCAGCCTATTCCGGAGCGGCTTCCCTCACAGTATCATGAATTCTGGGACGTGTTCTCCAAGAAGGCTGCTGATACCTTACCGCCACATCGTGACTTTGACTGTGCCATCGAACTTATTCCTGGTTACAAGTTACCTAAGGGGCGTTTGTATTCCCTTTCTGCTCCAGAAACAAAATCCATGCAGGAGTATATCGACGAAAACCTGGAGAGAGGCTTCATCAGGCCATCTAAGTCTCCCGTAGGAGCAGGATGCTTCTTTGTATCAAAAAAAGACGGAGGGTTAAGACCTTGTATTGACTACCGGGGATTGAATCATATCACAGTCAAGAACACCTATCCCCTTCCTCTCATCTCGGTATTGTTTGATCAGCTAAGAGGGGCTACTGTCTTCACTAAAATCGACCTTCGCGGAGCATATAATCTCATCCGTATCAAAGAAGGAGATGAGTGGAAGACGGCGTTCTATACGCACTCTGGCCACTACGAGTATCTGGTCATGCCGTTTGGCCTCAGCAATGCGCCTGCAGTGTTCCAGGACTTGATCAACGAGGTCCTCCGAGACTTCCTGGGTGGTTTTGTGGTCGTCTATTTAGATGATATCCTCATCTATTCCAAATCTTTACTCGCACATCAGACTCACGTCAAACAAGTCTTACAAAAATTGCGGGAAAACCATCTCTACGCCAAGCTGGAAAAGTGTGAGTTTGAGGTGCAGAAGGTATCCTTTTTAGGTTACGTAATCTCTTCTGAGGGATTTTCTATGGATTCAACAAAGGCCCAGGCTATTGTGGATTGGGTACAACCCAACAATCTAAAGGCGGTACAGAGGTTTCTGGGCTTCTCCAATTATTATCGAAGGTTCATTCACAACTTCGCTGACATTGTGGCTCCCATTGTGGCTTTGACCCGTAAAGGAATGGACCTAACTAATTGGTCGTCTCAAGCAGTAGCCTCATTCAAAAGTCTGAAAAAGGCCTTTATCTCAGCTGAGGTCCTTAAACATCCAGATCCAGCTAAAGCATTTGTTCTAGAGGTCGATGCCTCGGACGTCGGGGCCGGCGCCATTCTATCACAGAAGGATCCTCATACTAATCGTCTACACCCATGTGCCTATTTCTCCCGTCAGTTCTCTTCAGCAGAAGCCAACTACGATGTCGGTAATAGAGAACTATTGGCAATCAAGTGGGCCTTCGAGGAGTGGCGGCATTGGTTGGAGGGTGCTTCGCATCAGATCTCTGTCATTACCGACCACAAGAACTTGCAATATATACAGTCAGCCAAGCGCTTAAACCCTAGACAGGCCCGCTGGGCATTATTTTTTACCCGGTTCAATTTCCTGATCACCTACAGACCAGGTTCCAAGAATGTCCGGGCAGATGCCCTGTCCAGGAGTTTCATGGCACACCATGTTCCAGTTACTAACCCAGAGTCTATTATTCCTCCTTCCATAATCCATGCTGGGTTAACCCAAGATCTGAATGTCACACTGCAGAGATTCCAGAAATTAGCCCCAGATGCTACTCCGGAGCAACGACTTTTTGTTCCAGTCCACTTAAGAAAGGCGGTTCTTGTGGAAGCACATTGCAGTAGGGCTGCTGGGCACCCTGGAATTTACAAGACGCTAGAAATCCTTTCCCGCACGGTCTGGTGGCCATCCATGTCTGCCGACGTCAAGAGGCATGTCCTCTCATGTGAGATTTGTGCTAGAAACAAAGTGCCTAGGATCCGTCCAGTAGGCCAATTAGTTCCTTTGGCCCCTCCTACGAAACCATGGACTCATCTGTCTATGGACTTTGTAGTGGATCTACCACCTTCTGCAGGACACAACACGATTTGGGTCGTGGTAGACCGGTTCAGCAAAATGTCACACTTCATTCCGTTAACCAAACTACCTTCTGCTCGGGATTTGGCTCTCTTATTCATTCAACATATTTTCAGGCTCCATGGACTCCCTACTGACATCGTCTCTGATCGGGGTTCTCAGTTTATAGTACAATTCTGGAGGTCCTTCTGTACCCTTCTCGGAATCAAGGTCAGTTTATCATCCGCCTACCACCCTCAGTCAAATGGGCAAACTGAAAGGGTTAACCAGTCCCTAGAAAAAATTTTGCGATGTTACACATCGGAGTTCCACGATAATTGGTCTTCCCTGTTACCCTGGGCGGAATTCGCCTGTAATAATTCCTGTCACTCAGCTACAAAAATCTCTCCGTTCTTCTGCAATTATGGTTTTCACCCCAGATCTAACTCCCTGTATTCACTCCAGTCCGTTGGTATCCAGGAGATCCGCTCCACTGCAAGAGATCTCAGAGTTATCTGGAAGAAAGTTCACTCATCATTGAGACAAGCCTCACTTGTGGCAAAAAAAAATTCGGACCGACATCGTACCACCTGCTCCCTTAAGGTTGGCCAGAAGGCTGTCTACAAAAAATATCAGGCTCAGACAGCCTTGCAAGAAGTTGGGCCCTAAGTTCATCGGGCCGTTTCCTATCATCAAACAGGTGAACCCCGTCGCATTTAGGTTAAAAATTCCGGCCTCATTGAGAATTCCCAACACATTTCATTGTTCTCTGTTGAAACCGGTACTATTTCCTGGTCAAACCCAGTCTTCAAGTGTGCCTGGGAGAGGTTCCAGTGGACCACAAAAATTTGTGATTCAAAAGGTCCTTGATTCTAAAAAAGTTCAAGGACAGGTGCATTTCCTCATACAATGGAGGAATCGTGGATTGGAAGAGAGATCTTGGGTTCCGCGGAGACAACTCCATGCCCCAAAGAAACTGAAGGAGTTCTTCAAAAAATTCCCTAGAAAACCAGGATGTCGGGGTCCCTCGACCCCTCCTCAAGGGGGGGGTACTGTTACGAGCCACGGCGGTGCCCAGCCGCCGCGACTCACTCACCCGTGTCCCGGCCGTCGCCATGACGACCGGGACGTCATTTCCGGGCCATAACCCGGCCGTTGCCGGGGCAACCAGTAGACGCTTCAGAGCTGCGTCCCGGCAATAGGAGGAGGCCGGGCGCAGCGTTCTACAGCCTGTGGGCTAATTAATATGGGCAGATTATAGGAGGCAATTACAGGCATTAGCCTGCAACTGTGCAGGCCAGGGGCAAGCCCTGATTGGCTCTGTTAGTGACTGCTTTATTAACCTGCAGGAGTGTGTTCAACCTGTGATTGGTTCAGCTGGGTATTTAAGGCAATGAGGTCTGCTGCCTCATTGCCGGTTATAGCTCCTGTGTTCCAGTCTGCTAACCTGCTAGTTCCTGTCCTGTATCCTGATATCGCTATTTGACTCCCCGTGTATGACCCTTGGCTTTGATTTGGACCTTGCTCGTGTTTCCTGTGACCCTGATCTCTGGCCTGTTTACCCGTTCTGCTATTTGCCTGTGACCCCTGACCTCAGCTTGTTCATCAATACTCTTGTCTGCTGCCGGCCCTTGACCTCTGCGTGGACCTGACTCCTCTTGCCTGGGTTCTCCCCAGCTGGTACGCACTTCACGACCCTCTGTCAGTCTGCGGCCCAGTCTGTCCCCACCATCAGGGGCTCCAGTGAACACCTGACTGGCAGAGTAGATTCCGGGTTGTGTTGTGCCGGCTGGAGGGGTTCCTAACAGTAATGTAATCTAGCCAAAAGATTGAAAGCATTTGTATATACACACTATAAATTATTCAGGGCACCTACTATAAAAATGCCAGCATAAAATATTTATTAAAAATGAACTTTATGAAATACATATAAATGTAGAATAATAAACCATAATTCATCAATATGTATATAAGATATGTTAAAGCCTCAACCTGGCACACAGATAAGCTCTTCAGTATTTACAGTCAAGTATATAGATTATACTTTCAGTCTTTAATTTGGTTCCTAAGATACTATATACTAAATAATATACAATTAGCCCTTTTGATCTTCTGCTCATTATTTTTCCAAGGACCAATCGCTTTGGATTTTTCACTCAGAGAAGACATTCTCAGATAAGCTTCTTGTATATTGCTTATTTTACCGAATATGCAACTTGAACTAATTTATTTCCTTCCACCTTTATCACAAAAAACTACACTATTAGTACTCTCCCCTTATACAGTATATAAAGAATAACCAAGTCCTGAATGTTGCACTCCTACCACCCCAATAACATTAAATATCAAGAAACAAAAGTGCAAATATTTCTTGAAATGTTGATGCTGCTCTTGTAAAGTATTAAGTTAGCATGGGATTCATCTGAAGCATTGAAATCAAGAGGCACAAGAGCACAATATAGTGTAGTATATTGAGTCGTATTAGATACAAACTAATAAACCACTGTCACAATCCAACACTGAGCCTGTGTGACATGTGAGTGACAAAGGGTTAATAAAAAACAGCTACCTGGTCTGTTTAAAAACGCTTAAACTTTCCCTGTCTATCCCACACATTAACTTTGCCTTACCAAATTATGCCATCATCAAGGTTTTTATGAAGAGATGACACTCTTACTCAGGAAGCCTTTGGTTTTTCCTTTAAACTTATCTATTCCAATTTACTTCCATCAGAGTTATCAATAAACAAATGATCTCCCCTTACCCAGAGTTATCATAAACCAAATGGTCTCCTCTGTTTCAACTATGTAGTATTCTAATACCAAGCTAAGTCTGACATGTGAATTCCTAAGTACAAAGAGATCTGAACTCATTAAGTGTAATTTAATATAAAAAAATATATCCGCAATACTTAAGATGAAAACAATTAACAAAATGGCATACACACATAAGATATAATAAGTTGATACCCTAGCAACTTTAGAACTATTTCCTGAGAATACAATGGAAACAACACTTGCAAAACACATAATATGAAGGTACTAACACTGGGCCTGATTCATTAAGGATCTTAACTTAAGAAACTTCTTATTTAAGTCTCCTGGACAAAACCATATTGCAATGCAAGGGAAGCAAATTAGTTTTCTGTTTTGCACATAAGTTAAATACTGACTGTTTTTTCATGTAACACGGTTTTGTCCAGGAGTTTCTTAAGTTAAGATCCTTAATGAATCAGGCCCACTATTTGGAGTATTTATTAAGTGATCATATAAAACACTGGACCCTTAAGCTTGGAAGGTTATTTGGATTCAAATTTGGCAATAGTGTAAAGGGGCCTACCTGTTCTCCACCAGCAATCACACAGCTCCTTCAGGAGTACTTCTACAACCACCGCTTCGTCCGGCCTAGTGGGAAAAAAAACAGTTACTCAGGAGAAACAGTACAAAGTGTAAAGAAAGAGTGCCCAAGGTGATAGGCAGGAGTAGAGAAACTGAACTCGATTTTGGTCTGGGTCTAGGACGGTGCTGCAGATATTTGTGATAGGAAAGACTCTTGCCTGAATATCTTACAAATATACAGGAGAGAGCTCCACCACGAGGAAAGCAAAATGGGGGACACTAACTGTATGGACACTGTCTCTTCTTGTTGGATGTCTGAGACTCCTGGGAATGGCGTCTAGGAAAGGGGTGAAACACAACAACCCTCCCACAGAGCTGTCTACACTTTCTAGTATTTACCAACCATTCTAGTGTTAACTACAAGAACAGCAGTGCCCTGGTCCTATCAACACTCTTTGTGACCAACATGTTGACCAACATTAACTTCTAACACTAGGGGATAAATGTATCAAGGTGCGATTTTGCAAATCCAGTGATTTTCTCGGGAGAGTTGAAACTCGCAGATGTATGAAGCTGAGATTTTGTGTAAAATCGCCAGAGTTGTGCTTCTGTCATAATTGGTATTTCCAAAATAGACAAGAGATCAAACTCCCGACTGTTTGCCACTCCAGCTATACAAGTCTCAAATGTATGAAGCTGCGATTAAGCAAACTCAGGAGAGTTTGGTTTCAAGCACGCCAGATACAACACGCTGCTTGCTAGCAGCGTGTTGTATAAACACATCACTGTTACACTGTCCCTGCTATACAGCCGGAACTGTAAAAACTGTTAAAAATAAAATCAAAGCAAAAAAAAAAGTGGGGTCCCCCCTCTATTCACTATTAACCCTAGTACTGCCAGACTACTGTTGGTTCTGTAAATAACCGGGAAAAATATTTGCGTGGGCCCCCCCGATTTTCACAGACTTAGCACTAGGCAAACCAGCTGGGGTTGGTGGAACTATAGCAGGGGGATAGGCAGCAGGGGTCCCCCTGCCATAATGACAACCAAACCCAGGCTGTTCAGCGGGACCCCCTCTAGGGACACCCAGCCCAGTGCTGGGGTTTTATTGGGGTTTTATTATTTTTATTAAATGTATGTGCTTTGAATGAGGGAGTTGTGGCTTTGAAAACTTTTTATTTTGTGGAACAACATGTGTCAGCAAGCCATGGGTGTCAAGGCATGTTGGCATTTGTGGTTCTCCAAGTGCCAGCATGCCTTGGCTGCCATGGGTATGCTGGTGCTTGTAGTTATACAAGCATCAGCATGCCCAGACTGTTTATGGCACCCTGGCTGGCTGGGACTTGTAGTTCCACAAAACAAAATGGTGTCTGTTTGTTTTTAACTATATAAACGCTGTTTATTACGCTACACCCACCGCCCAGGGGTGTAGGAAGAGCCCTAGTCCTTTCAGCACTGGGCTGGTTGTCCCTAGAGGGGGGGGGGGGGGGGGGGGGGGCGGTCGTTTCTTTCAGCTGACCCCACTCCCTAGGGAATCCATCCCAGCGCTGAACAGCCTGGGGTTGGTTGTCATTATGGCAGGGGGACCCCTGCCGCATGTCCCCCTGCTATAGTGTCACCCACCCCTGGCTGGTTTGCCTTGTGCTGGTTAAGTGAAAATCGGGGGGACCCCACGCAAAATATTTCCTCGATTTTCACGTAACCAGCAGTAGGCTGGCAGCACTAGGGTTAATAGTGGCCAGGCAGGGGAAACCGGGACAGCTGCCGGGACCTCCGGCTCTATAGACAGACAGTGTAACAGTTATGTGTTTAGTAATCACGCTGCTAGGATGCAGCGTGTTGTATCTGGCGATTTTTAAAGCAAACTCAGGAGAATTTGCTTAATCACAGCTTCATACATTTGAGACTTGTATAGCTAGTAGCTAGAGTGCAAAGAGTTCAGACTTTGATCTCTATCGATTTTGGAAATAGCAATTTTGACAGAAACACATCTCTGGCAATTTTACATGAAATCTCAGGTTCATACATCTGTGAGTTAAAACTCAACCGAGGAAATCGCTGGAATTGCAAAATCGCACCTTGATACATTTACCCCCATGTCTGCTAATGTTTTAGGTAGTCAGATTGATTCAGTTCTGAAGGTGTGTGAAAATGTATTTAATGTCTTAGCACTAGTGACCCAGAGAGCAGCACAGATTATCTGTGCCTTAACCCCTAAAAGTATGGAGGGAAGTTCATTAGAAACTAAACCCCCTCCATCCCCCTCCCTCACTGTAGAAGCTGCAGATTCAGGCAATGATTTGAATGACCGACCTCATGCTGTGTGCAGCACTGACAAGCTTGAAAGTGACAGTTTTAAAACAGAAGAAAGCACTGATCCCAGTCTATCAGCAGTGAGGGGAGGGTCATTCAGTCCTGTCTTGAAAGTAAGGAAGATAAAAAAAATTGGGAAAATGGCCTTTTGTACAGAGAGAAAAATGTCACAAGTATGCATCCAGATGTAATTGCTGACAGGCAACTAGTTGTACCTGAAACCTATAGGAAATGGTTGCTGAAAGTAACCCATGAGATACCTGTAGCAGGACATTTAGGTGTTGCCAGTTCTTTGCGCTGTAATGTCACCTCCTCCTTTGAAACATTGCCAGAATGTTAGGAACAGCAGGTAACTGCTTTTCTAAGCAGTGTTTTATGGTGCTTTTTACTGGTGTTCTTGTACAGGCAAATTTGCTGTGTTTTCTAGCAGTGACTATAGTCATATACTTTATGTGTCATCTGGGGCTGGTCTTTACTTGATGATTATCGGTAAAAGCTGCCTTAAATATCAAGCTGTTTCATTCAGACCTTGTTTACTATGGCATTCCCATGTTGGTCTGTATCCTGTATGATTCCTTGTACCTGATTCTTGCTGGTAACCCAGACTATTCTGTTTGTTCCCTGGACCAAACTTTAGCCTGTGACCCTCATAATCCTGTTTGCTGTTCGGACTGGACCTTGTCTTTTACACTTGCATTACAACTTGCACATTATTTTGTGGTTCACTATACTACTCACTACTCACTGTTGCCAAGAGTAGTGCTGGTTGAACTTGGATACATCATCCTTCCTGTTCCATCAGTCATACCTGCTACATCTGTATCCTATTGGTGCATCAGCTATACCAGCAGTCATGGTATCTGAAGTGGTACTCTCAGGTCAGTCTTTTATCTTTGGCTGTATCCTATTGTGCCAACCTACAGCTGTAAAGTAATCACTACTTCAGATTAAGTTCTGAGGAAACCCAAAGAACCTGGGGAAAACCAATACCTTGTCCAGTTACATCGGAACAGGGGTTGCTATAGGTAAAGCTCTTGTCAAGATATTTTCTGATAATTTATCAAGTAAGGATTTTATGACACAGAAAATGCCCCTTTCTTGCTGTAAACATGTTACGATCTTGGTGCCTTAGTCAGTATTAGCACAGGCTTACCTAGGGCGCGGAGTCTAACGGCCTTCCGGTCTTCACCAAGAACCACCGCAAGGTAGTGTGGGCTTAGCTGCCGAAGAACCGCAGGTCGCGGCCCCCAGATTAGCCTACTGACGTAAGGGAGAAAGTTCTAAGTGATGGCAGGCAGACAAGAAAATAGACAATGCGGTGCAAGTACAGGCACTAACCGTGAATTCCAGGCGTAGTAGGTCTGGAACAGAAACCGGTAGATCCACGGAGGCAAAGGGTGCGTGGCAGGATCCAGAGAATAGTCGGTAACACAGCCGGGTCGGTACACAGAAGGTATCAGGTATACGGTGCCAGAGGGAGATCCAGAGAATAGTCGGTCACACAGCCGGGTCGGTACACAGGAGGTATCAGGTATACGGTGCCAGAGGGAGATCCAGAGAATAGTCGGTCACACAGCCGGGTCGGTACACAGGAGGTATCAGGTATACGGTGCCAGAGGGAGATCCAGAGAATAGTCGGTCACACAGCCAGGTAAGTACACAGGAGTAGGAGGAATAGAGGGGTTAACAGGGAGCAGGATCACAGGAGTCAGGACACAGGAACTGTAGCCAGGAACAGGAAACACATTGCTCTGACACAGGCAGCGTGTCAGAGCAGGGAAGATATAGGAGTTTGAATTCCCCGCCCAGGAGTCACATGATATGCAGCAGAGAGAAGCAGGAAGTGCGGCAGCGCTAACGGAAGCAGCGCTGAAGACATGGACACCGCTGTCAGCTCCCGCTGACAGCGCAGCGGAACGGGGAAGGTAAGTTCCTAACAGTACCCCCCCCTTCAGGGGTGGCCTCCGGACAACCTATAAGGCTTTAGAGGGAACTTGGTATGGAATTTCTTCAACAAACTCGGAGCATGAAGGTCTCGTGCAGGAATCCAAGAATGCTCTTCAGGACCGTAACCTTTCCAGTCAACCAGGAACTGCAAGGAACCTCTGGAAATCCGAGAATCTAGAATCTCCTTCACCTCAAATTCCTGATCTGGTGTAGAAATAGCAGCAGGAGGTCTTTTTGAAGAGAAGAATTTGTTAACAACAAGTGGTTTGAGAAGGGAAATGTGGAAGACATTGGGAATCCTCAGGGTAGGGGGTAATTTTAATCTAAAGGCCACCGGATTAATGACCTCAATGATCTTGAAGGGACCGATAAATCGGGGAGCGAATTTCCTAGAAGGAACCAACAGGCGAAGATTCCTTGTAGACAACCACACTTTGTCACCAGGAGTGAGTAGTGGAGACGGTCTTCTTCTTTTGTCAAATGCTTTTTTACTGATGGCAGAGGTGTGAAGTAATTTGCGTTTGATAAGATCCCACCTAGATGAGAAGTCCAATAGAAGGGAATCCACTGCAGGAACCCCAGAAGCGGTTAACTCTTTGAAGGGTGGAACTTTAGGATGAAATCCCTGAAGAGCAAAAAAGGGAGAAATGGAGGTAGAGTCGTGTGAATTATTATTGTGGGCGAATTCTGCCCAGGGTAATAAATCAACCCAATCATCATGTTTAGCTGTAATGAAACATCTGAGGAATTTCTCCAATTCTTGATTCGTCCTTTCCGTGAGACCATTACTTTGCGGATGATATGCAGAAGAGAAATTTAACTTAATTCCACAAAGACGAGAAAAGGCCCTCCAAAATCTTGCCACAAACTGAGTTCCTCGATCAGAAACGATAATATCTGGACAGCCGTGTAGGCGGAAAATTTCTTTAATGAAGAGTTGAGCCAGAACAGGAGCAGAAGGGAGACCTTTTAATGCCACAAAATGAGCGGCTCGGGAAAGGCGATCGGTGACCACCCACACTACTGAGAACCCTCTGGAGGAGGGTAAATCTGTGATAAAATCCATGGAGAGATGACTCCAAGGTCGATCCGGAATTGGCAGAGGCTGCAGCAGACCGTATGGAGCCTGACGAGGAACTTTATTCTGAGCGCAAGTGGAACACGCCGTCACAAACTGTCGAACGTCCGAACGGATAGCCGGCCACCAATAACTACGGGAGATAAATTCCAAGGTCTTCTTTATACCGGCATGACCAGAAAAGCGGGAGGCATGAGCCCATTTAAGGAGTTTAGTTTGGAGATGTGGAGGAACCAAAGTCTTCCCGTGAGGAATGATCACCCGAGTAGGAGTAGTAGCCAAAATACATTCTGGATCTAGAATAGACCTAACACTCTCTTCTTCGGTATCCATAGAATCAAAGGAACGAGAGAGGGCATCAGCCTTCTTGTTCTTGGACCCTGGTCTGAAGGTAATGATCATATTGAATCGTGAAAAAAATAACGACCATCTGGCCTGACGGGGATTGAGGCAGGATGCAGTTTGTAGATAAAGCAGATTCTTGTGATCCGTAAAAATAGTAACAGGAAATCTGGCTCCCTCCAAATGATGTCTCCAGGCCTCCAAGGCCAATCTGATAGCAAGTAGTTCTCTGTCTCCAATGCCGTAGTTTTTTTCGGTGGATGAGAATTTACGAGAAAAGAAGCCACAGGGAGAAAACTTTCCAGTAGAATTCTTCTGAGACAAAATAGCTCCTACTCCAGTGGAGGATGCGTCAACTTCGAGAAAAAAGGGGAAGGAAGAATCTGGCTGTTGAAGAATAGGTGCCGATATGAAGGCTTCTTTAAGATACTTGAAGGCCTCTACCGCCTCTGGTGGCCAGGTCTTCCATTCATCTCCTTGTTTAATACGGATAAGGTTGTAGGCCCCTTTCAAATCCAGCTTAGAAAAAATTGAAGCTCCCTTGATCCTATCAAAGAGTTCAGAGATTAATGGTAAGGGGTGCCTATTCTTTTTCGTTATGGCGTTGAGGCCACGGTAGTCTATGCAAGGACGCAATCCGCCGTCCTTCTTTTTTACGAAAAAGAACCCTGCTCCTGCTGGTGACGAGGATTTCCGGATAAAACCCCTGTTTAGATTCTCCTTAATATATAGGGACATGGCCTCTGATTCGGGTAGAGATAATGGAAATACCCGTCCTCTAGGTGGTGTCTTATCCGGCAACAATTCAATGGAGCAATCCCAAGGTCTATGAGGGGGTAACTTGGAAGCCTCCTTTTCACAAAAGACATCAGAAAACGAATGATATTGAGGAGGAATACCGGAGGGTGTTGGGAGACAGCCCATAGCGGGTCTATGAATCCTGGGAAGACATCGGGAATGACACTCTGAACCCCATGCAAGAACTTCCGGTTTCTGCCAATCTAAAGTGGGGGAGTGAAGTCTGAGCCAAGGTAGGCCTAAGATCAACGGGTTGATAGCCTTTGGAATGACTAAGAAGGAGATTTCCTCAGTGTGCAAGGCTCCAATGCGTAGAGACATGTTAACAGTTCTGTTCTTAATGGATCCTCCAATGATATGACTGCCATCTATAGCTGTAATGGCAATAGGTGGATCTAAGGGTTGCCTAGGCAATGATAACCGCTCTACCATGTCAGCTCGTAAAAAGTTCCCTGCTGCACCGGAGTCAATAAGCGCTGGAAGAGACAATTGTTTATCAGTATATTGCAGAATAACTTGGATAGAAAAACTAGAATCCATAGGAGAGAGAATGTTCATACCTAACTTAGTCTCTCCGTCATCAGTTAGGTCCGATCGTTTCCCGGGCGCTTCCCACATTGACTCAGGACATGACCGGGTTCCCCGCAATAAAGGCATAAACAATTCTTGAACCGCCTCTCTCTTTCCTCCTGGGATAAACGTGCTCTTCCCAACTGCATAGGCTCTTCCTCCGGTGTAATAGGACTTTGGAAGCGAGGAGCCAAACGGAAGGTAGATCGACGGGAACTCTCTCTTTCCTGAGTGCGTTCACGGAAATGTATATCAATCTGGTTACAGAGAGAGATCAAGGCATCCAGGTTAGTGGGTAACTCTCGGGCTGCTAGCTCGTCCTTAATACGATCGGACAAGCCTTGCCAAAAGGTGGCCACTAAAGCTTCATTGTTCCAACGAAGTTCGGCCGCCATAGTGCGAAATTGAAGGGCATACTGGCCCAAAGTAAGGGTACCCTGGCGCAGACGGAGGAGTCCAGAAGCTGCACTGGAGACTCGTCCGGGTTCATCAAAGATGCGTCTGAAGGTTTCCAAGAAAGTGGCACAATTATGGAGAATGGGGTCATCATGTTCCCAGAGAGGAGAAGCCCAGGCAAGCGCTTGACCAGACAATAAAGAAATAATATAGGCGACTTTAGTTTTCTGTGTGGGAAAGTTCCCGGGCAAGAGTTCGAATTGAATAGCACACTTGTTCAAGAAGCCTCGGCATTCCTTAGGATCCCCATTGAACTTGGGTGGGTTAGGTATGCGGAGTTGAGAGGTGGTGGGGGCAAATACAGCTGAACCGCTTGGAGCGGGGGCAGGCTGTGGGGCCGGAGCAGGTGGAGGATTAGGAGCTGCCACCTGAGCTGCTTGGAGCGTATCCAACCTGTTAGACAGAGTCTGCAGAATCTGTAATAACTGTTCTTGATTTTTCCCCTGTTCCTCAACCTGAGCCGCTAAGTTATCCAGTAGTACTCTCGCAGTGGGATTCCCTGTCGCTTCCATCAGTTAGATAAGGGTCAGAGCAAACTGTTACGATCTTGGTGCCTTAGTCAGTATTAGCACAGGCTTACCTAGGGCGCGGAGTCTAACGGCCTTCCGGTCTTCACCAAGAACCACCGCAAGGTAGTGTGGGCTTAGCTGCCGAAGAACCGCAGGTCGCGGCCCCCAGATTAGCCTACTGACGTAAGGGAGAAAGTTCTAAGTGATGGCAGGCAGACAAGAAAATAGACAATGCGGTGCAAGTACAGGCACTAACCGTGAATTCCAGGCGTAGTAGGTCTGGAACAGAAACCGGTAGATCCACGGAGGCAAAGGGTGCGTGGCAGGATCCAGAGAATAGTCGGTAACACAGCCGGGTCGGTACACAGAAGGTATCAGGTATACGGTGCCAGAGGGAGATCCAGAGAATAGTCGGTCACACAGCCGGGTCGGTACACAGGAGGTATCAGGTATACGGTGCCAGAGGGAGATCCAGAGAATAGTCGGTCACACAGCCGGGTCGGTACACAGGAGGTATCAGGTATACGGTGCCAGAGGGAGATCCAGAGAATAGTCGGTCACACAGCCAGGTAAGTACACAGGAGTAGGAGGAATAGAGGGGTTAACAGGGAGCAGGATCACAGGAGTCAGGACACAGGAACTGTAGCCAGGAACAGGAAACACATTGCTCTGACACAGGCAGCGTGTCAGAGCAGGGAAGATATAGGAGTTTGAATTCCCCGCCCAGGAGTCACATGATATGCAGCAGAGAGAAGCAGGAAGTGCGGCAGCGCTAACGGAAGCAGCGCTGAAGACATGGACACCGCTGTCAGCTCCCGCTGACAGCGCAGCGGAACGGGGAAGGTAAGTTCCTAACAAAACGTTACCAAAACTCTTATCAATTCTCTTCAATGTTTCTTCTTAATTACAAATCTTCAGCCACCTTGCATTTCACTCACCCGTTTATTCTGCTAAATCCATGCAAATTATGCGGAGAGACTGATTTTGTTCTCTCGCTGCTCCACATCTGCTGAGCCACTTTGAAAATCCTTACAATAACTCCATATAACCTGCCCTCACCAACACATCCTCCTCATACTTCTCTGACCTCTTCAGAACTTACTCTCCCTCGCATCTTAGATCTGCCTCTGACCGTTACATTGCCTACTTTGTGATAACCACCAGTAATAACCACTTCCAAGACGTCTCCAATGCTGCTCCCAATTTATGGAAATCCCAACCCTGCCTGCCCAGACTCTCCACAATCTTCAACCGTTCAAGAGCTCTCTCAAAACCCATCTCTTCACTATAGCTTATCCTACCCCCACCTGATACTACTCGTCTAAGTGTTCTACCAGCTTACAAATAAATTATGATAATGATGATGACCTGTTTTTACACTGGCAAAAGTCTACTCCAAATGTTCTGTGATAGAATGATAAGATGGCTACCCTGTGGGCAAGGTTTTAAAGAATATTTGTGGTCTGAAAGAAGTAGGCTCATTTTACGAAGACAAAGTCTATGTTCCACAGTGAGAAACACATTTAAGCCCTGTAGAAAGATAATAGCCATTTCTGATGAGGTTTACCAAGATGATGTTAACGTGAATTCATAGACTTTTGTATAACAGATTCCCTATTTAGTACTGTAATAGTCTTCAATTATCTTCTAATTGCATGCATACATCTCAAAGTTCATTTAGTAATATTCCATCAGCTGTTGGACCCCTGGAGACTGGTTATGTAAATAGAGACCACAGAGAGGATTTTCCTGCTACACATAAATCCATCTAAGTTACAAAGATTAATTTTAATATGTATGTTAGGGACCTGCCAGCTGTGTGAGAGCTTCTCTCCAGGCAGCGCTTTTGACTAATGTAGTTAACCTATGCTGCATCATTTTTGTTCAATCCTTGGAGGCTTACACATTTTATCTTTATATCAATTGCTGCAGCTACCATTTTATCAATGGTTAGAGCAGTTTTGGCGTACTGTGACGCACAAAGGATTTAATTGCATGTTCCATGACACCTCCTCTGAACTGAGAATCTGGCATTTAGCTGCACTGTCCTATCTTATTACAATCAGTGCAGTGTTAATTTATTGGGTGTAAATCATAAATCATCTAGCATCACTGAATAATTTATGAAACATTGACAGGTGGTGAAACAAATAGCTTGGATGTGACATTATAAGCTGGAACAACACACACAACATCTAGCTTTTCTGGAACAACATAAACCAATATAAATACTTACACATTTTAAGGAAGTGTAAAAACTGTTTTGTTATAGCCACATACAGTATTGTAGAATGCAATATCTTTGTGTTGGTACAAATAAAATTAAAATCACTTCATGTTTCACACATGAATTATACGACTAGTATTGATTTTATAAACACTGCTTTATTGTTTGAGATATAAATTGGTGGTTATACCGATTTCTAATTGGCTGTCTTTTCCCATAAACAAATAATTTATTTCATCCTAGCACAATGCCATAAGGTTACTTTTCTTTATTCGTGCATGTTGCTTCTAGACCAGTTGGAGGATATTTGTCTTTGAATAAATGTACAGTATGTACTTAAAATATGGTGTTGTGCAAATTAGAGACGAGTGAAATTTTTTTAAATCTTTCAGTTCTCTGAATGCCTTGGATTCTGACATGGTGAATAAATGTTCATAGATTAAACATCTGGTTTCAAATTTTAAAGCTCAACGTTCCCTCATGTTCTAGATATTCCATGTCCACCCGAATAAGCTTAAAACTTTAGGAAATGTTTTTCACAAGCAAGAACATTCTAACTAGCTCACCAAATGTCTCACAAACTGAATTTTGGGGATTTAGTCTTTTCTTAAGCAAATCTTGTAAGTTAATGTACCACCTCAATGCTCCTCGATTTATGGAAGTTCTTCAATTCAATTGAAATGCAGTAAATATTGTTCACTTACCTTGTTTCCCTTCCGTAGTCCTTTGCAGACATGTAGGTCTTCAAAAAGGACATTTTTCTTGCCAGATAAGTGATCCAGGTAGGCTGAAACTAGAACACAGGTAAAATCCTTGGAAAGCAGTGGTCATCAGGACTTTTAAGTTCTGTGCCCCCTATATTTTTTTTGTTATCTGGAGCTGCCTGCGTTAATTTATTATGGAGTCAGCTAGATCTGAGAAGAAAGATAAAAGAGAATAAGGCTAAGTAGGATCAGAAGAACATTGTTTTAAGGATTTCTAGGATGGTGCCTCAGATTTGTCTTTTCTGTCCACCTCCAGTTCATTTCAAGTGGGAGGGATTGCAGAGGTACAAATGGGTGGAGTATATTGGCAATTCAGCTACAGGAATTGAAAATGGTATGACCATAATTCCATCAAGATGTGATGTTAGAGTCCATCACTTACTGAGAGGTTTGCACCAGCAAAGAAGTGCAGGAGTGTGGCTTGAACAAAGGGAGGGACAGCCATTGCTGGGATCACAGCCTTTACAAGTGGAGCTAAGTCCACTGAACCTTCCAGAGAACACAAGAGTCTCTGGGAGAGTGAATACTGTGGAAAAGGTTGCTGTAGGGAGAGGCAAAGTCAGAAATGGTGTGGAAAGGTGATGCCCCATGTGCAGAAAATGGCTGCTGTAGCATATGAATGGTTCATATCCAATGCTGTAGCGTTGAATGGGTTAAGCCCTGATGCAAAAATATATATTGAATAAATGTATTTATGTGTGGGCAATGCAGCACTGGTAAGTGACCAGAGTCGAAAGGATTAAGTCCCTGAATAGAAATGTGCCAAATTTTAACTTGAATGTGTATATGGCAACTGAAGAGGCACGTTTCTTCATTGCTCTTTTGTAAATTGAGTCATTGTATCTCTTTATCTTCATATTATAGATGTTGTAGTGATCATCATCATCTTCATCATTTATTTATATATAGCGCTACTAATTGCACAGCGCTGTACAGAGAACTTACTCACATCAGTCCATGCCCCGATGGAGCTTACAGTCTAAATTCCCTAACACACACACAGACAAACTAGAGTCAATTTAATAGCAGCTAGTATGTTTTTTGGCTGTGTGAGGAAACCGGAGTGCCCGAAGGAAACCAGAAACCAGAACATACAAACTCCACACAAATAAGAGCATGTGATAAGAACACGTCTGGAATTGAACACATGACCCCAGTGCTGTGAGCCAGATGTGCTAACCACTAACCCACCGTGCTGCCCATAGTGATCCTCACAACAACCTGTTGCTACCTCATGCCCAGAATTTAATGCGTTTGACCGTGGTGTTTTTACATATTCCATTTCACGGTTTCACCTTAAAGGGACTTTAGCCAGTTTAAGGTTTGAGTCTGTAGATCCAAATGTGAACACTGCTCACATTAATTCCATGCCTTATGTTTAAGTAGTTATATGTGAGGAGTGGAACATTTACATGGTCACATGGTGAAACTGGTTCAATAATGAGTGTCTGCAGGCAACAGTGAAGTATGGTGGAGGTTCCTTGCAAGTTTGGGGCTGCATTTCAGCAAATGGAGTTGGGGATTTGGTCAGGATTAATGGTGTCCTCAATGCTGAGAATTACAGGCAGGTACTTATCTATTATGCAAAATCATCAGGGGGGCTTCTGAGTGGCTACAAATGTATTCTGCAGTAGGACAAGGACCCCAAACATACAGCCAATGACATTAAGAACTATCTTCAGCATAAAGAAGAACACAGAGCCCTAATCTCAATATCATTGAGTCTGTCTGGGATCACATGAAGAGATAGAAGGATTTGAGCAAGCCTACATCCATAGAAGATCTGTGGTTAGCTCTCCAAGATGTTTGTAACAACCTTCCTGCCGAGTTCCTTCAAAAACGGTGTGCAAGTGCACCTAGAGGAAATGATGCATTAAGGCTGTTTTGAAGACAAAGGGTGATCACACCAAATTTTGATTTGATTTAGATTTCTGTTCATTCTCTTGCATTTTGTTAATTGATAAAAATAAACTATTAACACTTCTATTTTGTAAAGCATTCTTACTTTGCGGCATTTTTTTCACACCTGCCTAAAACTTTTGCACAGTATTGTATATTTCACAGGCTTCTGTCTAGTATGTTTTAAAGCCCCAGGGAATTTCTTTTGTGTGTGGAAAGGAACTTCCCATAGTTGTCTTTAGCTATATGAAAAACTAGTAAGAGTCCCTGGGGTTATGTATGTAGAGAGAACGGTGTGCTCCATAAATACAAGTGTTATTTCTGGGTCTTCTAAATTACCTGTGTTAGTGCTGAATATTCAGGAGTTTCACCTGTCTGGTAAAAGCTCATTCAATCTCTCATTACCTGAAGAGGAGGTCAGATGGCTCCTGAGAGATACTGCAATTTATGATCTGTAAATTATATTGCTTTGTATATGTGTGGGACACTAGGCTCCTTACTTTAGAAATGGAGTGCATGTATATTAGTTGGAAGGCAGACGGCTAGGATTTTGTTTATGTTTTGTTTTATTTTTATGCTAGTGAATAAAACTAGCAAAGGCTATTTAAACCCAACTGGACTGGACTGACATATCTGGCTGAAGTGAGTAAGGTGCAGCCGTCTAACCCAAGGAGACGATACCCCTAACCCAATCTTATGACCTATGATGGAGAAAGCTTGCATTGCACTTTTATTGCAGCTGCAAGAAAAGACTATGTGAAAATGTAAAGAGGCAGATATCCAATTTTAAGAAAAGACTGTATATTGCAAAATCTTATGAACCCTAATACGGGGCATGGTCCACTGATTAAGGAGGCTACATTCTGCCCTTCCCCTGCATCAGGAGGTAGCATGAAGGATAAAATCAAGGCATTGCTACAGGCTACTATGGCTCAGCAAGCAGCTATTGTGACTCAGCAGGCAGACATTGCAGCTGAGCAGGAGGCTACCAGGGTGCAGCAATAAGCCATGGAGGAGTCCCAATAGCACCAGGATGGCAAAACCCTAAAAGAGTTGACACAGTATCTCGCTGCCTTGTTGGAAAACGCTTCCTCAGAGGTCACTATGATCCAAGGTCATTTATAAAAAATTAAAGCTGAAATCCTGGGGGTCACAATGTCATTCCGGGCCCAACCTGTTCCTTGCTGGGAATACAAAATGGATAAACCTCCCCGCTCACAGATGCATGACATAATCCATCTCTCCAAGAAGATACTCCAACCTGGCACTTTTACAGGTCAAACAAGTGTGTAAAATTACCATAGAAGGAAAACGGGTAAAGGTTCTACTAGATTCTCGTACTATGTTTATACTTGTAAAAGCCGAGCATTGGTAGTCACTTTAACGGTGCTGATAACACCGACAGTGACTACCACGAAGAGAAAAAAATGAAAAATGACTTCTCCAACTTAGGAGAAATGATGACTGACCTTAACAATGACAGAAGGAGTTCTCGGCAGTGTGAGACCAAATCACGATCCCTTGTAAAAACGGCATGTTGTTTCTACGTCATTTTCAATTGCGACCTTTGTATCACTATTTTTAAAGCGGCAATGCCGCTTCCTAGTCGATCTAAGTATTACACTTAGGCTTAAGTGTAACAGGTCGGATGACAAGCGGCATTGCCGCTTTAAAAATAGTGATACAAAGGTCGCAATTGAAAATGACGTAGAAACAACATGCCGTTCTTACTAGGGATCGTGATTTGTTCTCAAACTGCCGGGAACTTCTTCTGTGATTGTTAAGGTCAGTCATCATTTCGGGGAAGTCATTTTCATTTTCTCCCTTCGTGGTAGTCACTGTCGGTGACACTAGCTCCAAAATTTCCTACCCCACTCAAGCCGAGTTGGTGAACCCCTTAAAATGTCAATGGAAAACTGTTGTGGTAACCTGTATACATGGGGAAACTTAGTATTATTTTACCTCTGAAGTGAACAAAGAAACGCAGTGCAGTTCCCTGGTGTTCACTTTGGGGTTAGTTCCTTGTTTATGGTTTGATGCAATATTGGGGAGAGATTTTTCCCACTTCTGAAAGCTTAGGGAACTCAGTTGACTGCAAAGGTAAATAACCTAGACCTGTCTGATAATGTTACTGATACAGTGGGAGAGTTTCCAGAATCTGAAATGTTCCCTTTCTCAAATATGTTTGTCAGAAAGTGACAAGGGCCACAGTGGAGCACAGGAAAATGTACATCCTACTGAAGTAGGAAATGTTGTTGAACCAGTTTACTGTATGCCTGATCTTGAAGTCTGAAAAGATATGTTTGCCTCAGAGAAGTTAAAGAACTCCACTCTGATAAAGGCTAAAGAAAATGTAAAAGTGGTTAATGGAAACCCTGTAGAGCCCAATAGTGGATTGTCCTGCCTTCACATGGCAATGGGTTATTGTATCAAATGTCCAAAAAGGAAGAGGAAATTGTGTAAGAGCTAATAGTCTCTAAAGCATATAATAGAACGGTGTTAGACCTGGCTCATGGTCATATAACTGCAGGGCATCTAGGGATAGAAAAAACTAGAGATGAGCGCACTCGGATTTATGAAATCCGAGCCCACCCGAACGTTGCCGATCCAAGTCGGATCCGAGACAGATCTGGGTATTGGCGCCAAATTCAAATCTGAAACTGAGGCTCTGACTCATAATCCCGTTGTCGGATCTCGCGATACTCGGATCCTATAAATTCCCCGCTAGTCGCCACCATCTTCACTCGGGCATTGATCAGGGTAGAGGGAGGGTGTGTTAGGTGGTCCTCTGTCCTGCTATATCTCGTGCTGTTCAGTTCAGTGCTGTGCTGTGCTGTGCTCAGTCCAGTGGTGCTGTGTCCTGTGCTCTGTCCTTCTGAGGTCAGTGGTGCTGCTGGGTCCTGTGCTGTGTCCTGTTCAGTCCAGTGGTGCTGTGTCCTGTGCTCTGTGCTTCTAAGGGCATAGTTATTTCCCCAATATTCCCCTGTGTTTAAAAAAATAAAAAAAAGTTATTTCAAAAAATACCAAAAACTAATTAAAAATTTTTTTAATTACCACAAAATTTGCACAACCAATCTTGCAGTATAAGCCCATTGGTACTGCAATATTACCAAGTTCACACATTCAGCAGTAAAAGTCCAGTGGTACTGCAATATTACAAAGTTCACACATTCTGCAGTATCAGTCCAGTGGTGCTGTGTCCTGTGCTCTGTCCTGCTGAGTTCAGTAGTGCTGCTGGGTCCTGTGCTGTGTCCTGTTCAGTCCAGTGGTGATGTGTCCTGTGCTCTGTGCTTCTAAGGGCATAGTTATTTCCCCATTATTCCCAAGTTTTTTTAAAAAAAAAAAAACTATAAAAAAAATTAAAATAAATAAAAAAAAAAAAAAGTAATTATAACCAAATTTGCAAAACCAATCCAGCAGTATAAGTCCATTGGTACTGCAATATTACCAAGTTCACACATTCTGCAGTATCTTGTGCTACATATAATGGAGACCAAAAATTTGGAGGATAAAGTAGGGAAAGATCAAGACCCACTTCCTCCTAATGCTGAAGCTGCTGCCACTAGTCATGACATAGACGATGAAATGCCATCAACGTCGTCTTCCAAGCCCGATGCCCAATCTCCTAGTACCGGGCATGTAAAATCCAAAAAGCCCAAGTTAAGAAAAAGTAGCAAAAAGAGAAACTTAAAATCATCTGAGGAGAAACGTAAAGTTGCCAATATGGCATTTACGACACGGAGTGGCAAGGAACGGCTTAGGCCCTGGCCCGTGTTCATGACTAGTGGTTCAGCTTCACCCACGGATCTTAGCCCTCCTCCTCCTCCCCCCCCTACAAAAAATTGAAGAGAGTTATGCTGTCAGCAACAAAACAGCAAACAACTCTGCCTTCTAAAGAGAAATTATCACAAATCCCCAAGGCGAGTCCAAGGGTGTTGGTGGTTGTCAAGCCTGACCTTCCCATCACTGTACGGGAAGAGGTGGCTCGGGAGGAGCCTATTGATGATGTAGCTGGCGCTGTGGAGCAACTTGATGATGAGGATGGTGATGTGGTTATTGTAAATGAGGCACCCGGGGGGGAAACAGCTGATGTCCATGGGATGAAAAAGCCCATCGTCATGCCTGGTCAGAAGACCAAAAAATGCACCTCTTCGGTCTGGAGTTATTTTTATCCAAATCCAGACAACCAATGTATGGCCATATGTAGCTTATGTAAAGCTCAAATAAGCAGGGGTAAGGATCTTGCCCACCTAGGAACAGCCTCCCTTATACGTCACCTGAATAACCTTCATAGTTCAGTGGTTAGTTCAGGAACTGGGGCTAGGACCCTCATCGGTACAGGGACACCTAAATCCCGTGGTCCAGTTGGATACACACCAGCAACACCCTCCTCGTCAACTTCCTCCACAATCTCCATCAGATTCAGTCCTGCAGCCCAAGTCAGCAGCCAGACTGAGTCCTCCTCAATACGGGATTCATCCGAGGAATCCTGCAGCGGTACGCCTACTACTGCCACTGCTGCTGTTGCTGCTGTTAGTCGGTCATCTTCCCAGAGGGGAAGTCGTAAGACCGCTAAGTCTTTCACAAAACAATTGACCGTCCAACAGTCGTTTGCCATGACAACAAAATACGATAGTAGTCACCCTATTGCAAAGCATATAACTGCGGCTGTAACTGCAATGTTGGTGTTAGACGTGCGCCCGGTGTCCGCCATCAGTGGAGTGGGATTTAGAGGGTTGATGGAGGTATTGTGTCCCCGGTACCAAATCCCGTCGAGATTCCACTTCACTAGGCAGGCGATACCAAAAATGTACAGAGAAGTACGATCAAGTGTCCTCAGTGCTCTAAAAAATGCGGTTGTACCCACTGTCCACTTAACCACGAACATGTGGACAAGTGGTTCTGGGCAAACGAAGGACTATATGACTGTGACAGCCCACTGGGTAGATGCATCCCCTTCCGCAGCAACAGCAACAGCTGCATCAGTAGCAGAATCTACAAAATGGCTGCTCGTGCAAAGGCAGGCAACATTGTGTATTACAGGCTTTAATAAGAGGCACAATGCTGACAACATATTAGAGAAACTGAGGGAAATTATCTCCCAGTGGCGTACCCCACTTAGACTCTCATGGGGATTTGTGGTGTCAGACAATGCCAGTAACATTGTGCGGGCACTAAATATGGGCAATTTCCAGCACGTCCCATGTTTTGCCCACACCATTAATTTGGTGGTGCAGCATTACCTGAAGAGTGACAGGGGTGTGCAGGAGATGCTTGCGGTGGCGCGCAAAATTGCTGGACACTTTCGGCATTCAGCCAGTGCCTACCGCAGACTAGAGGCACATCAAAAAAGCATGAACCTGCCCTGCCATCACCTCAAACAAGAGGTTGTGACGCGCTGGAACTCCACCCTCTATATGCTGCAGAGGATGGAGGAGCAGCAAAAGGCCATTCAGGCCTACACAGCCACCTACGACATAGGCAAAGGAGTGGGGATGCGCCTCAGTGAAGCGCAGTGGAGACTGATTTCCGTGTTGTGCAAGGTTCTGCAGCCATTTGAACTTGCCACACGAGAAGTCAGTTCCGACACTGCCAGCTTGAGTCAGGTCATTCCCCTGATCAGGCTGTTGCAGAAGCAGCTGGAGAAAGTGAGGGAGGAGCTGGTAAGCCATTGCGATTACACCAAGCATGTAGCTCTTGTGGATGTAGCCCTTCGTACGCTTTGCCAGGATCCGAGGGTGGTCACTCTTTTAAAGTCAGAGGAATACATTCTGGCCACCGTGCTCGGTCTCCGGTTTAAAGCGTATGTTGTGTCTCTGTTTCCGGCGGACACAAGTCTACAGCGGTGCAAAGACCTGCTGGTCAGGAGATTGTCCTCTGAAGAGGACCGTGACATGCCAACAGCTCCACTCTCATTTTCTTCCACATCTATGGCTGCGAGGAAAAAGCTCAGTTTTTCTAAAAGAGGCGCTGGCGGGGATGCTGATAACATCTGGTCCGGACTGAAGGACCTGCCAACCATTGCAGACATGTCTACTCTCGCTGCATTGGATGCTGTCACAATAGAAAAAATTGTGGATGATTACTTTGCTGACACCATCCAAGTAGACATGTCAGACAGTCCATTTTGTTACTGGCAGGAAAAAAAGGCAGTTTGGAAGCCCCTGTACAAACTGGCTCTATTTTACCTGAGTTGTCCCCCCTCCAGTGTGTACTCGGAAAGAGTGTTTAGTGCAGCGGGGAACCTGGTCAGTGAGCGGCGAAGGAGGTTGCTTCCTCATAACGTTGAAAAAATGATGTTTATAAAAATGAATAATCAATTCCTCAATGAAGTACAGCACTGCCCTCCAGATAGTACAGAGGGACCTGTGGTTGTGGAGTCCAGCGGGGACGAATTGATAATGTGTGATGAGGAGGAAGTACACACTGTAGGGGGCGAGGAATCAGAGGTTGAGGATGAGGACGACATCTTGCCTCAGTAGAGCCTGTTTAGTCTGTACAGGGAGAGATGAATAGCTTTTTTGGTGTGGGGGCCCAAACAAACCAATCATTTTAGCCAAAGTTGTTTGGTAGGCCCTGTCGCTGAAATGATTGGTTTGTTAAAGTGTGCATGTCCTATTTCAACAACATAAGGGTGGGTGTGAGGGCCCAAGGACAATTCCATCTTGGAACTTTTTTTTTTGCATTATATGACCAATCAACAGTCGTTTGCCATGTTCAAAAAGTAAAACCAAATTTAAACAAATTCAAGAAATTAAACCAAAAGTAAAATGCCCTGTCATAATTTAAAACAAGAGGTATTGACGTGCTCTAAAACTACTGTATTGTTGTTTATATTTTATAAACACTACACTTGAAAGCTTGAGTCTTTCAATGAAAAAGTAACTCTCCATTGCACGAATATTTGCAACAGGGACAATTTTAGGGTTAAGAAAGTCAACTAATAACACTTCGACGCTGTCTGTCTTTATAAACACTACACTTGGAAGTTGGAGGAGGTATTGTGGCCCCGGCACCAAATTTACTACCGGGGCCACTTCACCGTGCAGTCCATATTTAGGTGTATGAGATATTAAACAACGGTGACAGTTGATGCCCAATTTTTTAATTATATTGTTGGCGCTGTAAAAAATTGTGTTCCGGGCACACCACACTACGCAGTCCATACCCTTTTTTGGTGGAATTCTGACCCGTGGAGGGTTTTTTAATTATATTGTGGCCTCGGTACCAAATTGTGTACCGGGGCCACCACACTACGACATTATCAAAAACAAGAGGTTTTCACACGCTGAAACTCCAACATGTATATGATGGAGAGGATGGAGGAGCAGCCGTATGTGCAGTGTAATGCAGACCTGTTGAAGGTTTTTATATATTTTATTGTGGTGCCCAGTGCCCACTACTCTACGCAGTCCAGATACTGCTTTTGGGTGTAATTCAGACCTGTTGAAGGTTTTCTATATATTTTTTATTGTGGTGCCCAGTGCCCACTACTCTACGTAGTCCAGATACTATTTTTGGGTGTAATTCAGACCTGTTGAAGGTTTTCTATATATTTTTTATTGTGGTGCCCAGTGCCCACTACTCTACGCAGTCCAGATACTATTTTTGGGTGTAATTCAGACCTGTTGAAGGTTTTCTATATATTTTTTATTGTGGTACCCAGTGCCCACTACTCTACGCAGTCCAGATACTATTTTTGGGTGTAATTCAGACCTATTGAAGGTTTTCTATATATTTTTTATTGTGATGCCCAGTGCCCACTACTCTACGCAGTCCAGATACTATTTTTGGGTGTAATTCAGACCTGTTGAAGGTTTTCTATATATTATATTGTGGTGGCCAGTGGCCAGTTCTCTACGCAGTCCAGATACTATTTTTGGGTGTAATTCAGAACTGTTGAAGGTTTTCTATATATTTTTTATTGTGGTGCCCACTACTCTACGCAGTCCAGATACTATTTTTGGGTGTAATTCAGACCAGTTGATGGGTTTTTAATTATATTGTGGGGAACACTCCTCTACGTAGTCCAGAAAGATACCTCATTGCAACGTTTTGTACTAAAAAAAAAAAAAATATTGTGAGGTGTTAGGTGTTCAGAATAGCCTTTAAATTAGTGGAAATTATTGTAATTGAATGTTATTGATGTTAATAATAGCGTAGGAGTGAAAATAAGCCCAAAAACTTGATTTTTACACTTTTTAGTTTTTTTTCAAAAAAAATCCGAATCCAAAACCTTAAATCCGAACCAAAACCTTTCGGCAGGTGTTTTGCGAAACAAATCCGAACCCAAAACATCGAGAAAATCCGGATCCAAAACACAAAACACGAGACCTCAAAAGTCGCCGGTGCACATCCCTAGAAAAAATCTCAGAAAGAATTTTGCAGCTGTTTTTCCAGCCAGGACTTTATAAAGATGTAGTTAAATAGTGTACATCCTGCCTTGAGTGTCAATACCATGCTCTTAGGGCGCATTATAAAAGTCCGCTTGTCCTGTTAGCCATTATCATCAATAGCATAGCTATGAATTTGGTAGGACTTCTAATATAGTCTGCTTGGGTTCATTAATGTATTCTAGTAATACTAGATTACGCCACCAGGGACCAGAGAGCGATCCTCCTACATAATAAGTTGATAAAGGCTATTGCTAGGGAACTGGTACATATCTTTAGCAGATTAGGGATACCTAAGGAAATCCTCACTGACCAGGGTACTCCATTTATGTCCAGTATTATGACTTTAAAGCATAAGCTAAGGAAGTTATTGAATAAAGATGGAAAAAAGTGGGACTGTTTGCAACCCTACCTATTACCAGGGCCGCCGAGAGGAGGGGAAACGGGTACTAATTACCCGAGCCCTTGCGCCGACGATTTTTTTAAAAACATTTTTTATTTTTTCAAAACAAAATTTTTTTTGTCCTTTTTTTTTATTTCTTTGTCCGGCGGGGGGGGGGCTCGGTCGTTGGTGGGGGGAGCAAGGCAGTTAAAAAAAAAATAAACATACTCACGTGATCGCGGTGCCGGCGTCCCTCCTCTCTGCTCCTCTCTACTCCATTCAGACTGAATGCCGTGCCTGACGTCATGTCTGAATGCAGCAGAGAGAAGCAGAGAGGACCAAGAAAGAAGAGAGAAGAAAAGGAAAAGGTAAGTAAAGGGAGGAAAACAGGGAGGCATGGCACAGAGGGGTTAAAAACCGGGGGGGGGGGCAGCATGACACAGAGGGGTTAAAAAATGAAGGGGGGCATGGCACAGAGGGGTTAAAAATGGAGGGGGCATGGCACAAAGGGGTTAAAAAATGAGGGGGGGCATGGCGCAGAAGGGTTAAAAAACAGGGGGGGCATGGCACAAAGGGGTTAAAAAACGAGGGGGGCATGGCACAGAGGGGTTAAAAAACGAGTGGGGGGCATGGCACAGAGGGGTTAAATAATGAGGGGGGCAGCATGAGACAGAGGGGTTAAAAAACAGGGGGGGGCATGGCACAAAGGGGTTAAAAAATGAGGGGGGCATGGCACAGATGGGTTAAAAAATGAGGGGGGCATGGCACAAAGGGGTTAAAAAACAAGGGGGGCATGGCACAGAGGGGTTAAAAAACGGGGGGGAGGGCATGGCACAAAGGGGTTAAAAAACGAGGGGGGCATGGCACAGAGGGGTTAAAAAACGAGTGGGGGGCATGGCACAGAGGGGTTAAATAATGAGGGGGGCAGCATGAGACAGAGGGGTTAAAAAACAGGGGGGGCATGGCACAAAGGGGTTAAAAAATGAGGGGGGCATGGCACAGATGGGTTAAAAAATGAGGGGGGCATGGCACAGAGGGGTTAAAAAACGGGGGGGCATGGCACAAAGGGGTTAAAAACAAGGGGGGGCATGGTACGGAAGGGTTAAAAACCGGGGGGGGGCAGCTTGACACAGAGGGGTTAAAAAATGGGGGGGGGCATGGCACAGAGGAGTTAAAAAACAGGGCAGCATGGCACAGTGGGGTTAAAAAAACAGGGGGGCAGCATGGCACAGTGGGGTTAAAAAACGGGGGGCAGCATTGCACAGTGTGATTGAAAAAGGGGGTGGAGCAGCATAGTATAGTGTGATGAAGGGGAGCCAAGTGAAGGGGGCAAAAGCAGCATGGAGGGCGCATTGTGATCATAAGGCATGGAGGCACATTATTGTAATGTTGGAGCTGGAGGAAGGCCTAATTATTAATCGTGCGTGGTATTGATTTAACGCCAGGGTTGTTTGGAATTATCTAAATGTAGCCATTTTTTTCCAAATAGGGCCCCCAGCATTCCAGTATCCAGACAAGCCGCAACTAAGGAAACCTGCAGCTACAGGTGGTGAAAGTGAGAAGAACAGGTAGGAGAGAGCAGGACAATATGTGAAATGTTGTGATTCTAGTAGGGACAATGCCAATTTTTGGTGAGTGTTGTGCCCAATGTAAGGTGCAGGCCAAGACTGAACTCTTTGTGTACACACTGCATTCTTTCTATACTACACTGTGGTGCTAGATGTCCTGAACAGGACTGCTTGGACATATGTGGCGCTATGGCGAATTCAGAGCCTAGTGATTTTGATATGTTAGCCACGCCCCAATGGCGCATTTGCCACACCTCCGAAAAATTATGCCCCGCCGTAAGGCATACTCTACTATAAGGGGGGCCCCATAAATTTGTTGTACCGGGGCCCTGAATTCCTCTTGGCAGCCCTGCTTATTACTGCCCATTAGAGAGTTTCACAGTACTCCATGGGATCCTCACCTTTTGATTTGCTGTATAGGAGACACCCTAGGGGATTACTGGATATCGCAAAGGAAACATGGGCAGGGCAACCAAGTCCCTATAAAACTGTAATGAAACATGTTTCCAAGATGCAAGAAAGAATAGTGCCGATATTGAGAGAGCACCTAGAGCAAGCCCAACAGGCACAATAATGGGTGTCCAAGTATGCACCTTTGCTCCCAGGGAAAGAATGCTTATTTTAGTTCCCACGGTAGGAAGGAAATTTTTGGCTAAATGGCAAAGACAATTTGAAATAATGGAAAAAGTGGGGGAAGTTCATTACAAGGTATACCTGCCAGGGAAAAGAAAGTTGGAACATATCTACCATGCAAACCTTATAAATCCTTGGAAAGAGAGTGTAGCTTTGTCTGCTACTCCGGTTTCCCCTGCAGCCACTATACCTCTGGTTCCGGAACTAAAAGTACCTAAACTAAAGAGTTTCTCTTAAGAAACAGAGACGTATTTTTGGAGGTGCCTGGTAAAACTGAACCGGGGGTTAAGGTTAATCTAAAACCCTATAGAATGCCAGAAGTCCAAAAGGAATTAGTGTCTAAAGAGAATAAAAAATGTTGGAGTTAGACATAATTGAAAAGTCACATAGTGAGTGGACAAGTTCCATAGTGCTCATTTCAAAAACCGACGGGAGCTTACAATTCTGCAATGACTTCTGCAAAGTAAATAAAGTGTCTTAATTTGAGGTCTAGCCCATGCCTTGGGTGGATGAGCTTATTCAAAGACTGGGAATGGCAGGGTACTTAACTACTTTAGACTTAACAAAAGACTAGACTTAACAAAATATATGTGGGCCACTACGTCCCTCACTTTAGAGAGGAGGTGCCTGTGTATTAGTTAGAAGCTATACAGCAAGGGTTTTGTTTATATTTTGTTTTATTTTCATGCTAGTGAATAAAACTAACCAAGGTTAGTCATTTAAACTGAAGCATTGGACTGGTGTGATTTATCTGGCCTGAAGTGAGTAAAGTGCAGCCGTCTAACCCCAGGAAACAGTATCTCTACATACAGTATATGTCCTTTGATAAAGCCGTGGAAAATGAAACCCGTCAGTGGATGGCGGACTGTATTCTCCACTTGTAAGCAGTATCAGGACAACTTTCTTTCTGGCAAGGAACTTGCCTTATCCTTGGAGAGGAATCTTCTAATTGGTGGACTACATGTGATTCTTATTTCTAGCTCTGTTTGAATTTTATCCAGGAGCTTTGAAGATTTTTATCTTGAGATCACTGCCATCTAATACATCAGATAAGCTTACAATATTTGTTGTTTTGGAACAAGTCTAATAAGCACTATTGCACTTTATATGTGTTTTAAAGATTTGCACTATATTTGGCACTCTCTATATATATATAAAATGGATTTAGAGTTGTGATAAATTATTTTAGAACCTAACGAAGCTGCTACTCTATCAGTTCTCTTATTTATAAGTCTTATGGTGGGGGACAGTTAAGGTGCAATTCAGATTAGACCCATGAAATAAACCTAGGGAATGCCTGGTAACATTGCATTAGCTCTGTCATATATTGATCCAACACAGTATATTTATCACTAAGAGAGTAAAGAGTTGACTGAAATGAGTTGGATGTTTGGTCATCATATTGTGGTCCACGTGTGCCTTTGGGTGACCAGACAGGTATTGTGGTCCACGTGTGCCTTTGGGTGACAAGACAGAACTGCACAAACAGGACTGCATTTTTGAGAGCCAGTTTAATTGTCTATATGAGAGGCTAAGAAAAGAAATAATGAAACAAAGGTCCACAGGGGGATTTGGGTTTAAAAGCATCTGGATGGATTGCAAATCCATCCTGATAAAGTTGCCATATATTGATATTAGTATTAAAATATCTGCTTTGTGTTGCGTCTTCTGTAATCCAAATACTGTTCATTCATTTTTTTGAAAAATTAGGTAATCATATGTAAACTTGACATTTGTCCCACATCTACAGTACACAAGCTGTACATTGATCAAAATTCTAACCTTGTCATCAAAAAGACAATAATGTGAGAGAAATACAGGATAACAGAGAAGCACAGACCAGCAACACTTCTGCTTTGTCATTTCCTTCCATAAGTCTAGAATTTCAGTAAGCGCATACATTTAATGGACAGATAATATACTGCTTCCTGACACTTTCAGCTTCCCGCGCTCTTAAATTAGAACATACACACCAGGATTAGGATTATCTTGCTGTCACAAGTGAATGGGTCATTTACAGCACAGAGACAAGTTTTATTTAAAATCTCACCATGGGGCATATTTATTAATCCTTTTTACCATCTAAAATCCCTAAAAACTATTATTCAAATTTATGAACAGTGCATCGGAGTAGATATCATAGATATCTTCTACTTTGCATTTTGTTTCGAAATTCAGAGCAATCCCTACAGATGTCTATGGGGACTGGCGTACATTACCGTATGTGTAATTTTTCAGGTCTGCTCTAAGGGGAGAGGATTGCGGTAGAGGCATCTTCGGATCCCTCACTGCATCTTACTGCTCTCCCCTCCGGTCACTATAGCAAAGATGGTCACTTTTTCGATAATGTCCATAGAAAAGATAGGAGAGGGATCTTCACAGGAATAGCAGTTTTTCATGAATGCTGTTCCTGTTGAAGATTTTTTTTTATTAAATACACACGATCCTAGTGGCCTAGTGGTGAGCACCTCTGTCTCACAGCACTGGGGTCATGAGTTCGATTCCTGACCATGGCCTTATCTGTGTGTGTATCTTCTCCCCGTGTTTGCGTAGGTTTCCTCCGTGTGCTCCGGTTTCCTCCCACACTCCAAAAACATACTGGTAGGTTAATTGGCTGCAATCAAAATTGACCTTAGCCTCTCTCTCTGTTTGTCTGTGTGTGCTAGGGAATTTAGACTGTAAGCTCCAATAGGGCAGGGACTGATGTGAATGAGTTCTCTGTACAGCGCTGTGGAATAAGTGGAGCTATATAAATAACTGATGATGATGATGATCTTTCAATCCTTATCTTTGCAATAAGGATTGAAAGGGCTTGTGTTAAAAAAGCTGTCATCAAAAAATAGGGGCCTATATAACTATAAATATGCAATAAATAATACAAATAAAGTGACAGTTTGTTTCTTTTATTGGTAATTGACAACTTGTGTGCAGTTTTCTGTACAGGAAAAGTTTCGGTTTTCCTGTGAAGTTTGCAAGAGAGGGATGTTTTTATCAGCAAAGTCACAGACAGGCAGAAGCAAAATGTTTCCAGGCACAGAGGACACAAACTCTGCAGGACCATCTGCACAGACAGCTGCATCCTGTTCTGTACTAACCAAACAAATTCTAAGAAGAGAATGTGAATGTAGAAAAACAATTCTTATTGTGCACAGGTACCCACTACATTCACACTAAGTTCAGCGGTGTATTTTCAGTTTTGCTGTACAAGGTCTGTTTCCTACAGGCCTCATTTAGTGATGACGACCATGGTGCGTATAAGCAAAGATGCTGCACAGTGCACACAAGTGCAAACAAACAAGTTTATTGTTTGATTTGCATGCATCTAAAGTCCTGCGTAACCGTACATCTAGCATATCAATGCCTCCAGAGCAAATATGCATTTACTCCAAACCTTGCACTTATGTAGGTGCAAACTTAACATTTCTTACCTTATGTAATTCAATATTCGTGTAACGGAAAATAAGATGCATCTCAAAAGTGTGTGTTTAACTTGCATCTGCAAACCCTCCAGATTTCAACACCCCTAATTCATCTCTACAAGGAGCCACAAGTGCAAGATACCTGCATCTTTGTACGCCATATAAATGCATTTACATGCAGCTCTAAATCAGGTCCTATATTAGCAATTATATTTGTGTAACTTTGTCCTGTCCCATCTTGGTTTTCCACTGGATCTGCAGGCACATATAATTATAGTAGAGAAGGAAATAGTGTAGTATTGCATTGTACTGTATCTAACATTGGCACTGTGGCTTAAAATGCTGTAACTTCCACGAACTGGACTAAAAATGAAAGTGAAGTAGGCGTCTCTTAATATACAATATGTAACTATTGGGTTCTTTTCCTCTTTACTCTATGTCTAAAAGGTGTGCTCTTGGTTGTGACTGGATCCTGGAAGAAGCTGCATATAATACAAAGATCTCACATATTTAAGCAATAAGACCATTCATTTAAACATTTAAATAAATATATATATATATATATATATATATATATATATATATATATATATATATATATATATTCATTCATTATATTTGTACTTCTGTTATTGGCAACAGTAACTGCTAACGCTGTTGAATTTTGGTAAACCTTGTAATGCTAATAAAAGAAAATCAGTGAAATTCAGTCCAATAAGTGCTCCTACTATTTAAATATTAAATTTAAATATATTTAATCCCCAGCCAGCAAATAATCACCTGTAGGCAAGGATGATAGCACAATGGATAGTGCAAAATAATATAGTTTTGTTCAAATACAGGGTATTGTAGAGAAATCAAGACTGCATATCTCAATAAAGGTATAGAATAGTTTATCTGGATGTATTGAATTCCCCTCTCCTATATCAGAAACTCTAGGAAGGCCAGCGCTAATCCTGACTGATAGAAATCTCCTGTGAGCGTAAAATTTTGCTCTGACCCACACCTAAGATGGACAGAGCTGGCAATCCCTCTCCAAAGGATCTCCTGGAACATCTGTTGGGTCAGGTTGAGGAAAAAAAAACGAACCAGGCTCACAAATTACAATACTGGCAGGATCTCTCTACCTGCTTAGAGGCCCTTCAGAATACTCTAGCCTCACAGGCATTTCCTCCAGTCCCCCTTCCTCTGGTGAAATGTCTTGCAGCTCCTCCTTCAGAAGCCTCTCAGCTTTGGATTCCGAATCCTCCTAAATTCGATGTTGACCCTAAAGATTGATGTGGGTTTTTAAACCAATGTGCCATTCAGTTCAAGTTACAGCCTGGGAATTTCCCTACGGAAAGATCTAAGATAGCATATATTAGACAAGACATATTCAGACAAGCGTTAGCCTGGGCATCGCTATTATGGAAACGCAATGACCCTGTGTTGCACAATTGTTTCACCTTTTTAGAGACTTTCATAAGGATCTACGATGACCCCCGGATGGGTCTCCAGTGCTGCCTCTGGAATTCTGCATCTATGCCAGGGTACTCTTTCTTTGGTCCAGTACTCTATTTAGTTCCGCACTCTGGGATTTGAGCTTCAATGGAACAACGAACCTTATGTGGCTACTTTCTGACAAGGTCTCTCAGATCAGATCAAAGAGCAATTAACAGGTCGTGAACTACCCATGTCTTTGGATGCACTAATTACCTTGTGCAATTAGATTGACATACGCTTTAGGGAACATAGTCAGGAAAAGGAGCTCTCTCGCTGGTCCAAATTCCGTTTAGCTCCTCGGTTCCAGACTCCAGTTGCCCCAATGGAAGAACCAATGCAATTGGCAAGAGCCATCCTTTATCAGTTCTTGGTCATTTATCTGGATGATAACCTCATATTCTCTCCTGACATTGTTTGTCATCCTGTACATGTGTCCATCGTTCTTACTCGACCCTAACAACACCATTTATACTGCAAACTGCAGAAGTGTGTCTTTGAGAATGATCAGCTTCCCTTTCTAGGATACATGGTATAAGACTCCGGTCTTCCAATGGACTCCGGAAAACTTAAGGCAATCATAGATTGGCCTCAACCTATAGGACTCCAGGTGGTACAATGGTTTTTGGGATTTGCAAATTACTATCAGCAATTCATCAAGGGATTCTCCTCACTAGTTGCACACATCACAGAGTTAACCAAAAAGTCCGCTAATTCCAAACATTGGCCCTCTGAGGCTATAGAGGCCTTTACTTTACTTAAGAAAGCTTTTACTACCACACCTATTCTTCAGCAACCTGATCCCACTATTCCCTTCTTTCTTGATGTGGATGCTTCCTTCATCGGTGTAGGAGCCATTTTGCCCTAAAAGAACCTTTCATGGAAATTTTGTCCATGTGGCTACTTTTCTCAGAAATTATTTTTAGCCAAGAGAAATTATGAAGTCAAAGATAGGGAACTTCTTGTGATCAAACTAGCCCTAGAGGAGTGGAGACATCATTTAGAGAGAGCTCGATTTCCTGTAACTATCTATATGGATCTTAAGAATCTCTTATACCTACAATCCGCATTTTGTTTGAACCCTTGACAGGCCAGATGGTCTTTTTTTTTTTCCCACTTTGATATGGTCATCACATTCAGGCCTGGTTCCAAAAATAAGAAAGTGGATGCTCTTTCTCATTATTTTGATGCTGCAGATTCTGAAGATTTGGATTCAGCAAGACCTCTTATCGAATCCAGATTGTATTGTGGCTACCACTCCTACTCACCTAAAATTCCTCAAGGGAAACATTTCATGCCTCTCCATCTGAGTCCTAAACTGCTCAGATGGACTCATGCCTCACGCTTTGTCAGACAGCACGGTAGCAGGTTCCTTGGCAAACTCCTTATGGGCTCCTGTATTCGCTTCCCCTTCCAGATTGCCCCTGGAGTCAGCTCTCAATAGATTTCATCACTGATTTTCCCTGTTCCAGAGGATGCATCGGTGTGGGGGTCATCACAGATCATTTTTCTCGTGCAGCCCATTTTGTTCCCTTGAAAGGGCTACCATCTCCTTCTTTCCTGGCTCAATTATACATAAAGGAATTTTTTTGTCTTCACAGTTGCCCAGATGTTATAGTATCTGACTGGGGGACTCAATTCGTAGCAAGATTTTGGAGAGCTTTCTGCTGTGTATGTGCACTTCTGCCTACCATCCTCAGACCAACGGACTGACAGACTGAAACAAAAAAGAGCTTGAAAAGTTCATCAGATGTTATATGTCAGCGAAGCAAGATAACTCTGTTTACCTATTACCTTGGGCAGAATTCGCCCATAATAATCATCATGAGTCAACTTTGGTCTCTCCTTTCTTTGCTCTTCAGGATTTTCATCCCAATCTACCCCTATTCTCTGATTTACCATCTTCTGGAGTTCTTGCTGTGGATTCCCGTTTGCAGAATTTTTCTTCATGATGGGTCCAAATCAAGCAAGGACTATTCCAAACTTCTACTTTAAGCAAGACTTTTGATAAAAAAAAAGAAGACCTGCTTCTCTACTCTCCCCAGGGGATAAAGTATGGCTGTGTACTTGTAACCTTCGCCTTCAGGTCCCTTCCAGGAAATTTGAGCCTCATTTTATTGGTCCCTTTAAGATTTTGGAAGTAATCAACCTGGAGGTGTTTAGATTGGAATTACCTTCCATTATGAAGATACCTAATGTTTTTCATGTCTCCCTTCCAAAGCCATGTCATTAACAAATTTTCTTCTTCCAAAAAGTCTTTGGTGGTTGTTTCCATACAAGATCAAATATTAGGTCAAAGAAATCTTGCACATGAACACTTGTAGTGTCTGTACTTTTAAAGTTGTTCCCATCAGGAAATTTTAAGTGTTGACATATCATAAAAATATACATATTGCCCCCACTGCTGATGAAATAGTAAGCCACTGTAAAAAAAAACAAAAAAAACACTTTATTCTATAAATACATTTGGGCCACTAATTTATTATTAAAATAAATTGTCCCCTGTAAAAAAAATCATAATAATTTTTGCCCCTCTACAACAAAAAAGATGGTTTATTTAAACTTCCAATTTGCTCCTCCTTTTATATTAACATTTCCCTGCAGTGTGATAGTGATATGTTTGCCAATATCACCTATAGAAAGCAGCATGTTGTATCTGGAGATTTTTAATTCAAACTCAGGCGAGTTTGCAAAATCACAGATTCATACATTTGGCGATTTGTATAGCTAGAGGGGGGAAAAATCGGGACCGCGATTTGTAGCGATTTTGAAACCGCTGATTTTGAAAGAAATACATCACTGGTGATTTTACATAAAATTGCTGGTTAATAAATCGATGATTTTAAACTCGCCCAAGAAAATTGCTAGAAATTCAAAATCACAGCTTGATACATTTACCCCTTGATCTGTTATATTTGACAAAGGTATTGCCAAGTATATCATTACATCCATAGAGACTGTTTAAGTGGTGTGACACCCTGTCTGTTATGTTGCTGGGGACCCCTTGGGCTTGCCTTGCTACCATCCCCTTTTCTTTATCCCAAATGCACTTTCTAACTGTAGTAGGAGGGGCTTAAGCTGCTGCCACCACTGGACTTCTTAACGGCATCCAGAGCCGTGTTCCTCTGGGTAACTCTCACTGCTAGTGTACACCTGGGCTGGTACCCCCGACCTCTTGCCTTCAGATCAGGGTTGCTGTGGATGGTACCCCTGGCCTATCACACTGACCAGAGCTGCAGGTAGCGGGCAAAGCTTTGGTACTGGAAAGCTGGGTCCAAACCTCAGAACAACCGGAGCACGGATTAGATTTGGTCTAATCTGTAGTCACAGGAATTACAGCAGGGTAAGTAGTTGTCAAAATAAGTTCTTGAAGCAGTGATGTTTTATTAGCTCAAGTATCCTAATAAGGACAGTCTGTGGTACTAGCGGTCTTTCAAGAGTTAAAGATAGAATGATACATTAAATGATCAAACAGTGCTTTTTTTATACAGTTTTGGACACAGCCTGGCAGGGGGCAGCACCGCCACCTGTTCCCAGATGATTCCACAATGTCTGAGTTATTTTTAGTATCAGGATGCAATATGTTTCCCAAACATGGATTTAAATGCAATGCAAAGTTAACAAAATTTACACCAATCTGTTATATCCTAAAGCTTGCTGGTTGCACTATTTGGGCAGGATGTGAGATGCTGGATGAAAAGCCACACAGGACAGAAAGGCAGCTGCCCCCTGCTGTGTATACAGGCTAAACAGACGTATTGGCCACTGAGATGAAAAGTTCTAAATAACATGTGATTACCTGCCTTCAGACAGTCACAGAAAACAAAACCAAACTTCCTCTCCTGCTGTTGTACTATTGTCATTTTCCCCACACCAGAAGTTGACCGTCTTCCCTTGTTAATTACCGCACCCGTGTCACTGACTATTTATACTTGTTCCTCGTAATGCACTTTACTGGTCATTGATTGTTCCCTTGGACTTGTTGCAACCTACATTCTGTTCTGTGAATCATAGGTCCTGGCTATTACCATTGCTCAACTAAACTCCTCTTATGACAGGATGGACCACCTATGCCACACTGTCTGTTAGATTGCTGGGGACCGATTGGGCTTGCCTTCCCACCATCCCCTTTCTTTCTCCCAAATACACCCTTAACAGCAGTAGGAGGGACTTAAGCTACTGCCACCACTGGACTCCTTAGCGGCATCCAGAACCACATCCTTCTGGGTAACTGTCACTGCTAGTGTACCCCCATGCTGGTACACCTGGGCTGGTACCCCTGACCTCTTCCTGTAGATCTGGGTTGCTGTGGATGGTTTCTCCCCCTGGCCTATTACACTGGCCAGAGTTGGTGGGTAGCAGGCACAGCAGTGGTACTAGACGCTGGGTCTAAAACCTCAGCTGGATAATGGATTAGACAAATCACAAGAAAAAAAGGGGACAAAGAAAAGGCGCTGTTCTCTGACTATTTCAAAACACCAACCAATTTGTAATTAAAACGTTAATTTAATGGAAGTATACATCAATAGCACATAACCATTGCATTTCCACAACATATAAAATACTCATCCACTGCAATTTATCAGATAGCATGAATAAAACATACTTACAAAAATCCACCTCTTAAAGTGCTTGTAAGTTATTTCTAGGATGACTAGTTATTCAATCCTGGGGGTGCACTCCCCAGAAAGTCAATATTACACACTTCCCACAGAGAAAATAAGTCAGGTTAAAAGGCAATGATAAGATCTTTTAGTTCCTTAGTCACTTATACTTCAATAAATTCTAGGCTCTTGATGCCCACAATCCAATGATGTAGTTCAAACTGCAAATGAGTTTAAAACTCAAAGCAATATTCCAGCTAATTGTCAACCGCTGGTAACCAACCTTCCAATTCCTCCTTTGGTGTGAAATGAAAATCACTCCTCCTGCTGGCTCCTTTTTAATCAGTCCCCTAGAAGTGTGCAGGATATTCTTACCAGCAGGTCCTTTTGTAGCAATACTCTGGCCAGAGATTTTCTCTAACATTCAATGCTTGCAGACTCTTGAGGCGATATCCGCTCACCTTTGTAAAAAAGGATTGAGTTTTGCTTCTAATAACACAGTTTATGTTCCATCATCCTTCTGGCTTCATAGCTGTCATTACAACATTCTAATTATTGGAAGGGAATTGTGACACCTGCATTCTAATTTGGTCCCCCTGGTTAGTCTATAATAAGGTGTCAATGCCCCCTCACTAAATAGCATAAAGACGTCAACACACTTATACGTGGGTTTTGGCTAATAAACAAATAAAAGTGACATGTTACCTACGCCCCCCTATTTTCCACTCACCCAGTGTTTTCCTCTTAATTCCCATACTCCTGAATCCCCACACTCTTGATTAGCATGTTTTCTGAAGTGAGCTTTAGGGATTATTATTGAACATCCCTCATCACATCTTTCACTGAGTTGCCATGTTCAATCTAATATTTTCTATTTCCCTTTCCCTAATGTAGAATCTCTTTTTATTAGAGATGTTCACTGACCCCCATGTTCTGGTTTTGGTTTTGGATCTGGATAAACTTCGTGTTTCGGTTTTGGCAAAACCTCCTTCGTGTGTTTTGGTTTTGGTTTTGGATCTGTATTTTATAAAAAAATTGATCAAATATGCTAAACTCACATAATTTTGCTTTTTTGTTACTACATTATTATTAACCTCAATAACACTAATTTCAAGTCATTTGCAGTAAATTTTGACCACCTCACATGTCACAATATTATTTTCATACACTTTCGGACAAATACTGCAGCGACCTAGCTGGATGCTAAGCGACAGAGCAATGACTCAAACACACGGTAGTTCCTAGCACATCTAGGAAACATTGCCACACAGCATTGTCAGTAAAGAAAAGTGGTGCAATTAGCAATGGAGCAATGGAGCGCTCCTCTTTGTGTGTAACCTATATAAGACTTATTAAAGTAATTCTATCGTTTTAAAATAAGCATTGCCCAATCAATTGTATGTGTTTCCAAAGCACAAAGTATTTATTTTAGCAGATGTAAATAGTCAACAATTCAATACATTATTATATTATGATAAAGTAAAGTACAGCACAGCCAATACCAAAAGATAAATACATACCAATGCAATCGCATGCGCTCGCTGCGCACCCACGGGACCCGGTGGACAGTATATCTATTAGAATACTGTGTCAGAGTTGACTGAGGGCCAGGGTGTGTGCAGCAATGATTATATACAGTACAGTGTTACACTTGAACAATAGAGATGACGTAGATTGTTTCTATAGGTCCAGACGTTGGGTGGGTCCAGGGTAAACAGATCATAGGTTGATTCAATCTAAGGAATCCAAAGGTGGGGGTCGTCTCTCCAGGGGGTCTGCTCCTTTCATAGCCAGCATCATACAAAGGATTATTCCCTAATATCAATAACTAAAGTATGCAATGTGCGATCTCTTCGCCGACTGCACCGGACAGCTGCTGATGATAAGGGAATCAATATGATATCAGGCATGACACCTTTCCTATAACCTAAACCTTTAATAACACTAAAATGTACATATGATCATATTATATAAACTAATAATAAACCAAATATTATCTGCTCACTAGTTACAGTGTAACGGTACCAATATGAATACGAATTATATAAATGTTGTAATGCGACTGTGTGTGTGCGTATTTTACCATTGCAATCGCATCATGCCACGTGTTATGTGGCGTATGCTTCGCAAACCAATATTAAACCAATATACTTTCGTTCATCCAATTATACGACTTTGACACACTGTACAATTTGAGTGCAAATTCAGAAGACCAAGCCTGCCAGCCCTACCTAGTATTTGTATTTCAGCAATGACAATTAGCAATGGACCAATGGAGCTCTCCTCTGTGTGTGTTACCTATATAACACAGTAGAATTTGACTGCAGAATTACACCAACCCTGACAGCGTTAGTATTTGTATTTTTCTGAAATGAGAAGTACCAATGGAGCTCTCTTCTTTGTGTGTTACCTATATAACACTGTACAATTTTACTGCCGAATTACACCAACCCTGAAAGCACTAGTATTTGGATTTTTCTGCAATGAGATTTAGCAATGAAGCTCTCCTGAATGTCACTGTAGACTTTGAAGAACACTGCTCCCCCCTCCTCTTTCTATTCTACCTATGACGCTGCCCAACTGCTCTACAGACTGTGCTACCCTTCTGTGTCCCTCTGTGAAATGGCGCTAGATTGGCGAGGAGGGCGGTACTTATAGGATCCAAAACTCACGAGATCCGATGATACTTCCGGCTCGGTACTCGGATCTGCTAAGTTCGGGTGTGTTCGCTTCTCGGGGAGCCGAGCCTGAGCATCTCTACTGAATACATGTAAATTCTAAGCATGTTAAACATTTCAAAGCCACAGAACTAAACCATAACATCTAATATTGTTAGGCTCATTAGATGATATGGTGCCACAAAACTGCAGTGCCATATAGTGGGTCAATACAGCACAGTACAAAGACATAAAGGACCAACAGGCAAAATACAGAACAAGCAAAGGAAAAAAAAACTGGACATTTAAGAAACATTAATGCATAATTAAAGTAGCACATGATCTGCTCACAACAAAGTCAAAGGGTTAAAACTTATCCTGCTTGACCTCTCTGCATCCTTCGACACAGTTGACAAACCTCTTCCCCCTATTACCCTAACCTCCCTTGAATTTCACTGTTGTGTTCATATCTTATTCACCCCCCTACCTTTCTAAATGCTCATTCATTGTCTTTACTTCTGGTTGTTCTCTCAGTTAACTAATATGTTCCTTTGGCCTCCATGTAGATGCCCAAGTCTACCTCTTTTCACCTGACCTCTCTCCTTCTCTTTTATCCCGTTAGTCTAACTGCCTCTCTAAATTCTCCATTTGGATGTTTCAATTCTATCTGAGGCTCATGTCTAAAACTGAGCTTATCATCTTTCCTCCTCCTCTCAGTGTCACTATCCACCTCTACTCTCCCTCACTGTTCCCTAATCAACCATGCCTTCTGCCATGGTGTCGGCCTCGATTCCACCCTCAGCTTTACTCCTCACATCCAGTCTCTCACCCTGTTATGTTTTCTACTTTTCCGAAACATTGCCAGAATATGCCCCCTCCCTAAACTACTGCAACCATCTCCAATCTGGCTTTCCACTCACCTATCTATGCCAACTGCTATCCATCCTAAACGCCTCATGGAGACTAATGTTCCTCTTTTGCCATGCCACATCCACTGAATTAAACTGGTTTGAAAAAGTGGATATGTTTCCTAAAGCAACCAATCAGATTACAGTTATTATTTATTTAGTACATTCTACAAAATGACAGATAGAATCTGATTGGTTGCTATAGACAACATCTCTACTTTTTCAAACCAGCAGTTTAGTAAATATACCCCAAGGAGCTTTCATAAGACCATTTGGTATGAAGGCCAGATATTCTTACAGGATTCTCCGATCTGTACAAACCTTCCCCCATCCTGGTCTCCCTGTGCCTGAAGGCACCTTCTTACCTCTTTGTCTGTTTTACCCAGTTTGTTTATTAGTTTACTATGTTTGTCCCCAATTGTAAAGCGCTACGGAATATGTTGGCGCTATATAAATAAATGATGATGATGAAATGATGATGATGAAGGCATGACATATAAATGCACCAAGAACTTCCCAATATGAATTTGTGTTTATGATACCAGTTAATATCTAAAGAAAAACACAATGGACTCAATATTATACTTTGAAGGAACTTTATTGAATAAATTCACAAAACAAATATACTATTTCTATAACACTTTTCATAGTTACAACACTGTAAATGACATTTGAAAATTTCTGAAGATATTCAATCAAAAAGTTGGAAAAAGAATTCCCCAAAAGCCCCCTCACTTAAGTCAATAGAGGATATCTTCTTTCTCTATATTTCCCTTTCATGTGCTTAACTGTCTTGAGCAGTTGTGATTATAGTTGGAGATGAAAATGCTGTGTCACCGGCCCTAGAAAATGTATCAATTTTCCTTGAAGTATGTACCCGTTATCCTTGTAGTATGTTGGTCGCCAGGTCCTTTTGATGCTTTTCTTTGTAATCTCTATTAGTAAAATAAACACTCCCCCAAAGTCCTTATGTATCTCTTCAGTAGATTCATAAATCAAGAGGGAATATCTTTCTTCTTTCTCTATACTTATCCTTCCTATGCTTAAATGTTTTGAGAAGTTGTGGTTGTAGAAGATGAAAAAACTGTGTCAACGGCCTGTCACGATTTGCATTCTGCAGTGACTTTATTGGATTTGTTATGTATTCTACTTGTAGTACCACTGCCCACCAAAGGGGCCACTGTGCTATTTTGATTATTTTCCTTGATCACTGGGAGTGGTTTCAGCTGCATGAGGCCTATACAAACCTGCCTGCTTCAAACAGTCTGGGCCAGATCATCAGGTCACTCCTGTGAGCATTTCCATGTGCTTTGTTCCAGTCTGCATTACCAAGTTGTTTGTTCCAGTCTGCATTACCAAGTTGTTTGTTCCAGTCTGCATTACCAAGTTGTCTGTTCCAGTCTACATTACCAAGTTGTCAGTTCCAGTCTGCATTACCAAGTTGTCATCTCCAGTCTGCATTACCAAGTTGTCATCTCCAGTCTGCATTACCAAGTTGTCATCTCCAGTCTGCATTACCAAGTTGTCATCTCCAGTCTGCATTACCAAGTTGTGTGTTCCAGTCTGCATTACCAAGTTGTCAGTTCCAGTCTGCATTACCAAGTTGTCAGTTCCAGTCTGCATTACCAAGTTGTCATCTCCGGTCTGCATTACCAAGTTGTCATCTCCAGTCTGCATTACCAAGTTGCCATCTCCAGTCTGCATTACCAAGTCTTCTATATTGTTGATGCCATTGAACTGTTGCTCTGTCTTTCCATTTCGGTATATCTGTGCCACAATCCGTGGTGGATTGTTATTTGTGTTCCTTATAAAGCCACTTTAACCACTTACGCTCTCTCCGTGGTCATACCTGGGAAATCCTGACAGTATGATCTGGCCCAGACTGTTTGAAGCAGACAGGTTTGTATAGGCCTCATGCAGCTGAAACCACTCCCAGTGATCAAGGAAAATAATCAAAATAGCACAGTGGCCCCTTTGGTGGGCAGTGGTACTACAAGTAGAATACATAACAATAAAGTCACTGCAGAATGCAAATCGTGACACGGCCCTAGAAAATGTATCAATTTTCCTTGAAGTATGTATCCTTGTAGTTTGTTGTTCAGCCTGGTCCCTTTGCTGCAAACACTGTAGTCTCTATTAGTAAAAAAAAATCTCTCCCAAAATCCTTGTTTATCTCTTTAGTAGACTCTTAAATCAAGAAGGAATATCTTTCTTCTTTCTCTATACTTACCTTTCCTTTGCTTAATTGTTTTCAGCAGTTGTGGTTGTACTTGGAAATAAAAAAAATGTATCACAAGCCCTAGAAAATGTATCAATTTTCCTTGAAGTATGTACCCATTATCCTTGTAGCTTGTTGTTCAGCCTGGTCCCTTTGCTGCTTTTCCTCAATTCCAGAGGGCTCAACATCGATCTTGAAATTGGCCCCTTCCTCTAAACCAGGGGTCGGCAACCCACGGCTCCGGAGCCGCATGTGGCTCCGGAAGCCATCTGCTGCGGCTCGTCCGGGTGTCAGTGGCAAAGGGGGTGACAGCGAAGTAATGGGAGCCGGCAGAGGAGAGAGCGCTCCTCCCCCGCCGCAGCTCCCTGCTGGCTGAATGACGCTGACGTGACCCTAAGGTCGCGTCAGCATCATTCAATTCACAGAGGGCGCGCCGAGGAAGAGCAGAGAAGACCCAGGACCAGGACACCACCTGAGTGAAGGTAAGTAAATAAAAAAAATATTTTCTTGGGGACTGCATAATAAAAAAGGGACCTACAAGAGGGGGCTAGATTATAGGAAATAGGACCTACAAGAGGGGGCTACATTATAAAAAATAGGACCTACAAGAGGGGGCTACATTATATAAAATTGGACCTATAAGAGGAGGCTACATTATAAAAAAATAGGACCTATAAGAGGTGGCTGCATAATAAAAAAAAAGGGACCTACAAGAGGGGGCTACATAATAAAAATAGGACCTATAAGAGGGGGCTGCATAATAAGGGTTTTGTGGCCGAGGTTTTTTTACTCTGGAAAATGGGTCCAAATGGCTCTTCGAGTGTTTAAGGATGCCTACCCCTGTTCTAAACCCACCCAGCTGCTGGACCCTTTTAAAAACACACCTTTATTGCCTTATACCGTTTCCTCTCTTATTCCTCGGCCATCTGCACAGGTCTACCCTATCCCTCTTTTCCACCTCTCCCACCCTCCTAACTTCACAACCTCCCTCCTCACACCAGTTCCCACATTACCTCCATCCCCTTCTCCCCAGCCCCCCACCAACACCTCCTTCCCCTTCTCACCCCACTCATCAATACCTATTTTCACAATCCTATGTTCAGAAACTGCTGCAGGGTAACCTCCTCTTTTCCTCAGAGCCTTCAGGCTGACAGGTCCTGCTGTATTTCATCCTGTAGTAGTGAGTGATGTCTTGTGATCAGAAACTTCCCTTTATATAGTGCTTACCATGTAATAATGGCCCTCCTTATGTCAGACATTTGTGATGAAATGGGTGTGGCTGGTGGGTAACATCTTAGTTAGTTGTCATATGGGTGGGGCTGTTTGACGTAAGCCCCACCCAAGTTATGTAAGAATAACTTATAGGCTCTTTTAATTGGATAAGGAAGCAGGGAGGGACAAAATGTAGTTCCTGCACCAGAAGGTAAGACTGCACCTTAAAGCAGAAATACCTCATAGGTTGTGTTTTTTTAAAGGTACCTTAAAATTTCCATCTGGAAAAACATGTACATTGTATTTCATACATGAAAAACTTTCATAAGTTGTTATAGCAGGTGCTCTCTGTATTGTATATTTATCATTAATATGGTTTTTGTATTGAAATGGCATCCTTATTGCAACTGCTTACCTTTCTGTTTTATATACAGGGATATCCCTTCTGATTAAATGTTCGCTTATTGACCCTTTTCAGCAAATAGTGAGCAAATAGAATCTAATAAAGAGTGGTAAACGAGGGCTGTTGGCTGAATTTTTATTTCAAGAGTCTAATAGAAATGTAAACAAGATGCAAGGATATCAGATATATGCTTCAAGGATGATTAATACATTTTTAATTTTCAACTACAACCACAAATCCTCAAATCATCAACAACTACACCTCTTCAAAACATTTAAGCACAGGAAGGGTAAGTATAGAGAAAGAAGAAATATATTCCCTCATGAGTTAAAAGTCTAATAAATAAGTAGACATTGGCTTTGGGGGGATATTATTTTATTAACAGAACCTACAAGGATAAGTAACAAAAAGACCTGACTGAAGAACAAGCTACGGGTACATACCTCAAGGATAATTTATACATTTTCTAGGGTTCATGACACATTTTTCTTCTTCAACCACATCTCAAAACATTTAAATACAGGAAGGGTAAGTATAGAGAAAAGATATGTTCTATTGATTTAAGAGTCTAAAAAAGGTAAATGAGGACTTTAGGCAAGAATTTCCCCCCCACTTTTTATAGAACTTAAAATATTTACAAAAGGAAAAAAAATAGAAGAACAGTTGCAATGTACAATTATCGACAAGTTTCCAGACAACAGGAGGTTCAAGATGTGAATGAAGTAAAAATGAAAAGTAAAATGTAATTTAAAGCATTTTTACTTAGATCGGTTTTACAGAAATATTATATGTTATTTCTATTGTGAACCTATTCAATAAAGTCAATTTAAAGTATTATATTGAGTCCATTATGTTTTACCTTAGACATTAAATGGTATCATGCTGTACAGACAAATTACTATTGGGCAGTTGGTGCATTTAAATGTCATGTTTTGAGGTACAGGGAGATCAGTATGCCGTGAAGGTTATTTATAGATTGGAAGACCCTGTAAGAATATTCAGGTTTCATACTGATAGTCTAATGAAAGCAGCACAGTATTTCTTTTTTAGGTGAACCAATAGTGTATTGATATAACTTTCCTATAATTTTAAGACTTTCTGGGTATATTTTTCTTTTTGAAGAGATGCCTCCACCCAGTCCACTCTCATAATGACGACAGATCAAAAGATCAAGTATGGGAGTTCTCTGGATCGACATGTAGAGAATGTATTTTCTAGTTGCTATTATGCTTCAAAAATGGTCCACTGGCCTCCAAATCTTCAAGCGCTGCCTGAAAGAGGCAATTGGAACTCCGTTTGTACCAACTCTTACCTCATCTCAAAATGTCAAATGTTCAAGTCACATTGAAGTGAAATTCAACATGCTTTACAGGTGGTAACTTGACCTTCTCACACTACACTTAATTTACAATCCTACTGCTCCCGCTGTTCAATCTAGACACCACAGAGTAATGATGAAAATGAAAAGTTCTTCAATAACTAGTGGGGACACAAAAGGTTATCTTAAAACATTATGTAATATCTGCCATTAAGCGGAAATTTTAAATAAATATAGAAGCAGCCACTGGCTCGGACTACATATCCTTGAGTCCTCGGTGGCCAGAAAGATATTGCGCAATCGAGCTAGAACTGAAAAGGGAGTGAGTCAGTTACAGTGGAGAAAGGAGGAATAATGGTTTTATTGGTCACCACGGTGAGGGATTTGAGGAGCCAGACCTATGTGAGGAGGGGAAACTAATTGAGACCGATCCGTGAGAAGATAGATATATATTAACGAGACTAACTATTAAGAGATGTATATTTAGATGTATTTGTGGAGATCAGATATTGGTATAATCAAACCCTTGTTCTGGACAACCTGATCAGGATTCGACAAGGAGACGAATGGAAGACCGCCTTCAACACCAGAGACGGACACTATGAGTACCTCTTGATGCCCTTCGGGCTCTGTAATGCCCCTGCAGTCTTCCAAGAATTTGTTAACTAAATCTTTCGGGACCTTTTATATCTATTCATCATTATCTATCTAGATCAGTGATGGGCAAACTACGGCCCACGGGCCACACCCGGCCCACTTAGAGGTTCTATCCGGCTTGTCAATATTTTAAAAAATTTCATTAAAATATGCATAAAATTATTAGGGCCGACCCTGTGTGTCAGAACCTTCATTTTTATGCCTTCCCAGCTATTTTCTCCATTACACTTCATCCTCCTTCCTAAAAGGACACTTCGTATGTCAATCACTCAAACACCCGCCCGCCCCCTAATGGCTGAAAGTCATGTGAGAAGAGATGGGCTGGGCCATATACTAAGGCGGATTTCGATTGGCTGCTGTGTTGTCAGTTAGTGGCTCACCAGAAAGACGGATCTGCAACAACCTGCTGAAATAAGTGCTGTATCTGTACGATCGCTGCACTTATAGAGTGTGGTGGTCGAGACGGATGGGATTTCCTTCCCTTACCTTGTCCTCCAGACACGAGTTAGGTTCTTTTCTGTTCGGATATCCGGTGGTCAGGAGATAAATACTTCAATGAAAGGGACAAGGATTGGTTAAACAACTTGGATTTATTAAGAATGTGGTAAGGATAATTTTGGTAAGCCACCGCGACACTGACCCCTTCAGCTCAATGGCAATGACAAAATAATCGTTTGATCAACATAGAGCACAATAGCATTTAACATATAATATACACTTGGTGAGTATAAGGCACAATAGCGATAACATCTTCAATATCAATAAATAAATTTTTAGGTAAATCACTTAACATTAACATTCATCTAAAACATTTGGTGCACCAATATTATCCCTGGTAACGTTACCATATTTTACACTCAGTCCTGGGTTGAACTGTGCACAGGAATTTTGTAGTGTTTAAATATCCTGCAGAGGTTTCCAGAAGGTTTAATAATCCCGATTAAGTCTCTGTACTTTCTCTCTAAAAGGTAGATGTTAAACTGTAGGCAGTGATAAAGATTATAACAAAACACAGGACTGTTGCTCAATTCATTCACAAGATGACACTGTTCTCTCATCACTCTTCCCTCTGACGCTGGGATGTGTGCAGTACACTGCAGGCTAGAATTTTACCTTGAAAAGGTTCTGCAGTTCGTGGAAACTGTGTTGGACGCCCCACTGTGTGTCTCCAGCCGTTCTCCAGCCGTGTTTGCTGGCAATATCACCAATTCCAGCAGCAGATCAGTCTCTCATGTCAGCTCCCCTTTCTTGTTGCTATATCACACACTCCTCCTTCCTGCACATCCTCTTGGGTACGAACTTTCAGTTCAACTGTCACTTGTCAACTGTCATTCCCACTGTGTCTTCCTCAGCCTCTAGTAACCCCTTGTAGCCCTGCATTTTAAAAGCGTTTATGTACTTCCTCTGTGCTGTTTAATAAGGCTTTGGGGCACCACATTCAACCCCGCTTTTTCAGGTGCGTGTCCTCACGCATTAAGACATAAAGGTGGTTGTTCTTTATCAACTCAAATCACACATCTATAACATTTATAATAGCAAATATTTTCAATGACAGCAGTTTTAATATACATTATATACAACAGTTTTAATATACATTATATACAACAGTTTCAGTGAGAAAGATCTCTAATCCTGATACTGCCAATAGTAGCTTGAAAGGGTCAGTGGGTAGCTGAGGCAAAGTCCCTTTTCTATCATCTGGCTCTTTGTCCCAGTCATCCCTTGATGTTTCTGCTTGAGGACGATGTTTCCTTCTGACAGCCGACAGGCCTGCACATCCCAGTCGTAGTCTTTCTGTTGCCGTTTGTTAGAAGAACGGAGGAGGGCGCCTGCGCTGGACAGGTCTCTGCTGAGAGGACACTTCTTCTGCTCTCTCTTCCTCGCTCACTTGCTCTGTACTTACTTCCCCACCAGATTCTGCAGCATTCTCTCCTCTTGGCCGGTAGAAACGTCTGCGAAACCTTCGTCGGTAGGGTGCAAATCTGCTTCCTTTTACTGGTACACCACCAGGGCCAGTCACGTTTGCTGCCTCGGCACCCTTCTCTCCCTCCACAACATCAAATTCCACAGTCTCCCCGTCTCCAACACTGCGCAGAAACTTCCGTGGGTTATTTCGCTTTATTCTGTCTGGTGGACAAAGACATCTTCTTTGGTGTCATTTCTGTTGATGAAGCCATATCCATTCCGCACATTAAACCACTTGACAGTGCCCAAAACCTTTACATGGGAACCAGCGGACTTTTGGTAACCTTGTAGGAGCCGAACAGTATGTTGTTACCTATATAACACAGTAGAATTGGACTGCAGAATTACACCAACCCTGACAGCAGCAATAGTATTTGTATTTTTCTGCAATGAGATTTAACACTGGAGCTATGGAGCTCTCCTGAATGTCACTGATTACTTTTTTAACACTGCTACCACCCTCCTCTTTCAATTCTCTAACTTTGCCTGCCCAACTGCTCTACACTCTATGCTACCCCTTCTGTATCCTTTTCTCAAATGGCACTATATCATTGTGGAGGGCGGTATTTATAGATTCCAAAATTCACAAGATCCGAGATCCAACAACGTCACAATGACATTTTGCCTCATTTTGGAATCCGAAAAAGAGCAAAAGTACTCGGCTCGGTACTCGGATCCCCTAAGTATGGGTGTGTTCGGTTTCTGAGCATCTCTACTTTTAATTTTTGTTTTCCTTTTTCTCATGGTTATATCTATATTGTACCACAGAGCCTCATAACATCAGGCCCTCTCCCCGCACTCACCATCGGTACTGGAGCTGAATGTCCTCCTCTGCCAGCAGCTTGTCCTGTTGCTAGGCAACGGGACGCTTCCTTCTTCTGTCCGGGCCTCGCCTGCTGCACACACGCGCAGTTCGCCGCATCTCCGTTATCAGTCAACAGGATGCTACTCAAGCACTTCCTGTCGGCGGTCAGCTGCTCAGACCGCCGATTCCACTGCCACTAATCAGGATTCTTGCTCCTCTATTTAAACCTGCCTCTGACACTAGGCAGGTGCCAGAGTATCAAGCTCTCCTTATCCTCCAGCGTTGGTGTTTGCTTTACTGCATCCTGACTGATTCTCCGATTCCTGACTTGGCTATTCCTGACCTTCCTTCTGGATTCCCGTTTGGCATATACAGATTTCCTGGCTTGACCTTCGGCTTCCTGACCACGCTACTGTTTGATTCTTTCGTACCATTTTGCTCACACAGCCTGACCTCGGATTGCACGACCATGTTTGTTCACCCACTGCTTCGCTGGTGGCTAACTAGAAGAGCCGCGACCTGCGTGTCTTCGTCAGCTAACTCCAAACTCGCTTGCGAGGGTCCTTGGCGAAGACCAGAGGCATGTTTAGACTCCGTGCCTTATAGCTTAGCAGCGCAAATACCAGCAGGTAGGCCGGTAGGCCTCAGTCTTTATTAATCCATGACACATAAGTATATAAAATGGCACAGCAGCGACCTTTCCTCCATCATGTATATCATTCCTACAGCATATGACCATTATCCAATTTGGCAACACATGTTTATGGTCAAATTGAGCACAATCTGACAATTTGTCTTTTAGGACAAGTGTCTGAGTTATTGGCATATTCCCCAATAGGTCTAATGGTTCCATTCTGCACTCCTCTCTAAAATTATTGCTCGAATTCACGTAAATATGATAATAGAAGCGGGACATTGAAACCTGTTCAGCCTGCTTCAAACAAGCCAAACTCTAAGCAAGAGATGAGTGCGGCATGGATCGGGCCTATCAGGGTTGATTGTGGTCCTAGCGAACAAAGCATTCAAGATTAGTGCATGCTTTCATTTTCTAAATAAACTACATCAACTCCACCCACAACTACATTTTTACTTTTGGTGGAAGTTATATTTATGCCTTCTGATTCATTTTATTTTCAGATTTTAGTCACATTGAACAGTGACTTCCCAAACAGCATGGTCACATGACTTATGAGCAAATGCTACTTGTATCCTGCATCTAGCATATGAGTCTTGCAACCCAAGGACATTTTAATACAGGAGCAAAATAAGCCTACTATGACAGAACCATCCTTAAATTTTCTCTTAATAGGAGGCTACACTATATACTCTGTGAGCTGCTGGCCTCCTACATTAGACAGATTTTTCATTTACTTTTATATATATGAGCACCTAAGGTGTCGAAGTCGTACAATTGGATGAACGAAAAAGTATATTGCTTAATATTGTTTTACCGTGCGATTGCGATCAGTACGCCACGTAACACGTGGCACGGCGCGATCGCACGATAAAAAACGCACGCATACACTCACACTCTCACATTCATTTATTTATATATTTCATATTTATAATGGTTCCATTCCATAGTCATTTATGAGCAGATGCTATATGGTTTATAGTTATATATATATATATATTAAGGTTATATGTACACTTTAGTGATATTTAGGGTTCAGGCTACAGGAAATATGTCATGTTTAGTATCATGTTTTTAATCCCCTATTTATCCGTAGTTGTCCGGTTCATTTGCCGAAGGGATCGCACATTGCATACTCTAGTTAGCGATGGAATGTTTAAATTGATACCGTCTGTGTTATGTAAATAGACTAGTTGAAACTGGTTTCTGGGCGGGAGAATCAGAATCATCATCTGGAGAGCAGTCCCCCACCCTTGGAATGTTGACCCCCACCCTTGGAGGGGGTTGTTTGAACTGGCCTATGACCTGCATTACACTGGACCCTCCTGAAGCCTGGACCTATAGAAGCAAGCCACATCATCTGTATTGTTTTCTCTGTAACACTGACTGTGTATATATATATACAGCTTTGCTGGGACCAGCTGCAGTCATCTCTGACCACAGTCTTCTGGACTAAATTACTGTAGCTGGTACCAGCGGAGCGCAGCGGGCGAGACGGTATGTATTTGGTATCGGCTGTACTGTATTATAATTATGTATTAAACTGCTAAAACTTTTGCTTCTGCTAAATAAATTGTTTTGTGCTTTGGAAACACAAGAAATCGCTTAGACAATGCTTATTGGAAAACGATAGAATTACTTTAATAAAGGTTACTGTTTTTCTTTTCCTATTTACAGAGCCTGGATAGAAGAGGCCCTAAATAAGTTTCTATCTCAGCTCCCAAGTGTCCTTGGAACATTTATTTCAAAGGAAGGCATACATTTTTTCAAATGGGCTGTTGTTTAACAAAAATATCCTGCGACAAAGAAAAAAAGATCCTTCTACCATTAGTCTTAACATAATAAATTTAAAGACAACCATTTTGCTATCCTTAGCCCAAGTCGTAAGTCTGAACCTACCGCAATAAACCTAGCTTAAATTCTAAATGATGCAGGGAATGACAAAAGTATTGGTTTTCACAAAGTTTGCTGCTTCAGTGTTTTCAGACCTTTTTTGTCAGATGTTGCTATGGTATACTGAAGTAAAATTTCAAGCATTTCATAAGTGTCAAAGACTTTTATTGACAATTACATTAAGTTAATGCAAAGAGTCAATATTTGCAGTGTTGACCCTTCTTTTTGAAGACCTCTGCAATTCACCCTGGCATGCTGTCAATTAACTTCTGAACCACATACTGACTGATGGCCACCCATTCTTGCCTAATCAATGCTTGGAGTTTGTCAGAATTTGTGAGTTTTTGCTTGTCCACCCGCCTCTTGAGGATTGACCATAAATTCTCAATGGGATTAAAGTCTGGGGAATTCCCTGGCCATGGACCTAAAATTTCAATGTTTTGATCCCCGATACACTTAGTTCTCACTTTTGGCTTATGGCAGGGTGCGCCATCATTCTGAAAAAGGCATTGTTGTTACCAAACTGTTCTTGGAAGGTTGGGAGAAGTTGCTCTTGGAGGATGTTTTAGTATCATTCTTTATTCATGGCTGTGTTCTTAGGCAAAATTGTTAGTGAGCACTTTTGGCTGAGAAGCAACCCCACACATGAATTGTCTCAGGATGCTTTACTGTTGGCATAACACAGGACTGATGGTAGTGCTCACCTTTCTTTCTCCGGACAAGCGTTTTTCCAGATGTCCCAAACAATCTGAAAAAATGACTTTACCCCAGTCCTGAGCAGTCCAATGCCTGTACCTTTTACAGAATATCAGTCTGTTCCTGATGTTTTTCCTGGAGAGAAGTGGCTTCTTTGCTGGCCTTCTTGACACCATGCCATCCTCCAAAAGTCTTCACCTCATTGTGCTTGCAGATGCACTCACACCTGCCTGCTGCCATTCCTGAGCAAACTCTGCACTGGTGGTGCCCCCGATCCCGCAAATCAACTTTAGGAGATGGTCCTGGCGCTTGCTGGATGTTCTTGGGCTCCCTGAAGCCTTCTATTGTACCTCTCTCTTTGATGTTCTTGATGATCCTATCAATGGTTGATTTAGGTGCAATCTTACTAGCAGCAATATCCTTGCCTGTGAAGCCCTTTTTGTTCAAAGAAATGATGACTGCACGTGATTCCTTGCAGGTAACCATGATTAACAGATGAAGAACAATGATTTCAAGCACCACCCTCCTTTTAAAGCTTCCAGTCTGTTATTCTAACTCAATCAGCATGACAGAGTGATGTCCAGCCTTGTCCTAATCAACACTCTCACCTAACGAGAGAATCACTGACCTGAGGGTAAATGTTTCAAGCTGAGAGTTTTCCAGCGAGTTTGAAAAGTGGAGATGTTGCCTATAGCAACCAATCAGATTCTGGCTGTCATTTTGTAGAATGTACTAAATAAATGATAGCTAGAATCTGATTGGTTTTTCAAACCTGCTGGAAAAAACTCTTGGCTTGATACATTTACCCCCTGATGTCAGCTGGTCCTTTTGTGGCAGGGCTGAAATGCAGTTGAAATGTTGTTTTTGGCATAAAGTTCATTGTCATGGCTAAGAGGGACTTTGAAATTGATTTCTATTCATCTGATCACTCTTCATGACATTCTGGAGTATATGCAAATTGCCATCATAAAAACTGAGGCAGCAGACTTTGTGAAAAATAATATTTGCATCATTCTCAAAATTTTTGCCATGACTGTAGGCTCAACAATTCGAGTTATGTGAGAAACCCTATCACATCTGAACATCTTAGTGGTTAGTAAATGCTCTACCAGTGGAAACGTTAAAATGTTGTTGTTTTTTTTACTTCTATTGCTCTTTTGAGCAATCGTTATACATTGTTTTGCAAACTACCCCTCTGGTGTTGAAATGAGAATAGGGTCTCATTAATGTCTTTCCAAAAACTTTACTGTGTAAAAATGTAAAATTAATTTTACAAAATATTGTTTACAATAAGCTTACCTTAGCTTGTATGATGTCATATCAAGCAGACATGGTGACAAGCAAACATTGACTACATGCAGGAGCTCCTCCTGTCAAACTGCTGATATCTAAATATTCTGTGTACAGTGATAACTTTTATACTCTGCCTGAGTGACACCTAAAAAGCTATTTATGATAGTCAAAACTGATAAATCTCAAGCTACCTGCATTTTATTTCTGTTACATATTAGTGGAAATTATATTCCCAGCAACAACTGCTGTGAAGTCAAAAACATATTTCAGTGATTTTGTACTAATACACAAATGTTCTTTAAGTTACTGTGATGAAATGTGTTACTGATTTTACCAGGTCTAAAAATATAAACAATCAGCATTTTTCTAATATTAAAACAACATGGAATGATACAAATATGTCTCTTAAGATACGCATAACTCAAACTACAGAATGTATATATACAGATGCAACAAGAAATACTCTGAGCATATCTTGATGCAGCCATATTAAAGAAACTTGATGATAACTGTTCTATCTAAAGTTTATTAAACAAAATGATAATTAATTCTGATATGTCCCCGATATCGAAAATAAGTAGCAGCACCAGTGTTATAACTAGGAGACAACCAGTGTGGGTGCCCCCTGCAAATGTGGTATCTAACACTAGCCTATGCCAAGCTGGGCCGGTCACACTATGGGAGATTGTAGGGACCCCTGTTATAATGTGAAAACAGTCCTAGCCCAGTCAACCCATGGCTGAAAGTCGTAGAGAATTTTGTCTTGCAAACAATGTATGGACCTCTCCCCAGGACAAACTATCTCTTCCTGTACCCTTGGAGCAGTGAGTGACATGGTAATAGCAAATTGTCACAGATAAAGGAAGAATTGTGAGTAGTATAGTAAGAACTGGAAAGAAGGGAACAAAGCTTCCAATAAACCAAGTGCAAATATAAGCTATGTGATAAATAAAGATATAAATTGTACTTTCAATTTTTTAGGTGATTTAAGGCATGGTATTACTATTGTCCATTTGGAAAAGATGTTCTGCTTGAAGCATGAGAATTGAATACCTTAGTGCAGTGGTTCCCAAACTGTGCGCCTAGGCTCCCTGGGGTGCCTCGGTGATCTCACAAGTTGCCTCTGCCAGGGCCAATGGTAAGCAAGGCGGGGGACTACTTAGTAATTATTTTGGCTTAGGGGTGCCTTGAAAAAATTATGGAAACCCTAAGGGTGCCTTGAACTGAAAAAGTTTGGGATCCACTGCCTTAGTGGCTGGGTTACACAGTGTTTTGACAACCTCTGATGTCCACATTGGTAATGGTTGATCAGCCATGCTGAAGTGTTCGCTATTACATGTTTTGAAGGAACAATTCTACCTCTCTCCTTTCATACAGAAACACTGTACTTCAAACAAGGAGGAAATATATATCATCATCAGCAGCAGCTGCTATTTATATAGCTCCACTAATTCCGCAGCGCTGTACAGAGATCTCACTCACATCAGTCCCTGCCCCATTGGAGCTTACAGTCTAAATTCCCTAACAAATACACACACACAGACAGACACAGACAGACTAGGGTCAATTTTGATAGCAGCCAATTAACCTACCAGTATGTTTTTGGAGTGTGTGAGGAAACCAGAGCGACCGGGGGAAACCCACGCAAACACAAGAAGAACATACAAACTCCACACAGATAAGGCCATGGTCTTGAATCGAACTCATGACCCCAGTGCTGTGAGACAGAAGTGCTAACCACTATGCCACTGTGTAAATACTTAGTTTATCTTTTTATGAAAGGCTTAAATCCATAGGGAATCGCCTGACTTCTTCCCTGAAGTAGTGCAAAGAGATTCCAAATATAAAAACAGAATGGCACTAAATTCTGCTAGAAAAGATGCAACAAGAATGAATCAAGGGGTAACTGAGTGATCAGCCAATCAGAAGGCTTGTGCTGATTTAGTTTTGGCATGGGAAAACAGTTCTGTTGTCCTATGGGTTTTTTTTTTAATAAACAATGCAAAATATTAACTGACATTTATATACTTTAATATTAGCAAAAATAATCTACTTATTTGTTAATTAGACCAAACTACATTTTATAATTATTATTATTATTATTATTATTATTATTATTATTTATTATCATCATTAAGGCTCCTCAGCACGAGAAAAAGGGCATAAATAAATTAGGGACTTGTAAAGCAGACAAAATAAATGCAGCCATAAAAACAAAGGGTAAGGAGGACCCTGCTCAAGAGCGAGTTTACAATCTAATGAATTACATTATTTTGATTCCTTGATTAAGTACATACTTTCTAGATGGATATTGTATTCATCATTTGTATTTATTACATGTGTATGTAATGTGTATTCTGTCCTTATTATCCTTTAAGAGAGATCAACGACCCATATAGAAAAACTCTAAACTACCTCAATTATTATTATATTATTGAAAACAAAACATTCTTTTTGTCATGCAGTATGAAGGATGAAGAATAGTAATCATTTTTATGTAACATTTTTTATAATGACAGGAATATTTTAAACATTTACATAGCAGTTTTATACATTTAACAAAGCAAATAACATCTTGAAAGGTTCCATTTAGAACTAGTGAAAGCACTTAAGCTATTAATAACACACCTGGTCCATCTATTTTAAGCCGTTAACTATATGTTTTGCCTATTCTTCCGTCTTAATAGCTTTTTTAAGTATGCACTATTGAAAAAGCAATGAGTCTTTCAGTATTGAATCTATTGTGACAGCTCACTCAGATCATTAATGTTTTCATACTGTAGTTAAGCAGATTTCCTATAGATATTATAGTGTCTTTTAAAATAACCCTAAATAGATGAAAAATAATGTTCTATTATTATGTTAAAAATATTTTTCTGAAGATTATCAGCTTGGTGTGATTGCATGCAACTCACTGTTGAACTCTGATACACGGGTATTATCTGAAAGGCTTGGTTTTTTTAGTACATTAGCTATAACAATTATCCAAGCCTTTCCACACACTGCCAGTGTCATTCCCTTCCTAATTAAAGGGTTAGCAGTGCTCCTCACAGTAACTGTAGGAGGAATCTGTGTGTGTGATGTAGTCATTGGGTAGCAGCAATTATTTCTTTTATTTTTTACTTTTTTTCCAGCTTTCTGTATAAAGGATTTCTGGGTAAGAGATTCCATATCTGCATTGCAATATCTTATTACTCAAACTGTGGTGCTTTATTTTTCATTGTGACTCCCTAATCTTTGCCTTCCTTGGTGTCACGAAGATGCTGTAAACACTCTTTTTTTACCTAGAAAAGCACAGTGTTTATAAGAGCTCAATTGTTCATGTGCTGCCAGCAATAGGGGGAACCCCTTCCCTATCACACAAGAGTAATTTAGCTTAGAAAACCTTGCATGTAGAGTTTTCAAAGGTCAATAGCTGACGGCTGACGAGTGTTCCCCCTTCACTTCAATCTGTCAGCATAGGGGAGATTGAGTACTTATTGAAACTGAAACAAGCTAGCATTTCAAGCCCCCAAGGATGACGGATAGTTTTGCTTATTATGGACCTTATTTAGAGTCGGAGGCAAAGTGCATTTTATGCGCATCCAAAAAAAAAAACTATCCTACATGTGCAGAAAGCACCAAATCCGCCTGCATCTTGGACATTTGCGCCTAAAACAGACTTTGCGTCCGACTCTAAATGAGGTCCTATATGTGTACACTTTTTATCATGTTTCTGACTCTTTGAACACTTGGTCCATTCTGAATCTTTTTATGTACATATATGCATCAAGGTGCTGATTTTAGATATCACACTATCTACCTATGTATTCTTCAGTTGACCTTATCCCATGTCTGATCAACAGGTGAGTCATTTTGTGTTTTAAACTGAGTGTGTGAATTCTGTTACCTAACCCAACTAGTCTCTGACTATTATTATTATTATTATTATTATTATTATTATTATTATCATTTATTTGTTGGGCCCCACAAGGTTTCCGCAGCGCCGTACATAGTACAAACAGTAGACCATACAGGGTTAAACAGTACAGAACGATAAATACAAAGTACCAATGCTTCAGTAACTCCGGGACAGACATATGGAGTATGAAAGCAGAAGAACAGGTATGGAGGTACGAGGGAAGGGGGGCCCTGCGCATACGAGCTTACATCCTAGGGGAGGGTGGACAAATCAGGCACGAGAGGGAGCAGGTGATGCCAGGGGAGAGAAAAAAGGGGCCAGGGGAGAGAGGGAATAGCGAGCAGAGTAGATGAGGGGTTAAGTGGATGGTTGATAGGCTTTGAGGAACAGGTGAGTTTTAAGTGCTCGTTTGAAGGAGCACAGATTGGGAGCGAGACGGATGGATCGAGGGAGGTCATTCCAGTGCAGGGGAGCAGCTCGGGAGAAGTCTTGGATTCTGGAGTGGAAAGTGGTAATTAGAGTGGAGGAGAGGCGACGGTCATTAGCAGAGCGCAGGGATCGGGCAGGAGTGTGAATGGTGAGGAGGTTAGAGATATAGGGAGCAGTAGACTGGGAGAGAGCTTTGTAAGTGGTGGTAAGGAGTTTGAAAAGGATTCTGTAGGGGATGGGGAGCCAGTGTAAGGCATGGCAGCGAGGGGAGGCAGAGGAGGAGCGGCGTGAGAGAAAGATGAGTCTAGCAGCCGCATTGAGTACAGAGCGGAGGGGGGCGAGATGAGAGAGGGGGAGGCCAGTGAGGAGAAGGTTGCAGTAGTCGAGGCGGGAGATGATGAGTGCAGTTGAGGCGGGAGATGATGAGTGCACTATCATCTGAGAGATGATAGTGCACTCATCAGAGAGACTATCCCTGAACTTCAGTAGCCTTGACCCCTGGTCTCAGTTTCTGCTAGTATTCTGCCTAAATCTATACTATAGTATGTCCACCATGATATGGGATGAGAAAAAAAGTATTTATTCCACATTGAAATTAGTCACCAGACATTTTATTCCAAAAGTATATATAACAAATTGTAGGTTATGTTTATATCCAAATCATTCTCATAAAGTTCCTTAAATTGTCATAATCACCCCTTTACACCTTAAAAATGTTATCAATCTACCCAGATGAAAGGGCCTTGACTAAGATTATCAACTGCACATGTGTCAAACAACACCTGCTGTCCTCGCCATCTGAGATCCAGTCACACATATACCAGGGCACACCTGTCCATCTTCGCAATACCCCATGTAGATATTTAGCTTAAAGAGCTGTCAAATGTTGTTGTTACCCAGCAATGTTAGTGCTTTCCTCATCCTGTTTAACATGACAGGTTAGATTTGTTCCTGTTAGCTGCACTGTACAGTCAAGACAAGAATTCATCTGTCACTCACCGGACCTCTGGACCTAGAACCAGGCCTCTCATCTTTCTGCCGGCGCCCGTGCAGGGCCGCGGCCGTCCACCATCTTGAGTATACTTCTGCGCATGTGCAGACAAGAAGGAACTTTATAACCTTTCCTCACTTTGTATTGGCTACCCATTAGCCTTTCCCTATGTAAGGCACCTATGACCTCTCCCTAATTGTCTGTTCTTGATCCTCACTTCTCTGTGGTAGCCGTGACCTACTCTCCTGTGGTTCCTGTTCCTCTCAGCATTTCAGCATCTCCAGACCGCTCGCTGATCATCGCAGCACCTGCTACATCTCACCTGTTGGCCAGATACTTCACAGCCACCTCCGTGGTAAAACCTGCCTCTCGCTGATCATCGCAGCACCCGCTACATCTCACCTGTTGGCCAGATACTTCACAGCCACGTCCGTGGTAAAACCTGCCTCTCACTGATCATCGTAGCACCCGCTACATCTCACCTGCTGGCCGGAATACTTCACAGCCACGTCCGTGGTAAAACCTGCCTCTCGCTGATCATCGCAGCACCTGCTACATCTCACCTGCTGGCTGGATACTTCACAGCCACGTCTGTGGTAAAACCTGCCTCTCGCTGATCATCGCAGCACCCGCTACATCTCACATGCTGGCCGGATACTTCACAGCCACATCCGTGGTAAAACCTGCCTCTTGCTGAGCATCGTACTGCCAGCTACATCTTAACTACTGGCCGGATACTTCACCCCCCCCTCTGTGGTAAATCCCAGCCATCCGCTGAATACAGCTACACTATCTCATCTACAGGTCAGATAATCATTGCCACTTCTATGGTAAAGCCCAGCCATCCACTGAATATAACCACCCATCTTATTATATCATCTACTTGCCGGGTAATCATCGCCACCTCTGTGGTAAAACTCAGTTATCCGTTGAACATAACTAAACCTCTTATTATCTCAGCTATTGGTTGAATAATCATCACCACCACCGTTGTAAATACCAGCCCTTCCTTGAACTTATCCATCTGGCCAGATCCTATCTCTACGTTTGTGGTGTATACCACCTGCCTGCCACCTACATCTCCGGAGCACCACGTCACGTTCCATTGCTCTGATTGCCAAACTCCATATACCTCAGGTGTATTCCGTAGCTCTGCCGCACTCTCTTGAGGACCGCGACCTGCACAGTGGTGCCGCTAAAACACAAACCCTCTTGCGGGGGTCCCTGGAGAAGACCAACCGCTGCGTTAGACTCCGTGCCTCGAGGGTAGTGATAACTACTGGCAGAATTCTGGGTCGAGAACCTTAGTGTCCGTGACATCACCTTTCTTGCCATACTAGAAATGCCAGATATTTATACTTATACTATACTGAATATGAGTCATGCACAGCAAATTAAGTATATCCTTTTGTACAATTCAACAATCAAAAAACATTTCTGGTTGTGGCGTGGCACTGTACTAACTGTGATTAAAGGATAATACTGTGAACTCATTTTCAAAATGGCAGGTCTGTAGCTTGTCAAATATCATTAATACGCCCAGCTAGCTGTCGCTGGTTTCCATTTGTCCCAAACACTGGTTTGTTCCATAATTCCACCCCGAAGTACAAAGCACAGACACGGTGGTAGCAAGCTCTTCTCTAACATTTGTTTTCTTTTTCTTTTTTTTTCAATTTCTTTATTATATAATTACAGTAATGACATTAATTGTAATTAAATATGATTAATAGAGAGCATGAGATTTTCTACTAACAGTAGATAGCAGAGAGTCATTTTGTGTGTTCCATCACTGCAATATTTAAAATAAATGAGCAAGAAGCAAATTTAGAACATAACATTTAACAAGAGAACAAAAGAAAGGAAATCAAAATAAAGGGGACATAGGGTAAGCCATCTGCATAATTGCTTTACTACTAGCATGGCTGTGTTACAGCTGATATCCCATTATTATTGTCAACGACTGCAGGGCTTGGGCAATGTGTTATAAATTATGTGTTATAAAACTTTAATTAAATTCAACCTTCAGAGCGATTTTTTGCAAATTTCTACTGTGTTAGATAAGAGCGTAAGGGTCGGTAGTGCATTACAACAATAATGGTAGGATTGTACTTTGTTAGATGTGAAATTGTTAGTTAGGTTTATTATCATTTGTAACCTCTTCATATCCAGGACCAAACCAATTTTATTATGTTTTTGCAACCTATTTTCTTTTATTTATTTGTCGAATTAATTTCATTTTGTTTCTTGGAAATATAGGGCTATTTATTAGTAGAATTTGTAAATATATTTTATTATAGCTCAACCAGATCTGCACTGAGGACGTGTACCACCTTATAGTAGCTTGGTCACTAAGGCTCATTTCCATTTGTGCAACTTAAATGCTCCAAGGGCTAGATTTACTAAGCTACGGGTTTGAAAAAGTGGGGATGTTGCCTATAGCAACCAATCAGATTCTAGCTTTCATTTATTTAGTACCTTCTACTAAATTATTATTATTATTATTATTATCTTTGACTTATAAGGCGCCACAAAGGGTCCGCAGCGCCGTACATTTCATATACAGAAAACAGAACCAAGACACAACATGATACAAATATATACAAACACAGGTGACAGGGTAAAGCAAATCAGATTATATCTGACAGAAAGAGAAAGGGATAGTAGAAATCAGCAAGAAGAAGGCCGAAGATTAATAAAACAGGGAAAACAGGGCTAGCGAAGCAGGCCAAGAGGTACAGAGGGTGAAGGAACTGTAGAAGGAGCACACAAGGAAAGAGGGCCCTGCTCATGAGAGCTAACAACCTAGAGGGAGGGGGAGACACGTAAATGGGGGTACTAACTAGGGGAGAGAGCCAGGACAAGAAAGTTAGGAGGACTGATAGACTTGAATAAAATAATGAGTCTTAAGGGCACGCTTGAAGCCTTTGAGAGTAGATGCTAACCTGATGGAACATGGAAGATCGTTCCACAGCAGGGGAGCAGCCTGGGCAAAGTCCTGAAGACGAGAGTGAGTGGAGGTGATCAGTGAAGTAGTGAGGCGGCGGTCAGAGGCAGAGCGGAGGGAGCGGGTAGGAGTGTAGGTAGAGATGAGATTGGAGATGTAGAGAGGGGAAGATTGACTAAGAGCTTTAAAGGTGAGGGTGAGGAGTTTAAATTTAATTCTGTAGGGTATGGGGAGCCAATGTAGTGACTGTTGAAGGGAGACTGCAGAGTTAGAGCGGCGGGAGAGAAAAATGAGGCGGGCAGCAGCATTGAGGATAGACTTAAGAGGGTCAAGGCGAGAAACAGGTAGGCCAGAGAGAAGAAGGTTACAGTAGTCAAGGCGAGAGATAATAAGCGAGTGTACAAGGGTTTTTGTGGCTTCCGTGGTAAGAAAGGGACGTATCTTAGATATATTCCGAAGGTGGAAGTAACAGGATTTAGAGAGGGACAGAATGTGAGGCTTAAATGAGAGGGAGGAATCAAGGATGACCCCAAGGCATCGGACTTGGGGGACAGAAAGGAGGGTAGTGTTATTAACAGAAATAGAGAAGGGGGGAGGTGGGAGAGTCCTGGCAGGGGGGAAGACTATAAGCTCGGTCTTGGAAATATTGAGTTTAAGGAAGCGTTGGGACATCCAAGATGAGATGGCTGAGAGACAGGAGGAGACACGAGACAGAAGGGAAGGGGAGAGGTCAGGGGATGAAAGATGGATTTGGGTATCATCAGCATAGAGGTGGTACTGGAGGCCAAAGGAGCGGATGAGGACACCAAGGAAGGAGGTGTAGAGGGAGAAAAGCAGGGGGCCAAGAACGGAGCCCGAGGAACGCCAACGGGTAGGGGAAGAGGGGGTAATGTAGAATCATGAGTAGAGACTGAGAAGGAGCGGTTGGTGAGGTAAGAGGAAAACCAGGAGAGGACAGTGTTACATAGGCCTAAAGATTTGAGAGTTTGCAAAAGGAGTGTGTGGTCAACGGTATCGAAGGCAGCAGAGAGGTCAAGAAGGATAAGAAGGGAGTAGTGTCTATTGGTTTTAGCGAGGAGAAGGTCATTAGTGACTTTAGTGAGGGCAGTTTCAGTGGAGTGGAGGGGGCAAAAACCAGATTGGAGCGGGTCAAGTAGTGAGTGAGAGGAAAGAAAGAGGTGAGACGGTTGTAGACAACCCGTTCAAGGAGTTTGGAGGCAAAAGGAAGAAGTGAAATAGGGTGGTAATTAGAGAGAGAGGCGGGATCAAGGGACGGTTTCTTGAGTATGGGGGAGACAAGAGCATGTTAAAAAGAGGAGGGGAAGATTCCAGAGGAGAGGGAGAGGTTGAGGAGGTGTGCAAGGTGGGAGCAAGCTTCGGGAGAGAGGGAGCGGAGAAGGTGGGAGGGGATTGGGTCCTGTGTGCAAGTGGAGGGGGGAGAGGAAGAGAGAAGGGTATGGACTTCATCTGCAGATACCGGAGTGAAGGAAGAGAAGGAGGGAGAGCTAGCTGGAGGGGAGAAAGGAGATAGCAGCAGCAGAGGAGGAGGGTGAGAAGGGGGACAGAATGGGCATGGAAGGGGGAGAGGGTGGTGTAAGAAGGGACTGCTGGGAGATGTCATGACGTATAGACTCAATCTTGGAGGTGAAGGGGGTAGCAAAGTCGACAGCAGAGAGCGTGGTGGGGAGTGGGAGAGGGGGAGGGGAGATGAGGGAGTTGAAGGTGGCAAAAAGCCGACGGGGGTTAGAGGATTGGGAAGAAATGAGAGCTTTGAAGAAAGATTGTTTAGAGAGGGAAAGGGCCGAACTATAAGATGCAAGCATGAACTTGAAGTGGAGGAAGTCAGCATGAGTGCGTGACTTTCTCCAAAGCCGTTCTGCACTGCGGGAGCATTTTTGAAGATAGCGGGTAAGTTTAGTGTGCCACGGTTGTGGCGGGGGCAGACGAAGCTTGACGGTGACAGCCGGGGCGACAGAGTCAAGTGCAGCGGTAAGAGTGCGATTGTAGAAGGAGACAGCCTTATCAGGGCAAGAAAAAGTGGTGATGGGGGAGAGGAGCGAGCACAGGGAGGGGGAGAAAGTGGTAGGATAAACTGTGTCAAGATTACGCCTGGTGAGAGTAACCTTGGGGGCCGGGGACGATGAGAGGGGTGTAGAGATGCTAAAAGAGAGGAAATGGTGGTCCGAGAGAGGAAAAGGTGAATTAATGAGGTCAGAGACAGTACCGAGGTGTGAAAAAACCAGATCTAGGGAATGGCCACCACGGTGGGAGGGAGAGTTGGTCCATTGAGAGAGACCAAGGGAGGAGGAGAGGGAGAGAAGTTTGGAAGCAGCAGGGTCTGAGGGATTGTCAATAGGGATATTAAAATCCCCCAAGATCAGGGAGGGAAGGTCAGAGGAGAGAAAGTGAGGGAGCCAGGTGGCAAACTGATCAAGAAATTGGGAAACAGGACCAGGAGGACGGTAGATAACAGCAACACGAAGGTGGACTGGGTGGAATAGGCGGATAGAGTGTACCTCAAAGGAGGAAAAAGAGAGGGAAGGTAAGGGGGAAGAACCCGAAAAGAGCAGCAGGAGGAGAGAAGTATGCCTACGCCACCACCGTGCCATTCCCCAGGTCTGGGTGTGTGGGAGAAGGACAAGCCCCCGAAAGAGAGAGCAGCTGGAGAGGTAGTGTCCTCAGGGGATAGCCAGGTTTCAGTGATGGCAAGCAGGTTGAAGGATCTAGAGATAAAGAGATCATGGATAGAGGTCAATTTGTTGCAGATTGATCTGGCATTCCAGAGACCACAGAATAGTGGAAGAGAGGGAAGAGGAGAGATGTGGATGAGATTGTTGGGGTTGCTTGTTTGCAAGGGTGAGTAAGATATGGAGCAAGGGGAATGACAGGAAGAGAGGGTAGGAATTGGACGAGATGCAGAAATAAGAGGGGATTTGTCAGCAGACAGGAGATGAGGGACAGGGGAGCAAGAGGTAGGGGAGGAGTGGAGATGGGGCAGATAAGGGGGTTTATGAATGGGAGAGGCAGAAGGTAGGAGTGACGTGAGGGATAAGATTAGCTGGGGGGAAAGAGAGGGAGGAGGTAGGTAGGAGCAGATTGACACTGAGAGAAAAGCAGCGAAGGGGACAAGAGGGAAAGGGTGTGAGTGGGGAAAGGGAGGAGAGAGGAAAAGATGTAAGATGGGGCAGCATGTTAGATCAGGGGCCCAGAGGCACAGAAGAGATGAGAGGAGTGAAATAGGGAGGGGGATGGGAAGTGAGAAGGGGGAGTGAGGAGGAAGAAGAATATGGAAAGGTTGAACATGGGAAGCAGGGGGATAAAGGGAGAGGAGTAAATAATGATACAGCTATAGAAGGTGTTAGGAACCCCTCCAGCCGGCACAACACAACCCGGAGTCTACTCTGCCAGTCAGGTGTTCACTGGAGCCCCTGATGGTGGGGACAGACTGGGCTGCAGACTGACAGAGGGTCGTGAAGTGTGTACCGGCTGGGGAGAACCCAGGCAAGAAGAGTCAGGTCCACGCAGAGGTCAAAGGTCGGCAGCAGGTAACAGTAACAATGAACAAGCTGAGGTCAGAGGTCACAGGCAAAGTAGCAGAATGGGTAAACGAGCCAAGGATCAGGGTCACAGGAAACACAAGCGAAGTCAAATACGAAGCCAAGGGTCATACACGGGAAGTCAAAACGTAGATACAGGAAACAGGAACTGGAACAAGCAGGTCAGCAGACTGGAGCACAGAAGCTATAACCGGCAATGAGGCAGCAGACCTCATTGCCTTAAATACAACCCACAACCAATCAGAACCTGCCCCTAGACATGGCCACACTTGTAGGCTAATTGCCAGCACCTAGCAAGACCAATCAGGGCTTAGCTCTGAAATCCACACCTGCAGGCTAATGCCTGCTAATTCAGCCACAGGCTAAATCTGCCTGATTGTCCCTAGAGCGCATGCGTGCCTGGCTGCCAGGACACGGCGCTGAGGAAGCGTCCAACCGTTGCCTTGGCAACGGTCGGGAGTTGGAAGGAAATGACGTCCCGGTCGTCATGGTGACGGCCGGGACGTTGGGATCGACAGGAAGCGAGCCGCGGTGGCTCTGAGTACCGCCGCGGCTCGTGACAGTACCCCCCCCTTGAGGAGGGGTTAAGGAACCCCGACATCCCGGTTTCCTTGAAAATTTTTTAAAGAACTCCTTCAACTGTTTAGGAGCATCAAGTTGTCTCCGTGGGATCCAAGACCGTTCTTCTAACCCACGATTCCTCCACTGCACTAGGAAGTGCACCTGACCATGCACTTTTTTGGAATCCAAGATCTTCTGAACAACGTATCTTGGTGATCTGTTTGATTTTCTCTCAGGCAAATTTGAAGACTGGATTTGAGTAGGATATAATACCGGCTTCAATAGAGAACAGTGAAATGTGTTGGGAATTCTCAACGAGCCCGGAATTCTTAACCTAAATGCGACAGAATTAACCTGCTTGATGATAAGGAACGGGCCGATGAACTTGGGGCCCAACTTTTTGCAAGGCTGTCTGAGTTTAATGTTTTTTGTAGACAGCCACACTCTCTGGCCCACCTTGAAGGAGCAGATGGTACGATGGCGATCCGAATTTTTTTTTGCGACAAATGAAGCTTGTTTCAAAGATGCCTGTACTTTCCTCCAGATAACTCTGAGATCTCTTGCAATGGAACGGATCTCCTGGACACCAACTGGGTTAAGCGAATACAAGGAGTTAGATTTGGGGTGAAAACCATAATTGCAGAAAAACTGAGAAGTTTTAGTAGATGAATGACAGGAATTGTTACAGGCAAATTCCGCCCAGGGTAACAAGGAAGACCAATTATCATGGAACTCTGATGTGTAGCATCGTAAAAACTTTTCTAAGGACTGGTTAACTCTTTCGGTTTGCCCATTTGACTGAGGGTGATATGCGGATGATAAACTAACCTTGATTCCGAGAAGGGTACAGAAAGATCTCCAGAATTGCGCTATGAACTGAGAACCCCGATCGGAAACTATGTCAGTAGGGAGTCCATGGAGCCGGAAAATATGTTGAATGAATAAGACGGCCAAATCCCGAGCTGTAGGCAGTCTGGGTAAGGGAACGAAATGGGACATCTTGCTGAACCGGTCTACCACGACCCAAATGGTATTGTGTACTGCAGAAGGTGGTAGATCCACTATAAAGTCCATGGACAAGTGGGTCCATGGTTTTGCAGGTGGTGCCAAAGGAACTAACTGGCCTATTGGGCGGATCCTAGGAACTTTGTTTCTGGCACAAACCTCACATGAGAGTACATGACTCTTGACGTCAGCAGACATAGATGGCCACCAGACTGTACGGGAAAGGATTTCTAACGTCTTGAAAATTCCAGGATGCCCCGCAACCCTACTGTTATGCGCCTCTGCAATAACCGCCTTCCTTAGATGGACTGGAACAAAGAGACGTCGCTTCGGAGTAGTATCAGGGGCTAATTTCTGGAATCTCTGAAGTGTGATACTCAGATCTTCGGTCAACCCGGCATGGATTACAGAAGGAGGAATAATCGGCTCTGGGATAGTGACTGGAATGTGGTGTGCCGAGAAACTTCTGGAAAGGGCATCTGCCCAGACATTTTTGGAGCCTGGTCGGTAGGTGATCAGGAAGTTAAACCGGGTAAAGAATAACGCCCACCGGGCCTGTCTGGGATTTAAACGTTTGGCTGACTGTATATATTGTAAATTCTTGTGATCGGTAATGACAGAGATCTGATGTGAAGCACCCTCCAACCAATGCCGCCACTCCTCGAAGGCCCATTTTATTGCCAATAGTTCTCTATTACCGACATCATAGTTGGCCTCCGCTGAAGAGAACTGACGGGAGAAATAAGCACATGGGTGCAGACGATTAGTATGAGGATCCTTCTGCGATAGGATGGCACCGGCACCGATGTCAGAGGCGTCGACCTCAAGAACAAATGTCCTAGCTGGATCCGGATGTCTAAGGACCTGAGCGGAGACAAAGGCCTTTTTCAGGCTTTCGAATGAGGCTACTGCTTGGGACGACCAATTAGTTGGATCCATTCCTTTACGGGTCAGAGCGACAATGGGAGCCACAATGTCAGCAAAGTTGTGAATGAATCTCCTATAATAATTGGAGAAGCCCAGGAACCTCTGCACCGCCTTAAGATTGTTGGGTTGCACCCAATCCAAAATAGCCTGGACCTTAGCTGGATCCATGGAGAATCCCTCAGAAGAGATTACATAGCCTAAAAAGGATACCCTCTGCACCTCGAACTCACACTTTTCCAGCTTAGCGTACAGGTGGTTCTCTCGTAATTTCTGTAGAACTTGTTTGACGTGAGTCTGATGGGCGGGCAAAGATCTGGAATAGATGAGGATATTATCTAAATAGACGACCACGAAACAACCAAGGAATTCCCGAAGAACTTCATTGATCAAGTCCTGGAACACTGCAGGTGCATTGCTAAGGCCAAACGGCATGACCAGATACTCGTAGTGGCCAGAGTACGAATTGAATGCCGTCTTCCACTCATCTCCTTCCTTGATACGGATGAGATTATACGCTCCACGAAGGTCGATTTTTGTGAAGACCGTAGCCCCTCTCAATTGATCAAAAAGTACGGAAATGAGCGGGAGAGGATAAGTGTTCTTAATTGGGATAAGATTCAATCCCCGGTAATCTATACAGGGTCTTAGCCCTCCATCCTTTTTGGATACAAAGAAGTATCCTGCTCCTACGGGAGATTTAGATGGCCTGATAAAGCCTTTCTCCAGATTTTCATCGATGTATTCCTGCATGGATTTGGTCTCGGGAACAGAGAGAGAGTACAGGCGACCCTTAGGCAACTTGGAACCAGGAATAAGCTCGATGGCACAGTCTAAGTCACGGTGAGGTGGTAAGGTGTCAACAGCTTTCTTGGAGAACACATCCCAGAACTCATGATATTGTGAGGGAAGCTGCTCCGGAATAGACTGAATCACCCGCAGGGGCAGTGACAAGCAGGACTGTGTACAGTAAGAGCTCCACTGGACAATTTCTCCTTTTACCCAGTCCATGACAGGGTTATGTCGGGAAAGCCATGGGTGGCCCAAGATCAAGGGAACTGAGGAACAATCGATAAGGAGGAAGGTTATTGACTCTGAATGGAGAGCTCCGATTTTTAATTGTAGTGGCGAGGTCTCCCAGGAAATCTTGCCACCAGGCAACAGACCTCCATCTAAGCCACAGACAGTAATAGCGGACTTGAGTTTTACCATCGGAATTTTAGCAGCGCGTGCGAACCCGATGTCCAGGAAGTTGCCTGCAGCTCCACTATCAACGAAGGCGGACAGGTCCATTGAACGAGCACTAAACGTGAGTTGTGCAGGGATCAATAAGGCGTTTTTCGGGGAGACAATCTGTAGACCTAGGTGAACTTTCCCCTCGTTCCCTAGGCATGCTCTTTTCCCGGCTTATTCGGGCAGGAACGGGAGAAGTGGCTTTTTGTGCCGCAATAGAGACATAAGCCCTGTGATCTTCTCTTGCCTCTTTCCTCAGGGGAGAGACGATACGCTCCCAATTGCATGGGTTCCTCACCATCCGTGGGAACAGGAATGAAGCCGGATAGATGTGATGATGTCTCCTTTTCGGTTTTCCGCTCTTTAAATCTCCTATCGATTTTAATGGAGAGGTGCATCAGATCCTCCAGAGAGGTAGGAGATGGGTACTGCACCAAAGAGTCTTTGACCTGTTCCGACAGGCCAAGACGGAACTGACTCCGCAAGGCAGGATCATTCCATCCACTATCAGGTGACCATCTACGGAATTCAGCGCAGTATTCCTCTGCCGAGCGCCGGCCTTGTTTCAAGGCCCGTAGATGAGCTTCAGCGGAGGCAATACGGTCCGGGTCGTCATATAATAGACCTAACGCCTCGAAGAAAGCGTCTACTGACTGCATGGCAGGACTGGTCTGCGGCAAGGAAAACGCCCAGGACTGGGGGTCACCCTGTAGAAGGGAAATGATAATCCCGACTCTTTGATGCTCTGACCCAGAGGAGCGGGGTCTCAATCGGAAATAGAGCTTGCAGCTCTCCCTGAAATTCCGAAACAGGGACCTATTTCCAGAGAAGCGATCCGGCAAGTTCATCTTAGGTTCACAGACGGAACTTGAAGTGGGTTGTGACACTTTTGCGGCTTCTTCTTGAACAGACAGACGCTCAGCCAATCCCTGGATCATCTGATATAAGGTCTCAACATGGGCTGCTAGGGCTTGTGCCGGAGACGGTGAGGATCCACTTGCATCCATTCCAACCTCGTCTCCGTGAGTGGGCCGGTTATAATGTTAGGAACCCCTCCAGCCGGCACAACACAACCCGGAGTCTACTCTGCCAGTCAGGTGTTCACTGGAGCCCCTGATGGTGGGGACAGACTGGGCTGCAGACTGACAGAGGGTCGTGAAGTGTGTACCGGCTGGGGAGAACCCAGGCAAGAGGTCAAAGGTCGGCAGCAGGTAACAGTAACAATGAACAAGCTGAGGTCAGAGGTCACAGGCAAAGTAGCAGAATGGGTAAACGAGCCAAGGATCAGGGTCACAGGAAACACAAGCGAAGTCAAATACGAAGCCAAGGGTCATACACGGGAAGTCAAAACGTAGATACAGGAAACAGGAACTGGAACAAGCAGGTCAGCAGACTGGAGCACAGAAGCTATAACCGGCAATGAGGCAGCAGACCTCATTGCCTTAAATACAACCCACAACCAATCAGAACCTGCCCCTAGACATGGCCACACTTTTAGGCTAATTGCCAGCACCTAGCAAGACCAATCAGGGCTTAGCCCTGAAATCCACACCTGCAGGCTAATGCCTGCTAATTCAGCCACAGGCTAAATCTGCCTGATTGTCCCTAGAGCGCATGCGCGCCTGGCTGCCAGGACACGGCGCTGAGGAAGCGTCCGACCATTGCCTTGGCAACGGTCGTGAGTTGGAAGGAAATGACGTCCCGGTCATCATGGTGACGGCCGGGACGTTGGGACCGACAGGAAGCGAGCCGCGGCGGCTGTGAGTACCGCCGCGGCTCGTGACAGAAGGTGTGGAATATACAGTTGAAATAATTCAGAAAGCAAGAATGGTGAGGGCTTACAAGTGTAGTGAGGAAATAGTGAGAGCACAAGAGGTGAATAAAAAGAATGCAAAGGTAGAAGGAGAGAAAAGAGGAAGAAGAGATGTAAAGTATGAGTCAGGGAATAAGAAGCAGAAAGGACAGCAGAGATAGCAGATGGGTGGGTTTAGAAAAAACAGGTAGGTGAAACAGGAACATCAGGCATGATTGGAAGGCAATAGTATAAAACAAGGCATAATACAAGGTGCACTAAGCTGGTGATACAAATCCACAGGACAAAAGGGAGCCAGTTCAAAGTTCAAGCTAAGTGGAGTAACAGTGTGGTTTAAAAGTGTGAATCCAAGCAGCATAAGAGGAATCACCAAGTGATAATACTGCAGCAGGCCTGAATAAGTGTGAGAAACAGTTCAGCAGGGAGAGTCCAGGCAGTTAACAATCCAGGTGGTAAAGGAAATCAGAGCTCAGGGCAGTTTGTTGAATGTTGTCCTCATGTAGCAGTGTTTGCAGATAGAATGTTCCCCTCCTGTTCTCCTCTTGTTCCTCTCTTGTATATCTCTAACTATACTAGTTAATACACTTGTAAGACTTTCACTTAGAAGAATTCTCACTAGCTAACAGCCTCATAGGCTTAAACAGCCTAATACTGCTGTTTAAATAGGTTCAAATAGCCATGTGACCACTTTCATGAGTTAACCCCCACTAATCACACACTACAAACAAAGTAATAAAATTCTAAAACAAACAAATAGAGGGTAACCATACCATATAAACTACAATATCTGCACAATTGATCTTTAGAGATAGCTAGGCAGTGGTAGAATGAGATATTATGACAGCTAGAATCTGATTGGTTGCTATAGGCAACATCCCCACTTTTTCAAACCCGCAGCTTAGTAAATCTAGCCCCAAGTGTTACAAGCGATAATAAAGAAATCTGACAATAAAGCAGGAAGGAGCTGGGGGTCACAAGTTAAAACTCAGAGGTCCGCATGCTGCTCTAGGGCCATATTTTGCTCATCTACAAGCTACAAAAGTCGTAGTTTGAGTTCCAGTAGCACCAAAATGTGTCTGGCCATTGGTGATGTGAAAAACCCTGTGTCTGTAGCAGTGGAGCAGCCCCATCTTATTACAAATGACAAATGATTTTGAACAGTGACCCCTGCATGCTAACAGTAAGTCTTTCAGACTCATGAATAGAAAGCAGGGTAAGAGACTGAACAAGCATGGGACCTGACATTGTATATCCAGTGGCCACATAGAGTAATTACTTATTCCATCCTGTAGAGCACTGGCACATCATATTGTATCCTAAAAAGTAAAAAAAAATGTTTTACCAGTAACACAATACTCATAAATGTGAAAGAAAATGATGACGTTTAGTTGTTCGGAATTATGTTTATTACTTTTTGTGATTGTTACTGCTGGGACTGGAGCTTGTGAGTAAATCAGAAGGTTTTACTGCAGAGAAGCAAATGTGGGAGCCGTTATTGGAGTATCATCCTACAAACTATCTGGTATGTTACCTATTCATACTTATTCACTAAGAAATAGAAACTGATGTTTATTAAGTTCAGCACACCCTCAGAGTTGCTGCCTAGTCCACAGTTTCAGATACAACTGTTAGGAAGTGTATATTATCAGCCACTCAAGTTGTGGTGTAAAAATACATGTTGATGATAATATCTTTACTATTAAAAAAAAGAAGAAAAAGTAAACAATTAAATTTAAACGTTGCCTCCCTCTAACATTTCAACCAGCACTCATATCTAATTGCCACTAATGTGGGGAACAAACTATGTGGTGCCAGACATGGCTAATCACACTATAATTGAGAGATCCACATAATGTCATAATGGGAACACATCCCAGCCTGGTTAGCACAATGGTGAAGTCCCTTGAGGAACTGGGACCACAAAAACATTTGACCATTTCCTAGGAAAATCAACTCTATGCTGAAAAGCACTGGGGTTTAACTCAACCCCACTGTCAGAGGTGGCCAGAGTATTGTGTTAAAGTTAGTATAGCTGGCGTCTCAAAAAAGAGTGTTCCCCCAATCCCAGAGTATACCAGCTCTGCGTTGAAAAGTAACTAATAGGGCAATTCCACACCTTCCTGGGTTAAGTAATGGAATGTATTTGGTGCCATAAAATGCAAACTTAGCCATCCCAGTGGTCCCAATATAATGGACTGAAGTCCCTAAGACCCTAGTCCATTATATTAAAATAGTAAATTAATAAACACACAGACACCATTTTTAAATAAAGTTTATTAGAAAAACACTTCCTAAACTCCTGTTCACCACTTTATTATAAAATAAGATCTTTATTCTTAATTCAATGAGGAATTCTTTTCTCTGTAATCCAAAATAAAAAAAAACCCATAAAAGTTGAAGCAACTGCACACTACAAGCAGCCACTGCAGTGATCTGGAAGGACCAAAAGTCCCATTAAAGCTTACCCAGTAACAAGCATTTTCCTAACACTAATAGCTTGTGATTCAGCGGCAGAGATTCATTGCAAGCAATTTGTCAGCTTATATGTTTTTTTTCCCCTTTATATTACGGGGGAAAAGAAGACTTTATTTTATAATAAATGGATGAACAAGGGGTTTCTTCGAGTATTTCATTCACTTAAACTTTATTTTCCTTTTTTTGCTATTGTGAAACTATATGTTGCACCATACACTGGCAGCAATTGACTGGTGCTTGTGGTTCAAGTGCATGTTTGAACATTTATTTCCAAAATAGGTGGCCACAGTTCCTCAATAGTTAAGATGATAAAGCTGAGAAATCAGTGCTGTTCAAAGTTGGGCACAAAACTTATAGTTTTGCATTCAGCTTTCCAAACCCTGCACTCAAGTCCAGCGAAAAAGCAGTTTGATTGAATTGGGTGCAACGTCAAGCACAAAAGTGGTACTTTGGGTGTGAAAAAAGTGCAGTACTATGGTGCAAGCAAAAAGTTACCCTTATGGCGCTGGATTGTAGATACATGAGACAGCACAGCTACCAATGATAGTGCACAAAATTAATTATGTATGATAACAGATAAGCAAAGCCTCTATGTTGTGGAAAATGCACTATTCATATATCCTAAATGTGCTGACTACACAATTTATATATTATGTAAAATATACTTGTGGCTGGATCAATTCTAAATAAATTATTGTATAAATAAATTTTAATTATTAGCGCAGTGCGCCAAGTTATATCATTGCAAATGTACTGGTTTTGATACTGGATATTTGTGTATTGGGAACAGTGGCGGATCCAGGGGGCAGGCGATCGGGGCGATTGCCCCCCCTAGCAGGGGCTTGCTGCCGGCGGCTGCACACTGTGCAGGTCCGCTCGGCAGTGACAGTGTGCTGCCCGGCTGCTCTGATTGTGTTTTAAACACAATCAGAGCAGCGGGTCAGCACACTGTCACTGCCGAGCGGACCTGCACATACTGTGCAGCCGCCGGCAGCCTTAGAAATTAGAAAAGGGTGGGGCCTAAATCGCCCCCCCTAAAATCGCACAGGGGTATAGCAATAGTCTGGATCCGCCCCTGATTGGGAATGTAGTGATCTCTGATGCAGTAGCCATGGTGGAGGAAATGTGTTTGTGTAAGAAGGGAGGAAAGGAAATCCTAAATTAATGAATTCTTTTCATCTCAGAAGTGATAAACACCTGCTTTGGGCTGACGCCCCGACAGGCAGTCCTTACCTGTTAGCATGTCTTGTTAGAGAGACAGGAAACATTCTAATAATATACACAGCAAATTTAAGGAAATCAGGTTGGTGTGAAAGTTAAACTGTGTTAGATGCAAGATTAGATTACATCCTGATGTTACATTATCTAATCTGATATCAGATGTCTCAGTGCCTGGTTGGATCAGAGAGTTGTGTAAATGTGTATAAAAGGAGGACTGTTTGATGATGTAATGTATTATTTTACATCTGACTTCTGGATGACCAATACCACAAACTTGTATGTAAAAGTCCTCAGGACTCTTGAGCAATAAACCATCACTGCTTGAAGATTCTGCCTCCAACTATCACATGATGTATCCTGTGACCAACAGATAAGAGCTCACACTCTAATCCATTCCTTGGCTGTCTTGTGTTGAACCCAGCGTCTCTGTGTAAACACTCTGCCAACAACCCAGCAGTCCTGATCCTTAATAAGTGGTCAGGAGGTACCCGCCAGCCCACAACAAAGAGGCATTACAGCAGCTATACCAGCTACCCCAGAAGAATGCGGTTCTGGGTGCTGCCACGGAGCCCAGTGATGGCAGTCAAATTCTCCTACAATTATTGCGCAGTTGGCACTCGTAGTTGGCTAATGTCTGGTGGATAGGTGACACCTGTAGGTCAGTAACAATGGGTTACAGTGGTGTCAAGGAAACCAAGATAAACTGTGCAGGAAGAACATCCCTCCGTTCCTCCTTTCCCCCTAGAGACCGGGTGGTGAAGTAAGCCCATCTGGTCACAATACTATTTACCCATGCAACTTCCTAGAACAGCTCTCGTCACGAACATGTGTTAGTAGAAATTAAATTTCTAAGGATGACATTGCAGATCCCTTTCATGTTTATCCATTTAGTCAGATGGAAAGACTACTTTTGATAGTGTGGTACACCATTTCTACACCAAATCCTAAAGAATACGACTTGGAGTCCCTTTAAATATGTACAGTACGCTCTTTGTTCAATTGTTAAACCCTCACCAGGAGGATAGCACAGTTTCACTGAGAAACACCAGAGTGACCTATCACAATTAATGGGTAACTTGATACCCTTATAAATAATGCTGATTAAAAATTTATGAGCAACAGAATGTCTAATCTGACTAATTACAGAATTTTCTAAGGCATCCAAAAGTGATGAATATAACACATGGTAAGCAAATCTCTGTACCAGGTTATGGGGGCCACAATTATAAAATATTAGCACAAAGCCTGGATACCATGTGAATCCCAATCCAATCCTGCCCAAGGTTGGAACATACTTCTTTTCAAAGGCAATCTTTGCATGGAGCACACTGGGCACAATGTCTCTTCATCCATACTCCTTTTTGTAATGAACTTATTACAAATGATTTTAAAGAAAGAATGAAATACAATGCCATTTTTTCCTACCACGACCACACACAACGGACAAACGTATAGGTCTGTATAGAAGCTGTTTGTCACCACTTGAGATTTACAGGTTGACTTTAATAAAAGTATTGGTGGGGACTGCAATGTCGGGAATGTTTCATTTATTTTAGCCATCTGAGAGGATCTACACTTCCACATACACTGACACATTGTGATGGAAGTTACAGTCATGGTCAACCACTGAGTATTGTTTCAGCAAGTTTCATTTCTCTTTTTTTCTATAGAGTTCTTTATGTAGAGTTTCACAGCCTAACAATTCAGGTCTTACAGTGCTGATGGTGCAGGCATGAGGCAAGCGACACAATCACGCTTTTCAATCATGCGGTATGTTGAATAAACTTAATCATTTGCTTCTTCACAGCATGGATCTCATCTCTTTCCAGGTTTTTCTCTGCAGATCTTAACAACCTGAAAGGAACCAGAGAGGTCATCATCATCCTTGTCAGCTATCTATACAGCACCACCAATTCTGCAGCACTGCACAGAGAACTCACTCACATTTATGAGTCTACGAAAAAGAGAGAAGGCAACGTAACAAAACTATATGCTACACCAACCTGTGGAAGCCTTGGCTGCGCACTACTCCCATGTTGCCCGTAAGTGCCGCCTGTGCAATGTACATGGCTTTTTAAACAACCTTGTACAGCCGGCGCCTCTTTAAATTACTATCTTAAGAGGTCAGATGAGAGTGTGTCCCTTCAATCTGACATCAACGGACGCTGCAGGGATCTTCAGCTGCCGCAATTTACTAAAATCTCAGTTTGAAGCTGTCAGTGTTTCCAATCAGTCGGCAATGAGGTCTTCAATGTAATCGTGCTGGGGTAAGTAGTGTTGGGATTTCAACATTCGTAATCATGACTACCACCGCTTTGAAACTTCCCCTTCCTTTCTTCGATTGAACAAGATCACCTGTGCCAGGGTGACTTTTGAAAGCAATGCCGAGTTGATTAGCGTAGGCTTGGTGGATAAACTGCTTTGGTGTGCTTGCTGTTTCTAATTGAGATATAAGTGCATCTTTTTCACATCTTCAGTGAAAGGTAAGAGCCAAGGCAAGTTCCACTTTGACTCCTTAAGAGTTTTCAAGGCAGCCAATGAGATCAACTCATTCCATCTTGCCTCATAGATCTTCCTGAAGTTCCATGCATTTTCAACCCCAGCAGTGCAGCGTTCCATCATCACTCAGCACTCCACAATTCTCTCTAATTTTTGCAAAACATGCCCAACCTTTAGGATGGGTAGTTCTTCTGGCCTGTAATGGTAGTCTTCCCTTTTCTCTAAACTTCTGACGGATGTACTCATATCGGCAAACATTTGAACCAACCGGGTTGAAGAGATGCTGCTCTACCTGCATGATGCATCAGTCATTTTTGAATGTAACATTTCATTTGGGGTCATGTCGCTCAAGAACTTCCAAAAGCCACCACTGATGTCAGGTGGAACAGGCTGAGCAAAGGCACACAGAGACTGAACTCTTTTGTTGTTGCGAGATTTGGGTTTGTTGCCCATTCGGTTTAGCTTACATCTCTTCATGTGTTGCCAAACAAGCCTTGGCAAGCTGCACAGTGCATGAAGCCTTTGGCAGCCATCACTTTGTCTGGAGGTTTGCATGATATAGTCCTGTTCTTAGAGCCTCACCGTTTTGCGCAAAGTTGCCTCTTTTCTGAAGATGTACCAACTGCATGCACCTTTCTTTCCAGTTCTTGGGGAATTTCATGAAACAGGCTACTTCAGTCTCATGCTCCATATACCAGGCTATTTTTGAGAGGGGCTTCTCACAGTACAGCCAGTACTGCTTTTTATTATACGTGCTGGAGCCATCACTGTTTTTCTACAGCATTTGGACGAACACTGCACCATCTCTCCAGCCTTCTGTGTTTAAAAACACCACTGCCGCCAGGTCGAGCATTGTCGTACATAGAGCACGTCTATAGGTACCTATGCTTTGTCCCATCACCGCTGGTGTATGAGCGAGTCTCCTATGAAATGTCAGTGGAATACTCATCTCCATTGCTCTCCGGGCTATACTCGAAGCCACTACTGGGCTGTGTCATGCTCCATTGTCAAAACAAATTTATTTAAACACTATGATTAGCAAATCCTCTTAGCTCGTTTTCAGACTTCAAACCCACTAGCTTAAATACACCATCTCCGTTAGGATTACATAGCTCTCCATCTATTACGCTGTTACTTCAGTGAGAAATTTACAACTCACTGTGTCCATTGCAAGTGATCATGCTCACAATAAGGGGACTGAACATATGCAAATGAGTATGGAGGGCTAAACTAGCGTTAGTTATATTTATGCTAATCTTTGGGTAGTTTATCCATAAGACCTGAAATTCTTAGTGTGGCTCATAACTAAATGATCTAAACTAAGTCACACTTTGTCACTAAGGGCTTAAATAGTTCTGAATAACGCCTTTTACATTTTACCCAGAATCCATCTGTGTATTAACACATGCAAATGAGGTTGGCAGACTGATCTTATGTCTGCTTATTGATTCTTATGCTGCCTGTGTAAATGTGAACAGCCAAATAGTGTTTCCCTCAATTTAATTCAATGTAATAATACTCAATATTCATTTAATCCATCTTTATGAATGGGACCATTTGAGGATGATACACTCCTGCTGTATAAAGACCTTCACATGCTCATATGATCACCTTGATTAAATATTACATCGATTAGCAGATGTGTAGATGCATGATTTATATGCTGCTTATGTATCATGAATAAACAGAACTCATTATCTCAATAGCTCATAAAGAGTATTTAGAATCCCTCAGTGAAGGGTCTATCATAGTGGATAACCAAAAGATGGTATATCCCTAGTATACGAGGATTTCAATCAAAACAATTATATCGATTATTTAGGACACATATTCATGGCCTAATATATGGTACCAATATGATTCAAAGCAGTGACGCGGCCTGACAATTCGTATTGTCTATTTTATCAGTTTATTTTTTCTTCAATTGCATTTCATATACACTTTTTAATATTTCGCTATTAGAATTTTTATGACAAGTTTATTCAATAAAGATATATTTAACAGTAATTTTTAGATATTTTCTGGTCCATTTGAGTGCCCCGTATGATCATTTCTGTTCTCTTTTGCTTTTTATTTGTGGTTTTCAATAATTATGATCGGGTGCACCCTTCCCACAAGTGGATAGTTATTATTATCCCAGCCTAATTAGTGCATTGATTAGAGTGGAAGTGTATTGGACAACCTAGTGTGGTCTTTTCCTTCTCAGTTTCATGCTCCATTGTCCCCACTTTACTTTCAGCAGGAGACAGATGCGACCGCTTCTTATCTTAAAAGGGCAGGAAAGCTGCAATCTACTCCACCTTCCTGCTTGTAGTGGAACATATGTATGTGCGTTCCACTGACCTCTAGTGGTGTCGTGCACACACTCTTTCCTCCATATCAGACATATACACACTTGGTCCAGCAAAAGGGACTCACGAGGACATGCTAGAATTTTATGTTGTGTATATTAGCAAGGTCCCCCGCATTGACTAGGTCAATGTCCTCATAACTATAGGAATGCAGTTACACATATATATATATATATATATATATATATATATATATATATATATAAAATCTTAACAAATCTGGTGACTGAACCGCTCAGTAATTTCTTTAACCAAGTCATTGAATCCCACTCACTCCCTCTACATTTTAATTCAGCAATTCTTAAAGTCCTACCTAGGGAGACAATTAGAAAATCCGGGTTCGTATAGGCTAATCTCTTTGCTTAATACTGAATACTAAATTCTCACCAAAATTCTAGCTAAAAGGCTAAAAATTATTCTCCCCTCACTAATACACAAAGATCAGACTGGCTTTATTTGGAGCCGTAGCTCAGTTACAAATATACGTAAGATCCTGACGGTACTATCACATGTTCAATGCCCACAAAGCTGAGATACTAGTTTTTTTCTTTCGCTAGAAGCAGAGAAAGCTTTTGACTTAATTACATGGGATCACCTATTTGAATCGCTGAGGAAATTCGGCTACCCGAAGCTTTTATCTTAATCCAGGGTTTCCCAAACCCAGTCCTCAGGGCTCCCCAAACAGTGCAGGTTTTCCATATCTCCTTGCTGGAGCACAGGTGTATTCATAACTGACTGACACATTGTAACAGATCCACTAATTATGTCACATGTGATCCGGAAAACCTGCACTGTTGGGGAGCCCTGAGGACTGGGTTTGGGAAACCCTGTCTTAATCATTCAAACTTTATACCATAACTCTCAAACATAATGGTCATATTTCATCACCGTTACAAATCCAACAAGGCACTAGAAAGGGATGCCCTTTATCCCCGTTGCTTTTAGCAATGACTCTAGAACCTTTAGCTATTATCCTTAGAGAAGGCCCTGAATATACAGGTATATATGTTAGCTCAGAAGAATGTAAATTAGCATTATTTGCGGATGATATGATTCTGATGATCACATACCCAGAGAAATCTATTCCTACAATTATTGATATAATTGAAGCTCATGGCTCTTTTGCAGGATATAGAATAAACTTTCACAAGCCTGAAATGTTGCCCATATCAAATGCAATAATCACCCCTGAACAGACTCAGGCTATATCAAAATTTTGCTTAGTTACTCAAGAAAATAAATCTCTAGGTATATATATTCCTGCCTCTTTGGGTGATTTATATAAAAGCAATTATCCTCCTATTATTCGAAAATTAGAATCCATGCTGGATAATTGGAGTTATCTGCTATTGTAACTACTAAGTAGAAATACGGTGATCAAATCTATTATTTTCCTAAAACTAACGTACCCGTTGCAGATGCTCCCTCCCTGCCTCACCAGGTTGGATTTGCATAGATGCACCAAGATCTTCACTGTCATTTTGTGGCGAGGCAAACACCCCAAGATCCATAATATTAAACTTAAACAAAATAGGTCTAAGGGTGGTATTGGTTTCCCAGACATATCTGCGTTTATGTTCTCTGCTCTCTTCCGTTACGCCGTGGGTTTTCTCCTAAATCAAAAATATTTTGTCTATTTATCCTTACAGCCAGAATGAGTTTACCCATACTAGGGGCGCTTCTTCACCTTCCAGGAAGCAGATACTAGAAACAGTTATGCGCAATATTTTATTTGCTGACACTTATAAGGCCTGGAATGTTATTGTGAAACATTTAAATCACGCTAGATATACAACGCATTATATTACAATCTGGGGAAACCCTGCATTACCTCCAGTTTTAGATAATATTTGCTTTTCCCTCTGAAAATCTAAGGGCATTGCATCAATAAAAGATGTCTTTGACCCCAGAAGCACTTTACTTGACGGCAACCGGGACGTCACTTCCGGTTTTCACGTCCCGGTTGTCTGGGCAACAACAGGGACGCTACAGGCTCCCTGGCGTGGCGCCCAGGCAGCTGGCCAATAGGCGGGCGTACACGCGCAGGGTCTCTTAGGTGGTAGCCAATCGTGGCTATCTGGAGGTTCAGGAGGCAGGGTCTTTTGGTGGTATGTTTTGCAGCTGAACTACATCGCTATTGGTCATCTGGTAATCAGCTGTTAGGTCACTTCTAGGGCTCTTCCCTGATGGGCTACCTGGACTATTTAAGGCAATGAGGACTGAGCCTCATTGCCGGTTATAGCGTCCTGTCCTCAGTTCTGCTGCCTGCTTGTTCTCACTCTGCTTGGTTATTATTACCTTTTGATTGACCTCCCGTGTATGACCTTTGCTTGTTCCTGGACCACTGAACCTACGCTTCTGACCCCGACCATTTGCCTGAAAACCGGATTCTGCTCCTCCGCTAGTGCACCTGACCTTTCGCTTGTCCCTGGATTTCGAACCTGTGCTTGTGACCTCTGACCTTGGTTTTCCTGGCCGCTACTGTCTGCCAATCACTCCACACCTGGGTTCTCCTTAAGTCAGTATACGTTACCCGACCCCCTGTCGGCCCGTGGCCAAGTCTGTCCCCACCACTAGGGGCTCCAGCGAACACCGGGCCTTCAGGGCAGACCCCGAGTTTTTATTGTACTGGCTTGGGCATTCCTAACAATTACATCATGTCACACACAAGCAACAAGATGCTTCTCCCAGTGTCTAGTACATTAGAAGAAATAATAAATTTTTTCAAAGGACGAAAATTCCGAATTCGATTTTTATACTGATTTGTTGCCCTCAAAAATGTCTAAAATTTGGGCCACTTCATATAATGCCTGGACAAAGCACTCTCTGTTGCTTGATTCTGTGACAGATTAAGTCAAGTACAATGATAATATATTAAAATGGCCACATTGCTCTAGATTACAGGAGATTCATTTAAAGTTTGTAAATCTAGCCTATATTTCCCAAACCCAGAGAAGACACTATGTTCCTGACGAATCAACCATTTGCCTTAAATGTAAACATACATATGTGTCATTTTACCATAATATCTGTAAATGCAGGAAAATTCTGAAATTTTGGAATAAAATCCTAAATTTTCTATCTTCAATATTGGGCGCCCCCCTACCAACTGACAGGCATGTCATATTTCTATGTCAATTCGAAAATTGAATCTTCCTGATCCCCCCTAGGGAATCAGGGAGATTCAAAATACAAAACCATTTCTTACAGTGACACTCAGCATTGCCAAACTGGTGATTTTCAGACATTTGTTGACCCATCACCACCCTCTCTGTCAGAGGTGAAACATGAACTCTTTAATACATTGTGCCTTGATAGAAGAGCCTCCTTACCAGATATTGAAAAGGGGATTATCAGAGTCTATAGGAAATAGGGCCCATTTATTGAATCTCTTCGTCCAGAGATGCAAGAAGAAATTTTAAAAATGTTTGAAACCACAACTTGGTTTCTATATCGTTCATTTGAATGAAGATCGAGTGGGTATTTGCTCCTGCGCTTGGTGATGTGAGTCAGGATGTAGAACAGAACAAGCATGTGTAATGTGGTGTTCCAAAGGAATTTCTTCTCCCTGCCATCCACCTGCTCCCCCCCCCATCCCATGCACACTCAAATAGAGGAAATGTTTAAGCTGCATAAAAATGGGATATATATATATATATATATATATATATATATATATATATATATATATATATATATATATATATATATATTATACCCTATTTCAAATGTTTTGTTATAACTTCAAAAATAATCAGGGTCGTTTGTTTGTTTATTTGTTTATTGATTTTTTTCTTTTAAGTTGACTCATATATCTGTCTGTTCATTGATTTAGTTAATATATAATTTAAAATGTTTTTCAAATTTACCAGTACTAGTATAACCTGAATATGATAATGCATGGTTTAATGTCCAAATATTATAACAATACATTCAGCGGACTTATACAATGTAATTATTGCTATGTTATATTTTGCTGTTGTATGGAGTGAATTGTATTGAACAAACCTGTATATATCAATATGTTATAACAACATTTAATCATGGATGCCGTTTATCCACTGTACTGTACTTAATCTTGAAATATACGAATAAAAATATTTTTTTTAAAAAAACACCTGTCTAATATTGTGTAGTTCCCCCTAGTGCTGCCAAAACAGCTCTGACCTGTCGTGGCATGAACTCCACAAGACCTCTGAAGTGTTTTGTGATATCAAGATGTTAGCAGCAGATCCTTTAAGATCTGTAAGTTGCGAGTTGGGGCCTACATGGCTTGGACTTGGTTTTTCCAGCACATCCCACAGATGCTCAAACAGCTTGAGATGTGGGTGAAATTGGAGGTCTAGTAAACACCTTGAACTCTTTGTCATGTTCCTCAAACCACTCCTGAACAACTTTTGCAATGTAGCAGGGCGTATTATCCTGCTGAAAGAGGCCACTGCTATCAGAGAATACCGTTGCTATGAAGGGGTGTACTTGGACTGCAACAATGTTTAGGTAGGTGGTACATGTCAAAGTGACATCCACATGAATGCCAGGACCCAAAGTTTCCCAGCGTAACATTGCCCAGAGCATCACACTGCCTACTCCAACATGCCTTTTTCCAATAGTGCAATCTCTTCCCCAGGTAAACTCTGCACAGTCAACCAGCCATCCACATGATGTAAAAGAAAACATGATTCATTAGACCAGGGAACCTACTTCTATCACTCCATGGTCCTATGCTGGTGCTCACATGCCCATTATAGGCACCTTCAGCGGTGGACAGGGGTCAGCATGGACACTTTGATCGGTCTATAGCTATGCAGCCCCATATGCAGCAATCTGCTATGCACTGTGTATTCTCACACCTTTCTATTATAGCTAGCATTAACTTTTTCAGCTACTTGTTTTACAATAGTTCTTCTGTGGGATTACATCAGTCAGGCTAGCCTTCACTCCCTACGCACATGAATGAGCCTTGGGTGACTATGACCCAGTCGCCAGCTCACTGGTTGACTTTCCTTGGACCACTTTTGGTAAGAGCATACCAGGAACACCCCACCAAATCTGCCATTTTAGAGATGCTCTGACGCAGTCGTCTAGCCATTACAATTTGGCTCTTGTCAAAGTCGCTCAGACCCTTATGGTTGCCAAATGTTCCTGCTACTAACACATCAACTTCAAAGACTTCAGTCAGGCCCACATTAAAGGAAGGCTTTGGGTGTGACCCCCATTAAAGGTAGGCTGGGGTGATCTCCCCATTTGTATTTTACTGTTATTTGCTTTGTTTGGTGATTTGTTGTTTTGTGGGATTGTGAGAGTTCCGCAGAAGTAGTTAGGAAAGTACACTATACCTAGTCCATAGTTGTTAGTTGCACAGCATAGTGTCCACATAGATGTTCAGTGGGCTTGTTAGACTAGCGTGGGTGGTATCTATTACCTAAGTGGGTAGTTAAGCACTCTGTGGGAGGGAATGTGCTTTCTCTGTTGCAGGTAAAACAACGAAGGTGGTGAACTTCAATCAAGGAGAACCCGCACAGTTCACTCCTGATTTTGCCCTCATACTTGTAAGAAAAAGGTATCCGCTAGCACTTGTTAGTCTCGAACCACTGCTAGCACAGTTAGGACAGTATCAAGATGTTTTATCCTAGCTATATGTCCGATACACACCCACTTTATGTCTCACTGGATATTCACTTAGGGCCTGATTCGTTAAGGGAATTTAAGTAAAAAAAGTAAAAGTAAGTAGTCTCCTGGACAAAACCATGTTATAATGCAAGGGGTGCTAATTAGCTTTCTATTTTGCACATAAGTTAAATACTGTCTGTTTTTTCATGTAGCGCACAAATACTTGATAGCTTATTTGTACACTGACATTTAAAGTTGATATTTGTGTGCTACAGGAAAAACAGACTAGTGAATCGCGGCGTTTGGCCAAAATGACGCACTTTTGCTCGCCCCGCCCCCCTCATGCCCACCTCCACTGCAAGGCTCCTGGAAGAGAGCTGAAGAAGGTTGGCAAGTATGAATTTACATTAATGGGACATTAACCCATAATTATGTGTTAGCTCTACATTGCTTTCAAAGGGTGCTGGGTAGAGTAGCTTTCTGTTACAAAACTGAATCTTATAATTGTTTACATGCTTGTTTGTTTATAAGTGAGGATGACCTGAGTAACAGCATTTTAGCAACAGTGCACATGTGGTGGTCGAGTACTGATGGGAAATCCTTCCCTTACCTTGTCTCCCAGATACGAGTCAGGTTCTTTTCTCTTTTGGATATCCGGTGGTCAAGAGATAAATACTTCAATGAAAGGGACAAAGATTGGTCAAACAACTTGATTTTATTGAGAATGCGGTAAGGATAGTTTTGGTAAGCCACCGCGCCACTGACCCCTTCAGCTCAATAGTAATGACAAAATAATGCGTCTGATCAGCATAGAGCAAAACAGCATTTAACATATTACATACACCTGGTCAGTATAAGGCAGAATAACGATAACATTTTCAATACACATTGTCTAATAAGGCACACTGGTAATCACAGTTACTACTTTCACGTTAACAATATCTGACTGGTGATGATGCAATAACCATCAATAATAACCCATCAAGACTCTTACGGTCACTACCGCGCCCACTAGAGGGCTACTTCTTATTCAGGTGTTTGGGGTACCGTGCTATTCCCTATGGGTCAGGCGCCCCACTTTTAGCATCTACTGGTGAGTTAACTTGAATTGGAGCGGTACCACTAACACTGAATGTCACACCTTCAATACTAATAAATCAATTCTTAGGTAAATCACATAACATTAACATCATCTAAAACATTTGGTGCACCAATATTATCCCCGGTAACGTTACCATATTTTCCACTCAGTCCTGGGCTGACCTGTGCACAGGAATTTGGGTAGTGTTCAAATGTCCTGCAGAGGTTTCCATCAAGGGTTAAGTATTATAGTAGAAAGCAGAGCTGTTGCTCATTTCAGCCACAAGATGGCGCTGTTCTCTCAACAGTCAATGAATATCAGCACATGTACTCTGCTGCAGGGTATAATGTCCAGGTATCAGCACAAAAACAGGATATAGCTGAAACGACCGTCTTAATTGTTCCCTGCAGCCTGTGTAAGGGTATGATCTGGGGAAAAGCTCTCACAATCCTTCCTTGTACAAGAATGCAATGTCAGTTTTGGATAGATTCTCTCATCACTCTTCCCTCTGACACTGGGGTGTGTGCAGTACACTACAGGCTAGGTTTTACCTTGAAAAAAGTTCTGTAGTTAGTGAATACTGTCTTTGGTGCCCCACTGCGTGTCCCCAGCTGTTCTCCGTCCACTTTGCTGGCAATGTCACAGTTCTGGCAGCAGCTTATCTTCTCTCTGCTCGGCTGCACATCCTCCCCCTTGTTCCGTCTACCATGCTGCTCTCTCACTCTCCTCCTTCCTGCACAACCTCTTCCTGTTACTCCCCCAGCCAATCAGGCCTTCATCCTCCTGTCAATCACTCCTGGGCACAAGTTTTCAGTAGCACAATTAACCCCTTGTAGCCCTGCATTTTAAAAGCGTTTATGCACTCCTCTGTGCTGTTCAACAGGGCTTTGAGGTACCACACACATAAAAGTTTGACTTACATCTGTTCACAACCCCTATGACAGGGGCAAACACAGGATTCGATGAGGGGGGTTTCCACGCCACGATACCAGTGGGCATGACCAGCATGTGTAGGGGCGTGGCTACAAACACACATCGGGTCAAACACACAAACATGTAAATTGTCCCATACACAGACAAGCACAGACTCACATATACATAAACACGTAGACATGTAAACTGCCACATACACAGTTTAGCACAGACACACCCATACACAAACACACACGGGATCAAACACACAGACATGTAAACTGCCATATACACAGATAAGCACAGATAAACACACACAGGATCAAACACAGACATGTAAACTGCCATATACACAGATAAGCACAGATAAACACACACAGGATCAAACACAGACATGTAAGCTGTCATATACACAGACAAACACAGACTGACACACATACACAAACACACACAGGATCAAACACAGATATGTAAACTGCCATATACACAGACTCACACATACACAAACACACACAGGATCAAACACACATACATGTAAGCTGTCATATATACACACACATTCTTACCTTCTTCTGCTGCCTCCTGCATTACACCCATGCTGGCTGTGTGGGAGGAAGGGGCGGGGCCAAACTGCCGGCAGAGAGCTGTGCTCACACAGCAGGGGACTGACTGGGAGACGATCCTCCCAAGCTACAAGCAGTAGTGGCTGGTCCCGGGAGAGGGGCCAGCCACTGTAAGCATACAGCGTCCCAGGTAGGACAGGGGTTTCTGGGGACTAGGAAACCCCCCCTGGGTGCGCCCCTGTATGACATATTGTACTACAATGCAGTATTATTAATCTGCTACAAGCTAATTTACATTCAGAAAGACTGTCAAGTTGGAAGTTGCTCAATTTAAGATTTGATTGTTATTTGTTGCTGTGAAAATCATTAATGGGAATGACCTAAAACTTTTTCTCAAATTTTCACAATATGAAGCTATTTCCTCTGCAAGTTTTGTTTATATATACTATCATATAACAGATTGCTACAATGATCTGCTTTTAGTCATATGCTCCCTCTGTTCCCATGGATACATGAACAACATGATACTTATCAATAAACAGTGCAGAGCAGAGTGTCATTTAGAATAATCTCACATCGCCTTTCTAGTTAACGGATCTGTTAAAATAATCTGTAACTCACAGCATTTAAAAAATCATTATGATGTAGATTTAGGTAGATTCTCCATGGACAAGTAACATTACATTTTCACTAAATCTAGTTATATGAAAATTCTATTGCTTTTTCAATTATCTGGAATAAGACATGAATCACTGGGATGAGGTGTATCTTGCAGCAGTGTTGAGTACATAGGTCTTGATTGACAGTGACACGTATGCCGGTTTACGTAGCATATATTTGTATCTTTTCGCACTTTGCTTGCTCAGAAAGTCAACATACACAACTAAGGCTTTTCAGACCTATGACCTTTTGGCTCTTACAACTCCTTACGCCTGAAGAGTTTTGGTGAGATAGGGAAGTGGTGTTCTAATGTAGGCAATGTAAGGGCATGTTCAAGCAATTGCAAACAGATTCAGAGTGGGACATAGTTGCAGACATAATTGAAAAAAGTTTTTATTTGTGAGAGGTCAGGGGCATGATACTTGAGATTTTAGTAGTCGCTTGCCCTTAGTTTAGGATTTGCCGAATTAGGCCTATAGTTGATGATGATAGTGTGAGGATTCACAACACTAGCTCTACTTCCAGATGACAGCTGTCAGATAACTATTCACAATGAGAGCTGCAAACACCTACTCTCAGGTCCGGTATGCAGCACTCTGCTCAGAACATCTAACTAGTCATCTCTCTTGGACTGCTGCACAGCTGCCTTTACTCTGCAATGGAAAGGTCAAGTCAACCAGAACATGTTTCTCCCCTATTTGTATCCTTTATAAATGCCCTCAGTTCTACCAAAGCTTTGCAGGAGCAAGTTTTGTTTTGCATTTCACTGCTTGTGATTTGAAGACTTGTTTTGTTTGACTGTACATTATGATTCTGCTTACTCCAATCCTTCGACTTTAGCTTTGTCCCTCACTGTTCTATCTTCCCCCATCCGCTGACTTTAGCTTCATCCATCACTACCAATCCATTTAGGAATAGCATGGCTGGGCGTGGTGTGTATCTGATAGCTACGCCAGCCAAGTGGTTCTTTCCTGCGAGTTGCCAGCACCATGAAAGGTAGATAGTAAAATACCTGTAGCTGATTGGGTGTGGTACGTTCTGCGATGGTGAATCTGTTGACAGACTGTCGACACCATAATAGAATGACAGCTGCTAGGTCCATTTTATGAACTTGGCTCTTTTTTCAGGGTTAAAATGCTAAATTGAGGGACTTGGAGAATCATGGATTACAGATGAAGAACCTGCATGTTGGCGAGTATAAAAAAAATTTTTCTATTATTTAGCTCAAATAAAATTAATCTTAAAATGAGTTATATGGTTTAATTACATTTTGGTTTGATGCACTACAGGTCCCAGTGGGCCCTGGGTGCAATGGTATGCTGGCATTTGTGGTTCTTACCCTAACAATCTATTTTACATTCACCACCCAGACTGATTTTCTTTGCAAATTGTTCTTTCTCTGCTGAACCACTCTGCCAGTCTCTACATTGGATTTTCACAGAATCCACTCTAAAATACTGCTACTAACATTCAAAGCTATCAACAAAACTGCACCTACAAAAATCTTCTCACTTGTCTCAAAATATTTTCCAACTCATCAACTACGTTCTGCACTCTCATTACATCTTCCCATTCCCGTCTACAGGACTTTTTTTTAGAGCTGCACCCACTCTGTGGAATTCCCTCCCTTGCACAATAAAACTTTCTTCTGGTCTACAAACCTTCAAGCATTCTCTGAAAACCCACCTCTTCAGGCACGCTTATAATATACTTCAACCACCCTCTTACCCTCACTAGGTTACCCTATAACCATCCTTTACACATTTCACACAACAACCCACTGACCCCCTGACCATCATAGCTGTGTGAATGGATCACATAGTATATGAATACATTTTTACCTCTGTAATCTGTCTGAACCAACATACAATATTTAGATTTCACCTCATGGTCCAACCCCCATTGTCCCATAAACTGTAAGCTTGTAAGCAGAGCCCTCTTATCTATTTGTCTGTTTTACCCAGTTTTGTTTATTACTGTGTTTGTCCGTAATTGTAAAGCGCTACATAATTTGTTGGCGCTACAGAAATAAATGTTGATGAAGATAATGATGATTTATGAACTGTAAATAAATTAAAGGTGTACCAAATTTTACATGAGCAAATGCTCTTGTTTACACAAAAGCACCAGGCTTTGTACACTAGACAGCAGTACACTAGACACCAGTTAATGGGCTCTGCAATGTAGACTGAACCGCAGTAATTGGTCTCTGCAATGTACATTGGCCAAAAGTAAACCAGTTCTGTATTGTTTACGATCCACAATGCAATGGACTCTTTATTGTATAGTTAAGGCCACTCAATGGGCGCTGCATTGTGCACATTGTATTGTGTCAAGAGTAGTGTTGTGTCTTTTTTATATATATAATCTGTTTTTATTGAAAAAAGAGCAGCCTATACATATGCATGTAACAATATAAACACAATTGAACATACATATATATATATATATATATATATATATATATATATATATATATATATATATACATATATCCCCCTTAACGTCCCTTTCCCCTGTTCTTTGAGTCCGATCCTCTTCTCTTCTTCGTTGCTGTTCTTCACTCCTCCGCGTTCACTCCTCCGCATTGAATGTCGGGTGTGATGATGCCCGACATTCACTGCGAGCGCATCATGGAATTGGGAACCAAGGACCTGAACGGTCAGGTGACCGCAAAAGGTAAGGTTTTTGGGTTTTTTTGTTTGTTTTTTTTGTTTTGTTTTTATAGGAGTCCTGCCTCGGGTCCCCTTGTCCGCTGGGTCCCCGGGCATCTGCCCATTGTGCACAGTCGGAAAGACGGTCCTGAATACCATTTGACATCTCCATTATGACTCCTAACACGTCCACCAGTTGGCCGACACGGGTTATCTCCATCCGAATCCAATGTTGAAAAGTCTGTTTTGGAAGGCCAGGAGGAAAGTCTGGGTTGTCGAAGAGTGAAGTCAGAGGTGAATGTTATGTGGAGATATGTGGGGTAGTTCGCAGTCTAGACAGCACTGTGCCTTTACATTAAGTCATATACTTTTCCATCATAATTCAAGGGGTCACTGCTGAGTTTATTGTGCAGGAGGGGTGCATTTTAACACCTTTGTCTTGGGTGCCAAAACAGTTTTATTCCTACATATTGGCTTTGACAGCCATGTCACAGTAAACATAATTGAGAAGCTGTGCTTAGTCATTTGAGGTATGAGTAGGGACAAAGAGAATGGCTTATCTAGATCTGGTAGACCAACTGGACATTTGTTTTCTAATACCTCAGAGAATGCACATATGAAAATCACGAACATCCTTGATAACATTTTTCAAATTTAATTAAATATTTTGTCACAATCTGCATCCAGCTACACTGCAGCATCTTCTCCATAGATACTGCTTTGCCTTCTGCAGAGGGACTAACTCCTCATTGTTGAATGTGGATGCCAATCCCCTGTTGCTGGCCGTTAAGAGACTGCTTTTCCCTGCAATCTGAGCCAGTTAATCAATTGTCTTTTCAGCAGCTGGATACTTAGTGTAATGCCTGTGGTTTGATACTGATTGACTCCCTGATCATCTTACTACCTAGTATCCAGCTTCAAGCTTCCCAGATTACCTGGATCTCCATGATACCAGTGCCTCTAGATCATCACTACCACCTGGCATCCAGCTCCAAACTTCCCAGCTTACATGGACAGCCGTGCTACCTGTGCCTGCAGACAATCGCTACCGCCTGGTGTCCAATTCCAAGCTTCCCAGCTTAACCTAGACATCCGGACACTCTGTGCCTGCAGATCACCTCACTTGCCTGGTAACAAGAGTCCTCAGTCCCTCAGCTTTATCTGCCAATCCAGTACTTGTGTTATCTGCTGTTACAGACTCACCTCTCTGGGTTCCAGCGCCAGTGCCGCGATCGGCGCTTCTGGTTGGCGGGTCACATGACCTGACTGTCAGGGCGGGTAATTCAAATCTCCTCCTCTACTTAAACCTCGCTCTGACACTGATCGTGTGTCAGAGCAACATAGTTGCCGTGCGTCTGACTCCCTGCAGTTCCTTGTGTCTGTACCGCTGTTCTCCCTGTGAGTGCCTTCTGCTGGATCTTCCGTGTACCAAACCCTGCTTGTCTGACTACGCTCTGCTGGATCTGCCGTGTACCAAACCCTGCCTGTCTGACTACGCTCTGTTGGAATCTGTTCTACCTCACTGGGGTCAGTGTCCTCTTCTGGGTACTTCCGTCCATTTCTCAGCTCCGTGGTGCTGCCTCCTAAAGCATTCCAGGGAACCGCGATCTGTGAGTCCATCCTGCCTTGCGGTGGTTTTTGGTGAATACCTTATAACTCGTTAGATTCCGAACCCTTGGTTTGCCAGCGTTAATTAGGATCAGCACAGCTTCAGATATCAACTCCGGTTGAAAAATGTGCTTTCTCATTTGCTAGATTTCAGTTTTACCTCTACGGTCCATGTTTATTCCTAGTATGGTGTTCATAGTAGAAATCCTGACAATTCTATACTAAAAGTATGAACTTTTCTAGCAGCCCCAATTTATAGCATTTTGGCTAGTAAATATCTAGACTAAAGGTAATACAAGGCCACAGAGATGCAACCATGCCAACACTGATAATAGAGCATGCATCTTGTGCTAAATTACAGCAGGCATTTTGAATGTTCTTTTTTTCACTGATAGGCACAAGAACCCCAAAATTATTTTACAATCACCTCAATAAGCAGTTTGCAGGATGTTACAAAATACATTTGATCTAGTCTCATCTATGCTGATACAATGTATTCATTGTAATAGTTGCTGTTGTTTACCATTTGCTTGTTAATAAAAATAAAAACTAAGTTTGAGGATCAAACATGAATACATGAATAAATAATCGGTCAATTTATAAAACATCCCATGGGCATGCTTCACCTGCATATATTAAAGTATCATTAAAAGTGGCTAAAATTGAATTAATTACATTTTCACAGAATATTAAATTTTACTCCCAAGATTATGGCTGAGCAGTGACTAATGATCTCCCATGGTTCCTGTGCATCACCTATAAATCACACTGTAATTTATTTGTATCTAACTAAAGCCAATTCGCATGTCCCATGAACATGTGTGCTTCATTAGATTCGTCGGATTATCTGGCTGATTATTTGAGATTTCAAAAGTAATTTGTGCTCATTTTACAGTACCTTATTTAAATATGGCTCAAAGTACTTATGTTTACTTTCGAAGGCTAGTGCAAATATAAGGCCAAAATGAATACCCATACATTAAAATAGAATGTTAAATAATTCTACCCTTCCTTTTATATATTACACCCCTCCCGACAGCTAGCAAAAGCTAGAACCCTAAGGAGAGGAATTGTTAATCTAAATTACTCATGGAAATTAACACACTATACCAGTGATGGGTAACAGGCGACCCTAGAGCTGTCTACGGCTCTCCAAGTCTTCACCGGTGGCCCCTAGCTTCTTGTGTTTTATGTTCCATCAGTCCTATTCTCTGTTTTCTGTCCTATTAACCCCAGCTCTAATTTTCTGTTGTATGCTCCACCAAGCTCAACTCGCGGCTCCATATCTTAATGAATAAGACAAGGCCGGACTGGGACTAAAAATCAGTCCTGGCATTTAAAGCACACAGGCCCACCTGTTGGGGCTCCATGCAATATATTGTTGTACACTGATGCTGGTGCAGTGCACGCTGCTGGTGCAGTACAACATAATGTAGTATAAGTGTGTGTGTGTTGGGATATTTATTTCTCCAAATGACCCTCAGCATTACATTGTTAGCACCCCCACTACATCAATAAATACCATGACAATACATTATTAGTACCCAAATGACAGCAATAAATAACCCCTCACACACACTCATACTACATCAATACCCACCCACATTACAGCAACCAGCATAACCCTCCCCACACACACATTACAGCAACCAGCATCACCCCCCCCCCCCCACATTACAGCAACCAGCATCACCCCCACTTTACAGCAACCAGCATCACCCCCCCATTACAGAAACCGGCATCACCCCCCACATTACAGCAACCAGCATCACCCACCACAATACAGCAACCAGCATCACCCCCCCACATTACAGTGTCCAGCATCACTCCCACATTACAGCATCCAGCATCACTCTCGCTTTACAGCGTCCAGCATAACCCCCACATTACAGCAACCAGCATCACTCCCCACATTACAGCTACCAGCATCACCCCCCACTTTACAGCAATACCATCTCCTACTTATTAGTAATACCAAGCCCCAAACACACCACAACATTGCCACCACCACATCACCCCATACTACAGCAATACCACCAATTATACAGGCGCCACTGTAGGAAACCAATTTTTTGATTTTTTCAAATCTCCCAAAAATAGCAACAACAGAGTACTTACACACATATAATTAACATTTACCCTCTTCCCTCTAATGGCAAAATTTTCATGAATCATGCCACATGAAATAAAACTCTAACAAATATATCAGAAAAAAACATAACTATTGAATGATCATTTGAACCCACATGGCCTCATTAAAAGTATTTCCATCTACAGCAAAATGTCAGAGGAAATTTTTTTTTTACTACAGTAACTGGATATGCATCTTTTCCATTCATTTTAAATAACACAGTATATAAATTAAGGGGGATAGATGAGGTGGGTGAGAGATAATTGGATGTGATCCATCAGTTTGATTAGATAGGAAACATTTAGATTATTTACCTAGAGACGTGTACCCCCTTGACTCACAGGCTGGGCCGACAAGAGGAATTTTGGGCCCCGCTAAAGCAACATCTTTGAGCCCCCGTCATATTCAACAATGAGAGACTTGCCTTTGGCAGAAGTTCATATGATGCCACACCGTAGTGCCCCCAGTTCATATTATGCTACATTGTAGTGCCCCAGGTCATATTATGCCACATAGTATTACCCTAAATTCATATTTGGCCATGCAGTAGTGCTCACAAATCATATTATGGCATAGTAATGCCCCCAAATCATATACCATACAGTAGTGCCCCCAAATCATATTATGTCCCAATAGTGCCCCCAAATCATAGTATGCCACAATAGTGCCCACAAATCATATTATGCCATACAATAGTGCCCCCTAATCATTAGTAGTGCCCAGACAGAAACTCATTCACTAATAAAAATTGATATGACATATCAGATACTGAGAATGTGAGTCCTAGAAGCAGCTTAATACACCATTTACAATGCAAACAAAAATAGATATATCGACACAATCACAAATAAAATTTATGACAAGCAGTGTTTTTTCCTCTTAATTAAAAATATCTGTACAGTTAGATATGCAAGAAACATTACAGTGCAATAATGAGCAATACATAGTGTTTTAAACGTCATTGGATACACAGTTGTGCCCCCAGTTCAAGAAAGGATGCTCAAAAACACATTGCACACGAGAAATATTTATGAACTTACCTGATATTCCCCCTGGCTCTCTCACCCCTCTTCCTGCACCCCCTACCCCCCTGGCTCTCTCACCCCTCTTCCTGCAGCCCCTACCCCCTTGGCTCTCTGACCCCTTTTCCGGCAGCCCCTACCCCCCTGGCTCTCTCACCCCTCTTCCTGCACCCCCTACCCCCCTGGCTCTCTGACACATCTTCCTGCACCCCCTTCCCCACTGGCTCTCTCACCCCTCTTCCTGCACCCCCCTACCCCCTGGCTCTCTCACCCCTCTTCCTGCACCCCCTACCCCCTGACTCTCTCATCCCTCTTCCTGCACCCCCTACCCCTCTGGCTCTTTCACACCTCTTCCTGCACCCCCTACCCCCTTGCTCTCTCACACATCTTTCTGCACCCCCTTCCCCACTGGCTCTCTCACATCTCTTCTTGCACCCTCTACCCACCTGACTTTCTCACCCCTCTTACTGCACCCCCTACACCTCTGGCTCTCTCACACCTCTTCCTGCACCCCCTACCCCCCTGGCTCTCTCACACATCTTCCTGCGCCCCCTTCCCCACTGGCTCTCTCACCCCTCTTACTTCACCCCCTACCCCTCTGGCTCTCTCACACCTCTTCCTGCACCCCCTACCCCCCTGGCTCTCTCACACATCTTCCTGTGCCCCCATCCCCACTGGCTCTCTCACCCCTCTTCCTGCACCCCCTACCCCACTGGCTCTCTCACCCCTCTTCCTGCACCCCCTACCCACCCCACTCACCCCTCTTCCTGCACCCTCTTCCCCTCTGGCTCTCTCACACCTCTTACTGCACCCCCTTTCCCCATGGCTCTCTCACACTCATGACAACTCTGCCCTCCCCCATGCAATCCACCCCGCGCAAAAATCGCAGCAACCCTTCCCCGGCGATCCCCACTCCCCTTCAGAAAAAAAAAATCTTTAGGGCGAAACTGAAAACTGTGTCCAGATTGCAGGACACATTGCCAGTTCAGAAGTGCCGGTACACTTCCAGCACTGACAGAGGGAGGAAGCAGGTAGCTGGTTCCTGGGGAGGAGCCAGCCACCAGGAAGCATCATGCTGGCCCATCTAACCATAGGTCCTTCTGGTATTTGCCAGAAGAGCCAGATGGCCAATCCAGCCCAGGAATAAGAGGTGGGCCATAAAACAGAGTGTAACGAAACAAGTGTGATAACACTAACCATTCTGAAAGATACTGGTGGGGCTAAACTAATTAGTGTCCATTGTTCCAGACAGGCCATCTAGCAGGGGAGGTTCTGTGGAAGGACAGCTCATCTTCACTGCCCTCTCCCCCCCCCTAAACCAGCACTGATCAATTGTTAAGAAGAATAGACCCAGAGGTTTGCCTAGGGAGGGGAAAACACTGTGGAAATTTGACCCTAGATGTAAGGAGCCACTCCAGGGGGGGAGGTGGTGTTCATTCTGGGATTTCAATCATGAAAGGTGCAAGATCTGGTTTTAATTTGTCGTTCTCTACTAGAGTCTACATATGAAGCTGAGAGAGATCCATGGGTCATCAAGTCTGGACAGCCAGGTGACTGTAACTCCTTAAGCTAGTGTGGTAAGGGACAGTCGATGTGGTAAATCTGCTTGACATTTATTTACTGTGTGTACATAATATTGTTGTTTGTCAATATGACAATAAATGTACTGTTGTACTTTTCTAACTGCATTTCTAAGTGACTATACGAATCCTAGAAGAGACTAAAATTTAACTTGATCTTCATCATCAACATCATCAACATTATTTATATAGCGCCAGCATATTTCGTAGCGCTTTACAATTGATCTTATTTTTTGCAAGGAGCAGCAAACTTCCACATCACATAACCTCCCTCACACAACGCAGAAAGGATAAGCACTACCAGCACACAATTGATATAAGAGGAGGAAGGTTGTGCAGTCTGCTAAATGTGGTCTGCCTTCCTTTCTTCCAAGGTCGATATTGTCTACAAGGGGACACTTTAGAGATAAAAGTAGTGTGTACCCTGGAATGATGAAAGATTATTGTTTCAAAGCACATGAAATTGTTGATCGAGATTTTCAAACTGAACTGAAATTCTCATTCAACAATGGAACAATGTTGTTCCAATTCTGCAGTGTGTATTCACTCACAATCATGATCTCCATAGTGTTTACATAGTCATAATCTTTTCAGCAAATGGTTGCGACAGATGAAGAGCACAGATCTGAAGGTAAATCTTGTAAAATGTGTATATTATATATGTCAGGATTCCCAATATGAAGACTACTGAGAGAACGTAAGTGGAATAAAGTGGTTTATTAATAACACATGTACACAGGTTTAGGATGGCAGTTATAGCATGGAGATCTCAGAAAGCCACAGATGCAGCAGAGAATGGTCAATAATGGTCAATAGTAATATAGTTTAAAGAGTCAGTGCTGAGAAACCAGATGACAAGGTCTGGTTCAGAGGCTGAAGGTGCAGGATTAACCACGGTTGTCAGGATACCTGGATAACTCAAGAGGCACCATGGATGGTAGGACTCCAGGTTACTCAGGAGATACGAGGCACCGGATGAGTGATGGGTGTCAGGACTCCAAGTTACTCAGGAGGAACGAGGCACCAGATGATCATCAGGCAGAGAAAGTGTAGTGGTCTGCAGGGCGGAGTACTCAGAGGTCCAGGTAGGCAGACAACCAGGAGACGGGAGGTGTAACAACTGCAGACACAGGAGCTAGATAGCTAAATAGCTGCAACAGATTATAAATGCTGGATTGCTAGGGGAGCAATACACTGTAGACACAGTAACACAGGAAAGTCAAATTAGTCAGGGATCAAAGCCAGACGGTCCATTATGATACCAGGGGGAAAACAGGTGCAAAGTCACAATAATGTTGGGTCATAAGTCACAGGAAGAGATGCCAAAACAAAGGAACAAACAGAGGTAAATACTAGGAAATTAATCAGGGATAACACACAGGAGAACCAGCAGAGGTTAAGGCAACAGATAAACTGGCAAAGACTGCTGGGAGAGACAGTCTTTTAAAGGCTAGAAACAGGTGCTAAGTATCCCAGAGTACCGGTCTGAGCTCTAGCAGGTAGAAGAACAATCCAAGTACCACAGTGGCTCCTTTGGTGGAACAGCAGTACTGCAGGCTGGATACATATAATGGCAAAGTACAACACAGTTCTTGGCAGACAGCAGCTGCAGGAGGCAAGCAGCATCCTCATGGAAGATGCTGCAGAGCAGCTGGATGAAGATCGTGACAGTGTGCATATGAGTTGTCATGCTGATTGTGACTATTTATTTCATCAGTCGTTATAGATACCACATCAGGAAAAAATTTCTGTAGTGTGTACCTAGCCTTACTCTCAAAAGTTGGTAGAAATATTGAATTGTCAGATTTGTTTGTTATAGCTTGTAACAGTTGCTTATCTTACATTAAAATGTCTGCTATGTCATTACAGATTGATGTAATTTAATGTTTTAGTTTATTACTGAGATTATGGGTTATATGGGGCTTTTTTGAAGGTTAGAGGACTGCATGTGAGGACCTTAAGTAGGGGAGTAACAATAGCCATAGCCAGTGGCAGAACTACCACTGCAGGGGGTGTGGCTGCTACAGGGCCCACAGGTGAGGCGGTGGCAGAAATTCTGTGTCAGCCTCTCAAGGTCCCCTTTCTGCTTTCAGAGCATGTGGCCTCTCCTCGTTCTAATTGGGGCTTCACAGCTAATTCAGTAAACCTGCCCCTGCTCTGCTCTCAGAAGATGCTGAAGCAGCATCGCTGGGCCCTCCCCAAAATCTCGCTATGGGGCTCGGCAATGTCGTTTTCTACTCCTTCCCATACTGCTCCTACAGGGCCCAGTGGATTTCAGGCCAGTAAGGCATATTGACATTTTACATGTCAAGGAAACTCACATAGCAATATACATGCTAAATTCCTAACACACAAGCACTGCTTTACTCTGTGAATACTGTGAACAGTAATCACAAAACAAATCAGTATCTATGTGTTATGAGTTTACACTGATGCTACTTGATATGTGCAGGAAAAGAATACATAAACACAGAGGCTATTGAATATGGCTTTGCAAAGCACTTGTGAGCCATTGACCTTCTCACAGCTCACCTATTGGAACTAACTGTTTTGACTATAATATAGGTGTTTTTTTGAGGTGTTAGGGTTTGATAAAATAGGGGTACTTTTAAACTAGACTACAGTAGTCCTTATTTACTCCTCTAGACAGAGTAGTGTTGTGTATGGCAAAATGTTGCTATGAGGCAGAGGTGGTCTGTGCAGTGGAGCAGGGTGACAATTTCCACCTTTGTTGCCAGCTGCCTGGCAGCCAAGAAGCAGACAGAGGGTGCTGCCTGACTGCTCCAATTGTGGTTTAAAAACAATCAGAGCAGCCAAGGAGCATCATCTACCTACTTCTCAAGCATCAGGGACAGCCATGCACTGTATGACCACAGAGTTACTAGATATGACAGGCTTCTATGTCACTGTAGTGCTCTGTGTATTGTATATAGGTCACTAGAATGTTGTCTGTATTGTATATAGTTCACTAGAATGCTTTATTCTATACACAGAGCATTCTACTGACCGATATATCATTTATATATCGGTCAGTAGAATGCTCTGTGTATAAAATATTGGCCATTAAAATACTGTTTGTATTGTATATAGATCACTAGAATTGTCTCTGCTTTGAATACTAGTCAAACCGAGCTGGTAGGGGTTGTATTTGATTATAGCTTTTTGACAAAACATTTTCATATTTTTCATTGGTTATATAAACCAAACCCACCTTAGACAAACCACACCTGCACACATTTTACTGTCGCACCAAGCCGATGAAAATATAGCCTGGGCCATTTGAGCTTGCCTCCTAGGTTAGCAGTTGCCAGTAATCCCCTTTATTCCTCCTGTATTTAGGTATAGAGATTTACCTTGATAAACAACCAAAAAGGGTATAGAAACAGTAATAGAAAAGCAAGCTGATTCTTAGTGCACCCAATGTTCCAGCTTTGAAAGGTGAGATCTTTTCTTTTGTGATTAGCATGTAATCCCACTGAGCATACAGCTCTCTGATGATCACAGAGCTGTGCAGTTAAACTGTCTTATTTAACCGTCTGCATGACAATGCTCTTCCCCGCCCGCTGGCTTTATAAATAATTAATTTGCTTTGCATTAAAGGTCATCAAAGATTGTAAAGATTTCTATTCATGTGCTTGGGTTGTGGTTTAACCAGCCTCCTCTCTCCTCTGTGGGTTTAATTGAACACAACTAAGCATAAAATAATAAGCTGGAGACAAGCTGCTTTGCTGCAGATTCTATCCTAAAAGCGTTGTATATATATCTTCTACATTTCCAGAAACAGTAACTTAGATCATTGATTATTCATTTGCTTTGCTGATTGATATTTTATCTATTTAGTTACAGCTGTTACTTAAGAAATTCTCAGTGTATTCCCATGTGAACGGAAAAGAAATAAACATTTTATGAAGCACACAGATTTTTGTTCCTTTGAAATCCTTTTATCCTTTATCCATTATTTTCTTGATTGTATACTTGCAATATCCAGAGCTGGTCTATTTGATCAAGGAGCTCTCTGAGAATATACTAGGGTAAGTAATTTTGTCTGTAACAATTTTGTGATACATTGAATCAAGGGATTGGGTCTGGGGTATATATCCTGGTTGTTTTAGCAGCATATAGGAATCTAATCTGAATATTTTATCTCTTATCTAATGCACAAGACACAGTCTAATCAATAAAATTGTAATTAAGCTTTGTTACCCTAATGCTTATTTTTAACATTTAAATTAGGATTTAGAATCAGTACAGTATTCATACAAACTTTAAAATAAGCATTTGGTGTATCTATAGCAAATACTACTGGGTTCCTGTTACATAAGCAAAATGCAACTCTGGATGCATAAAACTTTAATTTGCAATACGATTTAGTACATAGAGGACTTTGCTATTTAGCTATTGAATAGTTTAATCGTTTCTACTGTGCTAAAGTGTGCTGAACCATATTTTTGTTACTATTATCCATACATGCTATACCACTTTACAAGTATATGTCCATAATTCAATGCAACAAACTAATATAAATTATACATATACTTAAAAATAAGTATTTAAACACATTAAAAAAATTGTAAGATAGCTCCATGCACTATGCTGTTGCAGCTTAGTATTAGTCCCTAACTTTACGTACATAATTTATAATAATTTAAAGAGAGAGCTTGACATTTTAATTAACACAAAATATATTTTTGCTGAATAAAATTAAGTTATCGTCTTTGGTAGCATTATTCAAAAGTAATTACAGTTCAAACATCATTTTTGAAAGCCTGCAGTTTTCCAGTAGGTTGTTTGGTAAAGAGCAGCTATTCATAGATGCAACAACAGAATTACTGCAAGTTAGAAGCTTAAGTTCAAGTTCAACATGTCAGTTATAACTGTAGTAACTTGTGAATTTAGTATCTCAGACAAGTGGACTTCCATTCATGTATGCTAAATATTTGTACATCACCCCCAAATTGATTCGGGGTAGTTTATGTCTAACCTTTGGCAGTTGTCTGCCATTTTTAGACCTCTTGACCTGTACATCTGATCCCAATGATTTTGTGCCATTACTCCATTTACATTAGACCAACCACCTACTCCTAGACCATTAATGCACGTTGTTGTATTGTGAAAATATGGTCATAGAATAGGCAAACTAAATAGCAAACTAAATAGCCCACTTTTTTTTATTCCAATTGCTATTTTGTCTTTAAACTGTACTCAGTGGTTTTTAATATCCCCTACTTCAACTTCAATGATTCACTACTTACTGACGCCCATACTGTTTACTGTGGCTACATAAGAAGCTAAGTAAATGCCACATTAAAGCTGTTTCCAATGTTGACTGAAGTCATGGATTCAACATGAAAATCTCAGTAACGTAACATAAAGGAAAGAAAAAGGATATTCAGCCATTTTATATATTAATTTGAAGGAGTGTGGATTCTCCAGTTGGCAAGTGCATACAAACAAATGACAGCTTGCAAACCAAGCAACTCTAATGTGTTGCAAGTGTTACAGAAGAATTATCACTTAAATTAGTTGTAGGTTATTTTATCTGTTCTAGACTCGTAAAAATTCAAATTAACACTTTATAATAAAAGTGCGTTTTTGTCTTCTTTACGTAAAAGTGTATGAGAGAAAATAAATTCTGTTTTGGTTGTTGTAGTCTATAAATACTGTACTGGGGGCAGCTAGTTGTAGCTAGAGATACAGTTAAACAGAAATATATCATTAAAACTGTGTGCTCAATTATGGGATTAAGGGGTCTATATACTAAAACAGTGCTGTGAAAAATCATTATGCAGCGCTTCCAATTATATGGTTTACGCCCAACCACATGATAAAACCAAATGTGAAACATGCGGTTTTACTATTTCCATTACATTCCCTAATATCCCAGCCTACTCAACTTTGTGCCCGGTCCGCTAGGGGATTGGTTTAAAGATTATATCCCGCATCTAGAGCATGTCAGCCCATGCTGAGTAGTGCTGGGCCCTCCTGCTACCCCTGGCCATTGACTGCCATGGTAAAACTGTGAACATTTAATGAATTGCACTCTACAAATGCTAGCATGCTCTGACAGCCCATGACTGTTCTTGCATGCCGGTGCCAGTGCACTACATGTGTTGCCACTGACCCTAAAAATGTAAATATTCTCCCCTGATCCTAAAGATATAAATATTATTGCCCCATTCCTAAAATAGAAGAAATGATGCCCCCACGATTTAAATAATAATGTCCCCATAATAATTTAAGCAATCATGCCCCCATAAATAATAATTTATTTTGACCACCATAAAAACGCTGCTCCCATAATAAATAATTACCTGACATCTTCATCCTGTCTTGGTCTGATATAATCCAATAGGATTTATTATTTATTGTTATTGTTACTCATTAACAACATTTAGGGGAACATTTACTAAACTGCGGATTTGAAAAAGGGGAGATGTTGCCTATAGCAACCAATCAGATTCTAGCTGTCATTTTGTAGAATGTACTAAATAAATGAGAACTAGAATCTGATTGGTTGCTATAGGCGACATCTCCACTTTTTCAAACCAGCAGTTTAGTAAATCTAGCCCTTAATCTTTGTTTTAATTCATTGAGATCCATAGTGTGCTTTGACACAATAGGCCAACTTTCTCCAACCCAATGGTATAAACCTTGACCTTATCGTAATAAAGGTGGGGAAGTTGCTGTATTTTGATTAAAGCAAGTGAACCCCTGTTTCCTCTTGTAAAAAGCAGATGTTAAAAGAAAAAGTGTATATTTAAATCTTCCTTTATTTTTATTTGATTTGAGAGCACGGTTTATTTATGGTACCATCAGTGAAACAAAACATGCAAGGAAATTGTCCGAATTTAATTATAATGCAGCATACTGACATGGGTTGAGACAAGACTAAATATTTGACTACAAGTAACAAACAAGGAAATTATGGGACATATTCAATTCTTTTGAATCCCTGCGGCGTTAAAACTATTACCGTTATTACGGTAATAGTAAGCTGGATTTCAGCTCGCGGCTCAGGGTGCTGCAAGCTGAAATCCAGCAAGAAAACTACCGTAATAACGGTATTTACGTGTGCTATTACCGTAATAATACCGTAATATCTCTTCCCCCCTGGTTACCTCCTCCCATGCTCGAATCCAAGACTTCTCCCGCGCTGCCCCCCTCCACTGGAACCAGCTCCCCAGCTCCATCAGAACTTCCCCCAACCTGTCCAGCTTCAAACGGGCCTTAAAAACCCACCTCTTCCTTAAAGCCCTCCAGTCCCCCACCTAATTGACCTCCTCCCAGTCTCCCCCTACTCCCCTCCCACTCCTGCCCTCCCTCCTGTCCCCCTCTTACCTCCCTCCTTTTCATTCTCCTCTTCCCCCCTCTCCGTCTCTGCCTCTGTTCTCCCCATTCCCTCCTCCTACCATTGCGTCTCTGTCCGTCCTACCCTCCCCTTAGATTGTACGCTCCTCCGAGCAGGGCCTCCTCTCCTTCTGTTCTCCACCACCTTAACTCTGCTCTCCAGCTCCTTGTCTCTTCCACGAGGTCCTCCTGCCCTTCTACCCCTCTCTCTACCCCGCTTGGGGCTCTCGCCTCTCATCTAGCTGTACATTGAGCTTCGGAGTTACTGTGCTTTTTGTTAACTGTACCGTGCTGTCTCACCCTGTATCGTGTTTCTGTCTGTCCCTGTACGGCGCTACGGATAGCTAGTGGCGCCCTATAAAAAAAATAAAATAATAATAATAACGGTAATAGTGCGCCCGCCGCAAGATTTTGGGCGTTTTCGCCAACAATGGAATATGCCCCTATGTCCTATCATTTTCTTGGAAACAATCTTACAAAATGTATACTTTTGGGTGTCAAGAAAGGTTCACATTTAAATCTATAACAAAATTGCTTATCACTGTTTAACACAGGTGCTTTACCATTTTTTAAACCATTTTTAACAGCTAAGAATTAACAGCAGGAACACATACATAGACTTTTTATATCTTGCCATAGTGGAAAGCATGTACACTGTACCAACATTTTTTTAAACCAGTTTCAGAACTGAGCTTTATTTAGCTTTGGTTAATTTTTCATATTGTTACTGAAAATATTTCTGGCTCTTGCATAACTTAATTACCAAAAAAATAGAAGCTTCAAATGAAATAGAAGTCTGCTTATTTAAATTTTGTTTACAAAAAAAATTCTGTACTCCATTTTCAGAATATCATCAATATTTACATGCATCTGTATTTTATAGAGCAACAAATTTCTTTGTTACACTTTCACACATAAATAAGGAAATAACCTATTGATTGGAGTAAGTGTGCTGCTTAGCGATTACACTATTAAAATTAGTACAATGCAGGAAAATGTATTTAAAACAAGTTAAAATCAATGTGGCCACCAGAGTGACCGCCAAAAAAAGCGGGTTAAAGGTGAGCAAAAGCAAGTTAACAGTCATTTTTAATAAATTATATATATATATATATATATATATATATATATATATATATATATATAAACACTGTAATTGTGTATTTGGACAGGTATGTTTGTTTGAAAAACACCAGGGAGATTGTTTTGTGAGGGAAGGATCTTCCTGAAGGATGCGTTTAACTTTAGGAAAAAGCTGGTAAGGGTCCCTGGGGTATAAATGGTGAGAGAAGGTTAGCTCCATTTATAAGGCCCAGTCTGGGTCTTCTGATTTTCCTGTCTGACAGCAGACTGATTAATGGCATACTTGTCAACTTTTCCTCGTTGACATCAGGGAGATCCTGGGGGAGGTGGATGTGCAGGGGCGGGGCTTGACGAATCGCATCATTTTGACTATGATGATGCGATATTTGCCCTGATTTCTGGGAGGTCTCCCAGAAATGCGCGAGTGTCACTCACCGGACTGTTAGTTCCTCTGGCTCAAGACCTAGGTCTCTCTCTGTCTTGCCGGTGCCTGTCTTGCGCCGCGGCCGCCCGCCATCTTGACCAAGGGTCTGCGCATGTGCAGACCTACAGACTGTTAAAACCTTGTTTCTCTGCTCATTGGATGATTAATTACTTCTCACTATTTTAGACACCTGTGGTCCTTCTACCTTTGCCTGTTCTTGGTCCTCATTTTGCCGAGGTACCAAGGAGTTCCCTGTTCCTGTTTATGGTACCTGTTTGCTGTGGACGCTACCTGCACCTGGACAAGTCTCCATTCCACATCAGTGGTAATACCTGTCAGCCGCAGACCGCTCCATGCTACCTCATATCTTATCTGCACCTGCACAAGTCTCTATTCCACATCAGTGGTAATACCTGCCAGCTGCAGACCGCTCCACGCTACCTTGTATTCTACCTGCTCCTGGACAAGTCTTCATTCCATGTCAGTGGTAATACCTGCCAGCCACAGACCGCTCCACGCTACCTTGTATTCTACCTGCTCCTGGACAAGTCTTCACTCCACGTCAGTGGTAATACCTGCCAGACACAGACCGCTCCACGCTACCTTGTATTCTACCTGCTCCTGGACAAGTCTTCATTCCACGTCAGTGGTAATACCTGCCAGCCGCAGACCGCTCCACGCTACCTTGTATTCTACCTGCTCCTGGACAAGTCTTCACTCCACGCCAGTGGTAATACCTGCCAGCCGCAGACCGCTCCATGTTACTTTGTATCTTACCTGCACCTGGACAAGTCTTTACTCTACGCCAGTGGTAACACCTGTCAGCCGCAGCCTACACTAAAGCTACATTGTATGTTACCTATTATCGGGACTAAGTTTTACTTTGCACCTGTAGTGATAGCTGCGAGTCGCTGACTCTTCCACTACACTGTGTTATTGGCTGTCCGTATAGACTTTCCTTCAGTTGTCAAGTATTTGCCTGTTTTAAATTACCTGCGTGCTAGGCACCTTGGAACTCTCTCTTCCCATTATTACTGCCCATCATACTTACCAGTTCATCATTGTTTCTACTACTCAGAGACTATATATATCTTCTGGCATTCCCTCTTCTATTCAGCTTGAGCAGATCCGCATATTTACCATACTCCCCAGAGGGCCGCGACCTGCACAGTGGAAGCCGCTAAAGCCCATACTTCCTTGCGGGAGTTCCTGGAGAAGACCAGCCACTGTGTTAGACTCCGCGCCTCTGGTGGTTAAAGCTACATCTGGTGAAATCTGGGTCAAAACTTCTAGTGCCCGTGACAGGGAGACACCCGGGAGAGTAAGCAACTATGCGTTAAAGAAAAAAAGCTAATAAATCTCTAGAGACTGAAGTGTCTTTTACATTTCTGTCTCCATTACTGAAGTCATGTTGTCTTACCTGTCAGTCTTTGATTAAATCTTGGTCTCTATGAAAATGGCCACCTCCATAGGCATTGATACATGGACATAGGACACAAATTTCTGAACTGTGTCATCATGCCACAAATGGCGAAGCCAACCACGTCTTGTACTGGCCCAGCATCAGGGAGAATGCCAGACTCTTAAGGGAGTGAGGAAGATCACCCCTATTTCAGGGAGTCTCCCTGACATTCAGGGAAAGTTGGCAAGTATGCTTAATGGTTGCACCTGTGAGAGGTGTGTGTATAAAAAGATGTCAGATCAGTCTCAGTCTCTGCTCTGTCTGGTGGAAAGGGACTGCAGAGTCTCTAGAAGAGAAAGCCTTGGTTGTGAGTAAACTATATGTGCTGCAACTTATTATGTTTTCTTTTATAGTCTGACAGGAAAAAAATGACTTATGTTCAGTTAGTGCTCGACAGGCAAGGTGTTTATTTTGAAGTTTTTCTTTATTTGTTCTGGTTAATAAAACAGTCTGAGGCCAGTTTTAACAAAATTATGGACTTGTGTGATTTATTGGTTGCTGTATATTAACATACAACACCCCAGAAGATGGCACCTGTTCCCCTAACCAGGTTACTATATATATATATATATATATATATATATATATATATATATATATATATAATGTGTGTGTTGTCCCTGAGAAAAGTTCTATACTGAAACATTGGAATGGATTAAATACACCCTTTTGATACAAACTACAATTTATCTTAAATTAAATCCTTGAGTGCCTCCTCACCTGGAATCTATTTATTATGCTATCCATACAAGTGAAGTACCGAGGAAGGCAACACAGTAATGTACACATGTTATTTATGTGTGGCAAGAACCTGCATACTATATATATATATATATATATATATATATATATATATATATATATTGTGGCAAAGAGGTCTATTTTCCACACCTTTCCTGCATAGGGATAGGCGAGGTCCCGGGAGGTCTGCAAGGGATAGCTGCATATAGAGTTAATTCCCACACAGTCTTTCCCATCTCACACAAACACACAGGTGTACCATATGCATTTATTGATTTATTGTCTGTGATTGTTTGCAGTGTTTAGGTGGGGGTTAAAGGACTGTGTTGTTCATTTTATGTGTGTGACTGATGCTGGAAGAGCTGGCCAGTCAGTAGAGAGCTGGACTGTGTTTAGTTAGCATTAGGGTCACCAGGAGGTGTTAGCAAAGGGTATTGTTAACTGGTGTCATCCTGACTAAGAATTGCTTTTTATTGTGACGCAAACAATAAAGTACTGTTTAATTTGAAGCTGTCTGTGTCTGATGTCTGCGGGGTGTCAGTGCCAGAAGTACTACAATTGGTGTCAGAAGTACTACAAGAAGGACGCATTTGTTACAAGTGGTGTCAGAACTGGGATCGCCAAGGACAGCCAATGCACAGCTGTCCACCCAACCTCCAGATGCAAAACGTGGTGAGTGGAAAATATTGACTGCCACTGTCACACACCAAACTGTGTATTAAGCTGTCCGTTACAGAGAAAAATTGCTGGATTGCTGAGAAAGCAATTTTTTTTTTCTATGGAGAGAAATATATGAGCAATGTTACTGGAACTGTGCTGTGTCTGTTGTTTTGCAAAAGAAACCAAAAGTTTTAAAAATTGCTGGGCGTTGTAGTGCTGCACCCTGTTTGTTCTCTGAACTGTTATTTGGGTGTGGTCCTGCTGTTTACCTGGGTGTGCAAAAAAAAACAAGTTGAAGAATCTCATACTTTCTGTGCAAGCCTGGTGTTACCTGAGTCAGACTATTTAGGCATGGCAGAGTACCATACGCAGAGAATATGCAGAGAGGACTATGGAGAGAAATATGGAGAACTTTTAGAGAAGGAATCTCCTGGCTGGAGAAAGAGTTGAGGGACTCAAAGCAGCATTGTGCTGAAAAGCTAAAAATCCAAGACACTGTTTCTGATTCCCTGAGAAAAGAATTACAAGAGTTTTGTGAAGCAAAAGAAAGGGCAGTTGCAGCTCTTAAGGAGATAAAAGCAGAGAATGAGGAAAGAGGAAAAGCAGTGGAAGCTCTTCAACAGACGGTAGCCGAGAAAGTCAAAGAGATTGCTGCGCTGAAACAAGAGCTTGTCACTGTTCAGCCCGTGGTCACTCCCAGCGCTGTTCAGCCCGTGGTCACTCCCAGCGCTGTTCAGCCCGAGGTCACTCCCAGCGCTGTTCAGCCCGAGGTCACTCCCAGCGCTGTTCAGCCCGAGGTCACTCCCAGCGCTGTTCAGCCCGAGGTCACTCCCAGCGCTGTCATGTCCGTGGAACCTCATGGCGCTGTCATGTCCGTGGAACCTCATGGCGCTGTCCAGTCAGGGATGCTTTGAGGTGTTGCTATTGCCCAAGGTCCAGCTGTGAAGTTGTGGAACAGAAGGTGTTTTAGGTTTGATAACTGGGACACCTTAAACTGGGCATGCCGGCAATTGAAACACTGGTCGGACGCCAAGTCTTAAAGGATCTGCCAGGGAACTCACAGCATGTAAATCTTGGTGATGGGAACTTGCTATCCCGGAATGCTGTCCTGGGGGACATGGAAAAACTGCCACAAAAGTGTCACCGTTCAGGCGAGCCTGGACTGAGGACTAATTATCCAGAACTGTTCCTTGTTTCAAACTTTGCACGTGATCAAAGAGATGATGAGCTTTTACAACATGCATTTAAGTTGGCTAATGCTGGTGTTGTTGCAGAGCCTGTCAACGCGGCAGGCTGTGTGCCAACATATGTTGTTAAAGAAAATGTTTTGTTTCGTATTGCTACTGTGAAGGGGAGAAGAGTAGAACAGTTAGTGGTTCCAAGGGTTCATGTACCCCTAGTGTTGGACGCTGCACACACACAGGTGGGTGGCGGACCCTTGGTGGAAGGGAGAACAAGGAACCATGTTCTGCCAGGTTTTACTGGGCCGGAGTCTACCTAGCAGTGAAGAGGTTCTATAGGTCTTGTGCAGTGTGCCAGAAAACCTACCCCAACGTCACAGTACAGCCACAATTTGGACGGGCTCACAAACGTCCTTTTAGAAACATAAGGGACTGTGAGTGGAAACAGAGAGAGGACAGGCTGTATAGGAACAGTGTTCTCAGTTTAAAAGAAGATAAGGTCCCTGTAAGGGAATTGATAGAAATGGTCGAGAGGACACTTGAGATGATAAAAGTGGTTCTCTTTCAGAGAACTGGTTGGCGACGCTAAGGTGAAGGGTATGTGGCAAAGAGGCCTATCTGCCACACCTTTCCTGCATAGGGACAGATGAGGTCCCGGGAAGTCTGCAAGGGAAAGTTACATATAGAGTTAATTTCCACACAGTCTTTCCCATCTCACACAAACACACAGGTGTACCATATGTGTGTTATTGATTTATTGTCTGTGTTTGGTTTGCAGTGTTTGGGTGGGGGTTAAAGGACTGTGTTGTTCATTTTATGTGTGTGACTGATGCTGGAAGAGCTGGCCAGTCAGTAGAGCTGGAATGTGTTTAGTTAGCATTAGGGTCACCAGGAGGTTTAAGCAAAGGGTATTGTTTACTGGTGTCATCCTGACTTAGAATTGCTCTTTATTGTGAAGCAAACAATAAAGCACCATTTGATTTGAAGCTGTCTGTGTCTGAAGGACGTACTAGCCGATATGTGATGTATTTTGCGTTAAATTGCCATGCGCATGGAGAGAAATAGACTATACGCCAATGAATGTAAGTGTATGCAATTCGTCTTCAAGCACAAAGAACACTTCCGAGAGCCTTTAGTTTCATAGGTGGAACAGGGAGGGGGAAGTGGCGCATGCATGTAGTTAATGTTCAGTAAGGGTGTACCAAGCTCAAGCGCTGCAGGATGCGTCTGATTCAAGCTTTGGGCATCTCTCTCGCACGGATCACATTCATCAGCTACAGGTCAAGTGCCAACTGATAATGATGATGGTTGCATATACATGCTAGAACATGTATTTACAATCAAGAGCAACTATAAAAATGCATCTTATGTACAGTTGACATCAACAACACCATGAGAAATGTAATTTAAGTTTTTTAATGACTATATTATTAATAGGTGGCAATAATTGAATAGGTTTTTTTTTCCGTGCATTCTGCTGGGACTTTATTTTCCACATATGTATTGTACGTATTCTGCAGTGTGTTGTGTATATGCAGAACGAACCTAGACCCGTATTCAATAAGAGACTGATTATGGACATGGGTATGCCCGAATTACATGCATTTTTTAAAAACGCATAATGGACCTGATTCATTAAGGAAAGGAAAGCAAAAAAAAAAGAGAGTAACTTTGAACCTTGGCAAAACCATGTTGTATTGGAGGAGGGGTAAATTTAAAATGGGAGGACAGATTTATAATTGGGGTAGAGCATGTACTAGATCAACTTTTAATGTTAGTATAAAAATAAAGCTATCAAGTATTTCATCCTACATGAAAAAACAGCATTATCCTTACTGGCAAAATAATAAACTAATTTGCACGGCTTGCATTGCAACATGGTTTTGCCAAGGTTCAAGGTTACTCATATTTTTGCTTTACTTTCCTCAATGAATCAGGCCCAATATATTAATTTTGCGTGCCTTAATGAATCAGACCCTTGGGGCTAGATTTACTAAACTGCGGGTTTGAAAATGTGGAGATGTTGCCTATAGCAACCAATCAGATTCTAGCTGTAATTTTGTAGAATGCACTAAATAAATGATAGCTAGAATCTATAGGCAACATCTCCACTTTTCCAAACCGGCAGATTAGTAAATCTAGCCTTTGGTGTCCAAAAGTAACAGACTATATCGATATGCAGCTAATTAGCACATTTAGCAATGATGCACAGATGATGCAGAGTATATATGACAGTCCGTCATAGGACATAGTTAAATAAATTCACAGCAACAGTAATAGTGCAATGTGAATTTGACAATCTGTCCTGGATATGCTAGTAAGTATCCACAAATGGTAACTTAAAGGCAAAAAACAAAGTACAGCAGGAAGCCTTGGGAGGATGGGTACGATTTTCCGACAGTGAATCTGTCGAAACCAAAATGGTGACAGGGTAAATGTCGACATATTCATTCTGTTCACATATTTAAAATGTAGACATTGTAATTTTCAACAGTAGTAAGGGCGGAAGTCACAATGTTGACATTAAATGAGCACTTGCCGGCACAAATGAGTTATAAAAAACAAATGCCAACACTAATAAAACTTAAAACTACGCCCCTATTCCCCTCCCAAAACGCATGAAAACATGATGGCACGCGAAAGGATAAACATTAAAAAAAACAAGAATGAGAGCGTGCCCCCCATCCTCAAATCAGATTAACCCTAGTGCTGCCAGTCTAGTGCTAGTACTAGCAAAATCGGGGGAACACAAAGCACGATTTTACAAGAACCAGCACTAGGGGGTGCCAGCTATGGCTGGTGACACTATAGCAGGGGAACCCACAACATGGGGTCCCTCTGCTATAATGACAACCAGCCCTAGGCTGGTCATCAGGAGGCTGGATTCCATAGGGAAATGACAGCCGCTAGGTCTATTTATAATCTGGGACTTTCCCACAACCCGTCTGTGACAGCGTGGGAAAGTACCAGGTTATAAATAAACCTGGCAATGCTATAGCAGCAGTGGTGAATTAATGTTGTCTGGGATTTGCTATCTTGTTACTATATTGAAACTTTGCCATTGTGCTGCCATCCTGGGACTTTGCCTTGTCACTTGCTGGACTATTGTTACCCATCTGGTAAAAAGAACATTGCCTGTTAAAGACTATTGCATTCCATTCCATTACCATACATTGTTACTTAATAAAGTATTGTTGTATCTTCATCTTTCCTTAGCTTGAGTGATCTAAGAACCCCATATTTTCACAATATCTTTTAGATTTAAGGCTAAAAAGTTCAACCTTGGTCTCATCAGACTACAAGAAATTTTCTCACATGGGTTGGGATGATTGGAAGTTTAGACTGGCTTGGGTTTTCTTTTTGGCTTTCGTCTACCCTGCCCCATAGGCCTGTGCAGAATATAGGAGATTATTGTCACATGCAGGAAATGATTAATTACTGCCAGAAATTCCTGCAGCTCCTTTTATGTTGCCATAGGCCTCTTGGTTGCTTTCTTTATAAGTTTTCTCCCCGTCCAGTTGTGAAGATATTTTGGGTTTTCTGGCCCAATTCTACCCACTTCACTATGGCTGGCAACCCACGGGTACCTTCCTAAGCCAGGGAAGCCTACCCAGTACCTTCTAAGGTTCTTATTAGTCACTCAGGCAAATGCAGTTAGAAAGTCAAGCAATACATTTATTGTAATAAAAAAAAAATCATTTGATTATTATGTACACACAGTAAATAAATGCCAGACAGGTTTACCACATCATCTGTCCTGACCCCACTAGCTTATGGAGTCAGTCACCTGGATGTCCTGACTTAAAGACCCATGGAGTTCTTCTCTTACCTGCAGCTGTAGTCCATTGGTAGAGAAAGAGAACTCAAAACCAGCTACACTGCACCTTCCATGAATCAATCCTCAGAATGAATGTCTCCTCACGCCCTGGAGTGGCTCCTTATATCTAGGGTCTCATTTCCAGAGAGCTTTCCCCTCTCTGGGCAAAACCCTGGGCCTCCCCTTGTAAAACATTGGTCAGTGCTTTACTAGCACTGAGAAGGGAGTGGAGATGAGCTGTGTTTCCACAGAACCTCCCCTGCTAGATGGCATGGCTGGACTAGTCTTGTGAGAACAATAGAAACTAATTAGTTTAAGCCCTCACCAGTATCTTGCAACCTGATCCCTACCCATAACCCCCCTGGCTTCACTTTAAGGACAATGAATAACAACCTCACTGCCACATCAACAATATACAATAAACAATATACATATTTACAATGAGCTACAATGCCCCCTTATCCACATGTAATTAGACACTGCAGTTGTACTCTGTTGAGTTGGTGAACAAAAGCAAGGGCTATAAAAAGTATTTGCTGTAATCCATATTATGTGAGAAACGAGGGACAGGCTGGTTAGGGTGATATTAATACCTCGTTTCACTTACATAAAGTGTGAAGAGACGTCTTGATCTTGGCTCTATATATATATAATATATATATATATATATATATATATATATATATATATCCCTCTCTTGATTGGTTCCTTTCAACAATGAGATGCTGTAGATATTTTGAATGTCTCTGCGTTGATTTATCTCGATTTGTAGCATTACACTAAAACACCTGCAACTTCAATAAAGGTAAGTAGACTCTATATATCCACTGTATCTTTGATATGTATCTGATTTTAAATGTGTGACCTGTGGTAATATTCTATTTCTGGATCATGCCTCCTCATTGACCCTATTAGCCGTTTCTTTTCATGGCCTTTGTAGTGGGCACTGAGCAAATGTTGTTTATTGATCTGAGACCTGTGTGAAATCTAAACAGTAAAAGGTCCCCGCAATACACCATTTATGATTTTTCATTATTTGAAGCAGGACAACATCCAATTTTATTTTTATTTTATTTATTTTTTATATATAATGTTCATAATAAACCATTAATTAATCCAGCACAGCAGATAAATGCCTACACTCCTAAAAGACAAGAAATTGGTTCTAAATGTATGTACAAGAAAAATTATAATTACTTCTACCAGTAAAAATAAGGTTATATTACAAACATTACATTAAAATATGAAGCACTTTTTAATTAAAATACAATCTGTATTAAGTTAAAGCTATTAACTGAGTTATATATGTGTCGTTTTCTCCAAGTCTTTTCCAAATCTGTTTTTTATGCAGCATTTTTAATTCTCCCTTTGAAAATTAATCTATAATACCTTGTTTTTTTTTACTAATTATATGATTTTATTACCATTTTAAATTAATCTCTCACCGATCTAATACAAATGACACTGTTTACAATTACACTAACCCATCAAAATGAAGCCTATACTAATTTTAGAATATTTTTTATGGAGTCATGTAGTCTGTTGAGATATCCACTGATCTCTTTGTCACTTTGATAGGCCCCAAACACTTGTATATTTCCTACTTCCTGGAAAATCGGACACTTCCTACCACAGGTTGAATGAAAATCAGTTTATCCCCAGTTTTCATTAGGGACTCATACAAGGGGGGTTTGGGATTTGCAGCTACTAGATTCACAGGTCATGGTTCTCTGCCCTGCTCCCAAATGTGACAAGCTGGTGCCAGGTGGAAGAAAAAAAAAGGTCCACATAGCCTAGACTAATACACAGTCAGACTGCAAATTGCCAAATGAAGATCAGGAAAGTATGTCAGAGCAAGTCTGGTCAGCAACAATCAACTACAGGTTTACTCACAGAAACAGTTTTGCAGAAAAACTAAATAAGAACGGCCTAAGCTTTTCTGGCCCTAGCATAAGCAGTATTTATAGTGGTCTTTCAAGTGTCTTTCAGTAGATATCTGTCTCCAACGCTCTATTTTTAAGGGAAAAAGCGTGGATTAGTTAATAAGGTGTCATTGCTTCAACATAACAGCAACTCCTCTTCTCATAAGACCAACTGAGCTGCTTTTAAAGAGTTTTGAATTAAGATCCATTTTCCTGAAATTGTTTAAAGAAAAACCCATGCAAAATGTGCTAACATACCAAGTAGTATACACTGGTCAGGCCACCTGCATCACCATTTTTATTGCCATCCCAGTGTCTCCATTCAAACATGAAGGTCCATAGAGATAGGAACCAGCAGGTTATTCAGGAACTTTTCTCCTGGTCCTTTTTCATTCACTTAAAAGATTCTTGGTCTGTCTCTAAAATGAATTCTCACCCTAGCAAATATTGTAACATTTATAAAGCCCATTTGACAGCATTATCTTCTCTTTCTACAGCTGCAAATTAAGGGACATTTATCTGCACAAGAGGACTGTATGAATTCCCCCCTTCATAGTTTGGAAAAGAACAGCTCCCAGACCAACCTCAAAGAAACCTGTCTGCACCACTCAAAGGCTTTTCAAAGTCCGGTTCAATAGGACTGGGAGTTCACATAAGTCACTACACAATTTTGAGGGGAAAAAAATCTGTTTTTCTGTCTATTCAGGCATTTCTGTTTCCCTGGCTCTTGTCATTTCAGCCAATAATATGGCTATAATGGAATATTGCGGGACGAACGGCCTATTATATCCAGCCACCCCTAAATTCAGTTTCACTTCTTTTTATGGTGTTTTGCCCACTTTTTGAATTACCTCAATTTTAAAAATGTAAGGCTTAACACAACATATCCAAAATGTCTAGCCCCAGTCAGTCTATGGTACATTAAGTCAGTTAAGCTAGCCATTTTAATTTTTTTTCCAAAATTTTCTATAAGGTAGTTCTTGTGCGCTGTTGTGGATATTATCGTTTGCTTTTCTAAATTGGGGAGTGCAGATCCTCTACAACTAGCAGCCTTGGACAACCATATATACATATCTAGCGCTGTAAGATTACAAATTATATTTATAATTTTGAAAAAACTGTCTAGCACCAATTCAACCATATATAACTTTATTAGTTGAGGCTGGTAATGGATGTTTGCATATATTCGATATAGTCTCCTCTCTGATTTTTATTAATATTTTTTATTAATATTATTACTATTTCTCCCAGAGTTTATGTCTCACTGCATTGCTCATGACAACTTACCAAGCTGGCATCAGAGAAACAAGACCAACCAACACAAACTTTACCTGACCACCTCATACTACATGAATGTGAAAACCATCCACCCAGCGCTCCACCTCAAAAACAAATTAAATATTTACTAGAAACTTGCACTCAGCTGTGGGTACAATAACCTTGCCTCCACTCCCTTGAGAAACCTTCTCTGAGCTGCCTGGCAATCATAGTAGGAACCCTGCCTCTCCTGTTTATGTATTCCCTTAAAATGTTTTTTTCCCACCAGAAAGTAATATATCCCAGTTTTCATTAATAATATTCAGACTATTTCTGGGCTAATGACCATACCACATTTCAAATGGAGGCAAATCTAGATAATGATTGGGGTACTCCATTATTAAAAACATCAAATGAGGTAGAAGTCATTGTCGCTACCAGTCCTTGCTACTGCCTACTTTAGCATGTTTTTTAATGTCCCGTTAAATCTTTCAACCAGCCAGTCAGTTTAAGGCTGGTATACTGATGTTTTAGGGACGGAAAGCCCAACTCCATCATCCAGCTGGAGGTTAATGATGTTCCCTAATCTTTCAGTATTTTGTTAAAGATGCCAACTCTGGAAAAAAATCCAGATGATATTTGTGTATCAGATTGAAATAGCATTAATATATCTGGTGGTGTAATTGGGTTTCACCAGGATATATTGGTGATCCTTAGCAAATTGTTCTAGGGGTTCTACTATATCCATGGCTAATCTCTCAAATGAAACATCAATAATGTTTAATGATAAATGGTGAGCTAAACTGGTATTATAGACAGGCCTTGTTACATCTGTAATATGTGTAAGAGGAACTGCTGCTGTTGGGCTCACAACTGCTACAAAAGTTCTTCTTGAAATTCCTGCTGGAATTGCTGTTCCAGGATGGAATTCTTCATATGTCTACCATCATAATCATCATCATCATCACCTTTTATTTAAAAGACACCAAAGATTCCACAGCACTACACAGTCAGCATACAGATACATGATTACAACTTAACAAATGAATAGGGGGGCATGGCTTAGCAGCCAACATGGCCAGACGTCTCTGACAAGGGCTCCTAACATCGTGGCCAGTTTTGAACCTGTAATAGGCTCTAGACCCATCCATACCACATGGAAAACATTCGGCTGAACTACTGGCACCTCAAGCTGCTGATTAAGATCAGACTTACCAGCGGAACGTACCAGTTAGCAGCCTTTTGAGTCTGAGTGAATTTTGGTGCGAATCGGAAGTAGCAGATTCATCCATTGCCATCACAGATTTTGGCTGTTTACTGGACTGGAACCTCACCTACCTCTGCCCTAAAACCTGGGGACCCCGACAACACATCCCTCAGTGCTCTACATTGATATCCCTGAGGAAGCCCATCTTTGGGAGAAACGCGTTTGATACTTGCCTACTCCCACACTGCCACTCCATACATTTTATTCTACCTTTTGACTTTCTCCCGCTGTTCCTGCCGCACATCGGACTCCGGAAGGTGGGGCGCATGCGCGAACACCACTAGGACCCAGCACAGGTACCTGTCTGCATCTGGTAAATCAAGTTGTTTTCAGAGGACGAGTAGACGTACTCCTACTCCTCTCCCACGCTACCTCACTCGGACTCTACGGTTTTCTGCCTGTAACCGGGATTTTCACCAACAGTGAGTGTTTTTTTTTCTCTCTGTCTCCCTTTTCCCTCCCCCCTTTTTTGTATTTTTGGACTTATGTTTTCTACGATTTCTGGACATTTGTATTGGACTCTGTATTGGTCTCTCTCGTTTTTGTTTTTGTTTTGTATTTTTGTATTTTTTCTTGTTTTTTGGTTTCCCTTCTGCTGTTTTACGTGCTCTTCTTCACTCTGGACATACTATTTATATTCAGCATTAGTTTATTTTTTCCCTATTGGGACTGTGAACTACTTTTTGACCCTTTTTTTTCTGCTGGTTCCAACTAAAGTTGGATCTCATGTTACATTAATAAATGTTTTTTGCACTGTACCTAAACTCTGTCATTTTTGCGCCAGGTAATTCCAGCCTTTTTGTTTCTCTACATGAGCCAGACTGACTAGGGCTGTACTGTGAGATGGCTACTTAATCTGGCTGAGCTTCAGAACAACGAGTGGCTCACCAAACTGACATGCTCTGCAAAGTCATCTGCAATAGGTGAGGACTGAATATCGCTGAGTCTATCTGAGCCTCACCTCTCTGTCTGTCTTCGAATACTCACCTCTGATAGCAGGTTTGCCGGCTGACGTGGATTTCTCCCCGGCAGTGTAGCTCCACAAGCACAGAACTTCGCCTTCACTCAAAGGAGGTCTCCCACTGGGCCTGCTATACATTTGGACCGCGGGGATTGCAGCGGCAAGAGGCCCCTGAGACATTGCATCAGTGTCCGGCTATCCCCACGCCCGCTGGCACATCTTTTGCAGGACAACTAGAGACACTAGCCGGCACACCACGCACTATGGGGCAACTGCTGATTCTTCCCGGTACTTCACCTACGCAACTCAGCCGGCAATACACACTTGGTGATAGGCAGTGCAGAGATCTGCTGGCATCTACCGCCCTGACACCACAACCGCTAGCACATGAGCATTCTTTTGCTGACAATCTTCGGACCCAGACAAGGTACTTCTTGCTTTTACTCTTTTGGGGTGTTTGTGTGATGCGTGGCTGTCCCTTTGCCCAACGACTATCAGAGGGGCAGACCTGATTGGCTAACCTATCCTATTGGCTTGAATTGCTTTGTATACAAGACCTGCAGCTTTGCAAGCCTTTGCTGCCACCTAGTGACTTGTCACACACCAATACCTGTGCCTGTATTGACTCTCTCAAGTTCCCTTTACCTTCAATAAAGGTCACCCATAAAGCCCCTTATTCGCTCTCCTTTGACTCAATCTGTTATGGCCTGATGCTTTTCTGCACCAAGTTCCTACAGGTGCAGTTCTGCGTTTTCCCCACTAGTGGCCGCTATGTGGATTGTGTGTCCTCACTCAGCTGTTAAGTGTTATGCTGATCACCAGACCATAAAGACTGACCCGAGGCAATCATTCCTTGCTGGTTCATTGTTTGTGTTGCAGCTCTTGATCATTGTGGTGTGTTACAGCTCTGAAACTCTGTTTATGTTACAGCTCTGGATTTTGCTGTTTCTGCTTACCTGGCTTTTGGACTCTGACTTCACTCTGCTTCTCTGGAACCTGGCAAGTTTAAAAGACTTTGTTTTGAATATTATTACTGGACATTTTGCTTCATACCTTGCCTGGCCCTTCAGCCACTGAGATTCAACCCTTCCTGTAATTACAATAAATTTTTAAGTTTACTATCATCACTGTTTCTGTGCAATAATATTGTGGAATATACCAGAGAGCCGTGACACAATTATTAATTTATACTGGTTTCTACTCGCCCGGCTTCTTTGATGTAACCCCACTATACTGGTTCCAGACCATGTGGACCTCTGTCATGTTTCCAAAGGACAAAGTGCACCACTTTCCCTCCCTTCCATTCCTCTCCTCCTTATCCCACCACATTGTACAAAGATTACGCTCTTCAAGGACTGAGCAGATATGTCACAAAAAACGCCCCAGACCACTCCCAGACCACAGAAATGTTCCGCCTTCATGATGAACTAGAGGCCATAAAAGAAAACAGGAGGACTCCGAAAACCACTCTTGACGGAATAATATTTGTGTCCGCATTGTTTCAGAAGATATTTCTTCATCCAAACTCCCAACAATTCTTAAATATATATTTGTCCATATTCTCCCGGACCTCTCAGATGCGGATTGCCTCATGGACAGAGCTCTTGGAGCTCGATCTTCTCTGATCAGCCTCCACATAATATCATCGTTCGCCTCCACTATTTATGTTCTAGGGAGCGGATCCTCATGGCCACCAGAGATAGCTCTACCACTGTCTTTCATGAAATTAACTTACAATTGTTTCAGGATCTGACACCATCCACCATTCAGAAACGTAAAGACCTGCAACCAGTCACTAGACTTCTTCGTCAACACAGCATTAGATATCGCTGGGACTTTCCCTTCCAATTGCAGATCTTCACTGCTAATTCATCACACTATGTCCAAAATCTGGCTCGGGGCCAGGAATTGCTGGCTAAGATGGACATCCTTTCTGCCGCACCTCTCCCTCTATCTGACTCTCCAAAGCCCCACCAAACCTTGAATGGTCCTGGGTTTCCTGACGACGAGTTAGAGACGCCACGCCCCCCCTCCCCCCCATGACCCATTTGTCTTGAAAGTATTTCCTCCACTACACTGGCGGAGCGGAGAGCTGTATTTTTTGTCTCACTCTTTACAGGTGTATGTTCATCATGGACGACACACCGCTAGATGAAGCTCCTGACTCTACTTGGCTTTCCCTCTGCTCGTATTTACACTATATTCAATATATTTAGTTCTATTGCTAATATTTCAAAATTCGTTATCTCAAAATGTTGAAATTTGTATACTGTTGCACATAACGTTCCAATATGTTGTTTGCACATATTTGCTCTTACTACTTTTTTTATCTCGCCTCATGGAAATAACCTGCTCTCCCATCCTACACTCTCTCTTCCCCGTCCCTTCCATATTCTTTCATTTCTCTCACCTCCCCCCGTTTCTTCCTCCTCTCTCCCCCTATACCTTCACCCTTATCTCCTCCTTCCCTCTTTGGTTCATCTTTGAACATGTTACTTATATTTGTTACTCATTATACTACCAAATTGTTTCATATTGATCAAGGCAACTTATGTTGTTCACTCCATGTCGCTAATTAATTGTTAATTCATTGAAGTTTGTATACTGTTGCATATATCATTCCAATATGCTGTTTGTTTATATTTGTTATTACTTTCTTCTTCAACCCAATTTACTCTCCCATCTTATACCCTTACCCTCCCCATTATTTTCCTATTTTCTCCTTCCTCATTTTCCCCTCCGCTGTCCCTTTCCTCTTTCCCTCCCGTCTCCTTCTTCCCTACCTGCTCCATTTCTAAATATATCGCTTATGCTTGTTACTCATTATATTACCAAATTGTTGCACATTGTCCATAGTAACCTATGCTATTCTTATATGTTGATAATACTGGTCCCCGGTCCTGCATCCTCTCAAAGTCAGACTCCAGAGCTACCCCCTTGCACCCTCTTAATTTGCAATTTCACAACGAATATGTCACACAGCGCTTATTCGGCTTCCATAAACAAAGACTAAGACACTCACCTGTGCCTCATTAGCAGCCCTCAAACCCTTAGTCTTGATCTGCACATGTGCAGACTGAGTACCTGTCTGTTGCTGGCAAGATTCCTATTTGTTCCTGGCTCTGGCTCTAGACTTGAAAAGGCACCTCCTCCCTCCTCTGGACCTGTTGATCAAGTTACCTGTCTGATTAGGTTCCTACCTATTCTGTGTGCTCTCATCTGGATCGTCAGTGCCTCTGCTGTGTTGCTGTTCCAAGCTGCACCTGCCTTCGTTGTATTGCTGTTCCACGGGCTGGACCGCTTAAGGTACACTTATCTTCATTGTGCTGCTACCACACGGGCCGTGCTGCTCAAGTTACATCTAACTGTACTGTGTTACCCCTCCATGGACTGCACCACTTAAAGATTATCTACTCCACATTTGTCTCGGTGGCTCAGTGGTTATTGCAGGTCGTATCATATAAGCTGCTTGTTCTTATCCACTCCTTGCTGGCTGGACTGTTACTTGTACCTCCTGTATCGTGTTGCCTCATTGTGGTCTCACATACCTGCTGCATTACCATCTCCACTTTGTTGCTGGACTGTTCCTGCTACTGCTATATTTGGATACACTGATTATACCGCTATATTGTATTCACTCATACTACATTCCCGGTGGTACTGCTCACCCTGTTCCTATGTTCCTTGTGCCTATTTACCAAAACTTTCTGTGATCATTCAAGCATCATTAAATCGCTGATTGTACTTTATCCTGCATCTGTTGTCTATTCGCTGTCTGGGTATAAAACTGACATTACCAGTGTGCCTACTTCACACCAGTTACTATCACTCCCCCAGGACTCTGCCCAACACCCCTGGTAGGGACCGCGACCTGCGGGCGAACGCCGCTAAACCCAAGTCACCTTGCGGTGACTGCTGGTGAAAACCATTCGCCCGTTAGACTCCGCGCCCTGCTAGGGGTAACATCTCCTGGGTAGATCCAAGAGTCTAGAATACCAAACCGTGACAGAATATTCTCTCTTTTGCACTTTTGAACCCCTCCTGGGTTCTTATGTTTAAGGCTTCTCGTCGAATTGGGCTCCCCTCTCCCCTTCTCCCTGCCTCATTCCAATGTGGCTCTTTCTTTCTCTCCCTATTCCCCCCCCCCCCCCTACTATTGGAAGTATTAACCACTTTTCTTTCTGTCCCATAAACTCTCATTCTGCCTCTTGAGACAGAATACATGACGTCTATATGGCGTTGAAACTTCTTTCCATTAATGTAAATGGGCTTAAAACCCATGGAAGCATACTGTATACCTGGAAGCCTGCAGGAGAGAAAACTTCTTACAAGAAACTCACTTTACCGGTACTTACACCCAGCTTCAAGATAAACAGTTCTCACAGACTTATTTCGCCTCAGCAGGCTGTAAAAAACAGGGTAGCGATACTCATTCATAGCAAAGTCCCTATCTCCCATTCTTCCACATATATTTACCCGGAAGGCCGCTTCCGACTGGTATCTGGCACTTTCCGTTCCAATCCAATTACTTTGGTATCTGTTTATACCAGGAACAAGGTCCTTTTTTCACTACGTTATTTAGACACATTGAGAAGTTTCCACAGGGTCACCTGATAATAGGTGGAGACTTTAATTTAGTTCTTGACCCCTCTCTAGACAAATCTCCTCCTTCTCTAAAACTGAAACCCTCCTCCTTTAAAGACTCACAGACTTTTGCATCCTTGCTCAAACACCACAACCTGCACGACTTCTGGTGCCTCAAAAATTCCACAGCTTGAGACTACTCATTTTTCGACCCCCTTATCAGACATACTCCCGCATTAACATGCTTCATGTTTCTCACTCTCTCGCAGTCCATACAACCCAAGTGGGTATCACTCCATTTTCATGGACTGATCATGCGGGAGTATATATCTTGCTTGATCTTATCCACCAATCAACCTCCTCGCTCTCGGCAATGGCACTTGGACGATTCAATTTTACTGAAAGTCTCTGCAGCATTATCTATCCATCCGTCTATCACTAATTACTTTTTAGAGAATTTGTCCTCTTTATTAGCGCCAGGAGTCATCTGGGAAGCCCACAAGGCCACTATTCGTGGACACCTAATTAGCACGACTTCTGTAGGCAGAAAGTAATGGGCCGCAGAGATCTCCTCTCTTGAGCAGCAAATTTCCGCCTTGCTCACCCAGTACAAACTTCACCCTGATCCTAACTTGTTGACTCAGATAGGTCTCCTTCAAAGGCTAGTTAAACACCCTTCTCTCCCAGAAGACGGCTTTGATAATGCAAAAATTCCAGCAACGTCATTACGACAAGGCCGATAAAGTGGACTCTGTGCTGACTGCAAAACTGCGGAAAAAACGGGCCCTAGGCTTTATCGACTCCATTACATATGACCCTTCCGTTACGGTTCATATTCTTCAGGGAATACTACTCCTCTCTTTATAACTTACCTTCCCTCCGCCACATGGGGACCTCCTTGAACGGCACTTGAGTGCATATCTAAACAACACTGCTCTTCCCAAGTTTACTCCTGCTCAGCTCTCTCTCCTGAACTCTGCTATCACACAAGGTGAAGCCCTGGCAGCCATCGAATCCCTTAAGTCTTCTTCAGCCCCAGGACTTGACGGTTTTACAGCACAATATTACAAAATGTTTGCAGGGGTTCTTGAACCCCACTTGACCACCTTTTTTAACCAGATTCTAGAAGGAGCCTCCTTTGATCCTGCCACCACACCTCAGATAACATTGTGGTGATCCCAAAACCTGGGAAGGACCATACCCTATGTGCAAGCTAAAGGCCGATATCACTTCTTAACGTAGATCTGAAGCTTTACGCAAAAATACTAGCCAATAGCTTGAACCCACTCTGCCGTCTCTTATTCATCTTGACCAGGTCGGTTTCATTCCGGTTAGACAGGCTCCAGATAACACCAGGAGGATCATCAACTTGATACATTCTATCCACACCGGTAAAATCTCCTCCCTGATTATGGCACTAGACGCTGAAAAAGCGTTCAACCGCATCTTAGTGCTTTATGGGTGGAATCCTCGAGTCAATGGGCTTCTCTGGCAGATTTCTTAATGGTATATTAGCCTTGTATAGATCCCCATCGACCACCGTCTCCAGTGATGGCATTAATTCAGCACCGTTTGGGATTTCAAATGGCACGCAACAGCGGTGCCCCCTTTCACCACTCATTTTTGCCTTTGGCTGCCAAGATTCGTACCAACAAACAGATTTCCGACATTCAAGTCAGTTCTATGGAGCACAAGTTGGTGCTCTACGCCGATGTTCTACTCATCTTGGCCACTCCAACTACTTCTCTCCCCTCCCTTCTGGCCAAACTTGATTCATATAGCTTTTATTCTGGCTATAGGAGCAACCCAGACAAAACGGAGGTCCTGGACTTTTACATAACCGGACCAGATAAATCTCGCCTAGAACAAAATTTTCCCTTTAATTGGCGACTTTAAAAATTAAAATACCTTTGGAATTTACATCACCAAATGATATCACCAACTTTTCCAAGCCAAATTCCCCCGCCTACTCTCCCGAATTAAATCTGATTTAAACACATGGTCCCGCTGTCTCATGTCCAGGATAGGTTATATTAACACAACCAAAATTAACATTCTCCCTATGTGATATATATGTGATCTCTCTGATTTCTCTAAGTCTCCCTTCTCACTCTCTGACCAACATCCCCTGCTCCCCCTCCGCCTAAAACTACCCTCACTAGGCGCAATCTTGACACTCTTGACCCATATTCATTCTCCTCCTCTCTTGAAACTCTTCTCTCCCCATTCCCACTCTTGCTTGCCCTGCTCAGGCGACCTCCCTCTACAATACCTCTCTGACCACTGCCCTGGATGCTGTCTCTCTGGCTTTTTCTGTCCATTGTCGCCACTTGATACTCCAACCTTAGCAGTTCCTTCAGAAGTGCACTCATACTTCTGAGCACCACTGGAGGAAATTGCGCTCTCTGGCTGACTTCCTCCACTTCAAATTTATCCTCTGCTACTACAGCTCTGCTTTCTCCCTCGCTAAATATTTCTTCTTCAAGTCCCTCATTACTTCTCAGTCCACCAATCCCCGCCGCCTCTTTGCTATGTACAACTCTCTCCTCTCCCCCAATCCCACTCTCCCTCTCTGCCACTGAATTTGTCTCCTTTTTTCCCTCCAAAAGGAGGAAAAAGGTCCGTTACCCTGCTACCCCAAGTGCTTCGCCCTCCTGTAACAACCAGCTCTGTTGCTCCTTTAACCCTACCTCAGGTGAAGAATTCCCCTGCCTCATTCTTTTCCTCTCCCCCCCCCCCCTCCCCCTTTACCTGCCATCTGGATCCCATCACCTCTCACCTCCTCTGCTCCCTCTCCCCTACTGCCTGCTCCTACTTTGCTCACCTCTTCAATCTGTCACTGTCCACTGGCATTGTCCCCTCTTCCTTTAAACATGCCCTTATCTCTCCCATTCTCAAAAAAAAAATCTTAAACCCACTTCAGTCATTAACTACTGCTCCATCTCATTTTTCCTCTAAACTACTACGAGAGGATAGTCTGCAACCACCTCACTAGGCACCTCTCGGACAATTCCCTCCTTGACCCTCTCCAATCTGGGTTCCGCCCCCTCCACTTCACTGAAACCGCCATGGCCAAAGCTACTAATGAACTTATCTTGGCTAAATCTAAGGGCCACTTCTCTCTGCTCATCCTCTGCCAGCTAAATGCAATTACCATAAAGAACAGGTACCCACTTCCCCTCATTTCTGAATTGTGCGACCGGATCAGTGTCTCCAAAATTATTTCCAAACTGGATAGATTATAATCTGATCCGCATTAGGGAAGGAGACGAATGGAAGACCGTCTTCAGTACATGTGATGGTCACTATGAATGCCATTTATTAACGATATCTTCCAGGACCTTCTCTACAAATCTGTGGTAATTAGTTTGGATGATAACTTAATTTGCTCCGCTGATCTTTCTTCTCATCAGTCTCATGTTATGGAAGTACACTCTCGTCTTCGGCAAAACCAGCTTTTCTGCAAACTAAGAAAGTGTATTTTTGAAGTCTCACAGATTCCATTCTTAGGCCATTACCAACTGGCCACAACCTATTGGCCTGAAATCGATACAATGGTTTATAGGATTTTTTTACAGGCAGTTTATCAAACACATCGCTCCTATTACTGCCCTTACTCGAAAGTCCATCTAAGACGGTGGCCACCCACGGCTGTTGCTGCCTTTGAGGCTCTAAAGAAGGCTCTTATGTTGGTTCCAGTTCTTATTCAACCTCATCAGGACAAACCCTTCTTTGTGGAGGTGGATGTCTATAAGTAAAGACTAATAATAATAATGTTGAACCCACTATAGTCTCGGTGCAAATACCATCCCTGTTGGTCGGCTTGTGGTAGCACTCCTTTCAGCCCAGAAAGGTTGAGTGTCCCGGTAGGTAGC